>NW_008707225.1:2744625-2874318 GCF_000327385.1 Lottia gigantea | reverse complement strand
GCATTATTAAAATATATACATTCTTGTACTGATATTTTTATAAACAATATTTTATTCACATAGATATGAAAAGGATATTGGGGAACGGGCCTTCGCCTATGTAACATTCTCCCGCTGCT
This sequence comes from Lottia gigantea, assembly GCF_000327385.1. Classification (NCBI taxonomy): domain Eukaryota; kingdom Metazoa; phylum Mollusca; class Gastropoda; family Lottiidae; genus Lottia; species Lottia gigantea. The sequence continues at coordinate 2,874,199 of NW_008707225.1, read as the reverse complement.
AGCTTCGGAAGAGGGGATAATTTAGCATGACTCCGCGAGGTAGCATATTAATCTGGACTGAAAACTGTCAACTAAATCAGAGAGATTTGGGGCCCTCTGAAAGTAAATAATGAAGTTATTCTTTGATCTTCCAAATGAAGAGTTGTCTCTGTTGGATAAATTTACCATGACCACCGCCCAATATAGGATTGAAGGACTCTTAGTGGACAGAGCCCGTTGAAATCCCTCTGTACCCTGCCAATCACTCAATTACTCAACCGCACACCGGAAGTAAAATATTGGTAATTGTAATATACGTATTATAGATCATACTATAGTCAAAGGTCTGTTTAATGTTGGAATTGGTCTCAGAAATGATTCCCCTTGATTCAATAGTTTTTGTCACTTATATGAAAATCTTGGGCTGGGCAGTGAATGCCTTTTGATACCAACCATCCCAGATATTGGGGAACCAGACTATTGAAGAACCGGGTTAGGTTTGTGCGCACTATAAGATCCCTGGATAGACTTAAATGAAAAGAGCTTTTAAAAGCTTTTGTCACTGTCTTGAAAATTATTACCTTGTTGTACCTTAGGCCGGTATATGGGAGAGGCCAAACACTGTTAACTTCCCAAAGCTTCGTTTTAGTTTTGCCAACTAATGCTTCCTTAACCACTTTCACGGTATGTCACCTACACCTACATGATGCATAATACTGTCTCACTTGATTAATCTAATAAGGTAAGGAAAAGCATAGCGTACAAATTCATTCAATAACTCATTCTTTCTTGTGTAGTACTTTCCAGTTACCAACTATGTTTAAGGGGAATAACGTTCAGTTTGTACATGTAATTACAGATGATCGTATTGCTGAAGAGTCATTAGTATTGTTTGACTACTATTAACTTTCTGTCTTCTTTTCGCTCTTTTAGTACTTGTCACTACAGAACATATTGTTCACGAAAACATAACTTCATTCACATCAGTTATTGCTAGCCAAATTATTGTCTTTTTATGTTGAAATGGTCATAAAGGGATATAACCCAAAGAGCGAAAATTCTTTGGAGTTTGAAAACGGATAATGTTTATGTTGAATTGGTTGGTAGGCTTTCCTTCGTCGTTTATGTTATTTATTTGCTCCTCTTGACGAAATTAATGGCCGAAATGGGTTGAATTGAATTGATGTGAGTGAAATCCGTGAACCTTTGATTTCGTTAAGTCGTCCAGATTGGTGACAATTAAATTCATTGTTTAATAACAACAAAGCAGAAACAGTCATAAAACAGTGAAAGAGGGGAGCCAAAAGAATTTGAGAGATCTCGGCACCCCAGAAAATGACATAAAACTGAAATAAGATTTGTACTGGAATCTATTTGTAATTAGGAAAATAAAAAATGTTCTGTGAAGTGTAAACGACTTGTGATTTCCTCTATTATCATGCTTTTATCAACATCAAAAGATTCCACAATTTTACATCCCTTCAAAGCTGTTTTTGTTACTTTGAACGGAAGCAAGCTCTGTATATACAGATAAACTGAATATAAAGGGCTTTAGTGAAATCCTCGAAGGAGATGCATTACCTCCCCTTTGTGGGCCATAATATCAATATCGTTCAGAAGATATTAAAGCCAATACATTGATGACTAGATAACATTTCATCAGTCATGTCCCTTTGGTTGAAGATCACAATCCAGTTGAGTCACTGGGAAGATAATTACTCATTGCTTATGATATTTGTTAATCTTAAAATTCTCTGACAATATGTAGGGAATAACTATAAAATACACATTCAAACTTGACTCTTTATTATATTTCGAAAATATTACTAAGGTATATATTCATTAACGTTAATATTAGATCTGTTTTGATGAAAGTTGCAACAATATTTAAACAGTAGGTCTACGCTTTTTCTTGATGGCAGAGCATCTGAAAGTTGAAATTATTACAAGGAACTGATAAAGGCAAGTCCCTATTTAAATGAACATATCCTTCATAAGCTTAATGGAGACTTCAGTATATGCATCTGAAATATAAAAAAGAACAAGTTATTATTATATTCAAATAAGTTTTGTTCTTTCCGGTTTTACCATTTTGACAGTTTGTTCATTGTATTTTAATACGCAATATAATTACGACTGTCTAGGGAAGCTTTTGTTTTGTTGCCGATGACCTTTTAACAAGTACACTTGCAAGCGCATGCAGACAATTTAAAAACTAAACACTCATAAATTTAACCATTGTTAAAACCAGTTTTATTACCACCGATTTCATTCCGTATATTGAATACAATTGTACCCTGAAATAATAATAATTAAGTAAAGAGGTTTTTTAAATGTGCAAGAAAATATGGTAGTTCATTCTGCAATTCTTTCGGTTTCCATCTTAACCCTTTAGGGCACATAAAACAAAAGCTAATTTACATACAGTTGCCAGTAATCCAAATGATCCTAATAAAAATCGAGTTAAAAAGAGTGAAATTTTTATGTCACGAAATTTAATGGTAGTTTACGTAAGAGACTCTTAGAAAAGCAACTTAGTAAGTTTGGTGTTCGTAACATTTCTCCGTTTCTGACGTAATTGACATGACAGCTCGCGACAAAATACCACCATCGTCGTCATTAGAGGACATAAAATCGGGAGGATTTAAGGGAAAAGAGATTTTACGAGGCCTATACCCCATATGCTGGTAGAAGGATTTTAAGATTTTAGTTAATTAGTAGCGGTATGTATCGCCGCGTACGCTCATATAAAATACATAAAATTTACCATAGGCCAGAATAACACTTTGGCATATGAACTTTACGTTGATTAGACGCCCAGCTTTGACCAATGGTTGAAGCTGAAAGTCCAGCCGGTCAGTTTATGTTCACACATAAAAGTTGGAATCTGTCACTGATAACTCCCAAACTTTCCCCTTCATCAACGTTAAAGAAAGATTGGATACAAGCGTAAATAAAGAAATGTATTTGAACTAAGGTTTAACAAATGGAGAAAGTTTTTATTTTATTTCCCCAATCGTTGATTTATTCGTCGATTCTATTGTTTATGTAAATTGATTAGTCGGAGTTAATTTCTTATTTTGACTAGAATTTATCTTAATTTATCTATGGCCTCTAGACCCACACTCTTTGACTGGAGATTTACATCAAAGTTCAAGACCTGAATAATATGAAATAAGTTTAACGACAGCAATAACACGGAAGGCATTCACCTATCTGAGCCCGTATGTTTCAATGCCAAATTTCGGCAAAAAGAATAACCCGGCAATGCAAATGAGTTTCAGAAATGTAATCTGTGAAACTTGTTAATATGGTAGGGGTAATAACGATGGATTCGTCCAGAAAGTCATGAAAATAGTGATCCATTGAACTGTTCTCGCAGCCATACAGGTCGTCCGCTTTTTAATAAGGCAAAACAATACTAATTTGTAGGGTTCACTTCCACATCAACTAAATTCGCCTGAAATTAAATACTTCCTTACAGCAAATGGAAATCTTAAGTAAATTCGTTTTCTGCCTAAAACCTGGACCAAAAGCCGACAGTAATAAATGCAGAATGTGTCTGGTAAAGCAATTAAAGTCACATTCATCAAATATTGTGAGCGGAATCTAGTGATTTTAATGAAGCAGGGTTTCACTTGGAAAGACAAAGACTGTCGGCGACTATCATCTCAAATAATTCTCTAATTGCATATTAGTCAAAAGTAATAAAACTTAATGAATAATAGTAATGGAAACTGGATTTGCGCGTGAAAAAGCGACCACTTTCCCTGGAGAAGACTAAAACACATCGTAAAATATAATCAAGCATTATCAAACGTGGCCGAAATCTTTTTATTCAGTAAAATTGACCAGTGATCTCTATTCGAACTTTGTCATTCAAATCTCTTTCATTTAATTTTACCATTCATTTCTTTTCTAATTTGGATTTTATAGTTTTAACCTTATTAAAGTCTGTTGTGTGGAAGCTATGATAAGGTAGTTGAAGCCAGGTTTTGTTGCCAATAAAATTGAAGAAAAAACTGGATTAAGTTAAATACGTTATTTTCTCGTTGAAAGATTATTGAGGTGTAATAACGAGGAAGGTTTAATATTCTGATAATGATGATTTAAATGAACAATTACAACGTATCGTTTATAATATTATCGTATGATTCAATAAAACACAAGGTGCTGCCTCTAGATCTTGTATCTTAATCATTTAATTAGGATAGTTTAATGCTGCTTTTGAAACATAATTTGAACCTTCATGATGTAGAGCAAAACTAGTGCTAAGCTTAGATTTTGCTTTGCACCTTTATATTATAAATGCACGAAGATAAACATCGCCGTACAACCTTCAATGAGGGAAATTCTTTGTATTAGGATCCTAACTTGCCATGGAATTCACATGCCCAATAGTCTATGGGCATATACCCACCTTCTCCAAAGCTTGTGAAAAAACCGATTTAAGAACTGTAAGAAATTTTTTTCTGCACAAGAACTGTATCTATATTTAGCAGACAAATTATGAAGATAGAAATGGAACTCTTTCTAGATCTTATAAAAATACATAAACATACTAAGTTTCATGGCCAAGACTGTTGTATCTGACACTAAGTTCAGGGCAATGACTAAAACACCGTCATCAAATATTCGTGTTAAGCATTCTCATTCATTTTCTCATAAATATACAAGAGCATATCAAATTCGTCAAAACTGCAGTTTCCTTAACGTTCACTAGTCAATTTTGTCTGGGTTCAGGAAAATAACTCTGTAAGGATCTCTCGTATAAGCATAATTATGTCGAAGTAGCAAGGATATGCTTAAAATTATGCAATTGAGAAGGAATTAAAAAACATGAGTTTGGATGAAAACCGTCATTAAATGAGCGAGATATTCAATTCATTTGTTTGTTTTTATTTTGAGAATTGTGTCTACATGTATATATACTAGTACATACTGTATCTAATTTCTATTCATATGTAAAGCAGTAAGTTGAAGTTACTCTGACGATATGTTATGAAAGGGGAGTGAAAATGTGATATTGAATTGACCCTGAAAGGTTGAGTTGTATCTATTGAAATATCAACCAATAGCCAACAGTTATTCTTCATATCGTACACTAAATCAACATTTCATATATACCGGTTAAAATTAACAGCGGAGTAATACATATTTTTACATATAATTAACTGACTCAAATATAATGCATCAGCATTCTTCAAGAAACATGTTCCTGAGAAAATTTAAAATATATAAAATTGGAAAATGATTCTAACTGATATTTACGATACATACGATAGGGCATTGAAAGTATATTGCAGAAAAAATCAAATGCAGTAGAAGTTTCCTATACTGAATATTAGACAGGACAGTTTGGTGTATATTGGACCTATTTCTGACCTATATGTAAAATGTTTTTTTTTAAGAATTATGGACTCCTACACTTTTTTTGATAGAATTACCATGTCTATGTGATTAAATCTAGCTAAACTACATTAGATGCCCTTCAGAGCCGATAGCCGTCAGTCTTACAGAAAGCAAAAATGGAAGTTTTGGGAAGGAAAATTGAGTGTAAAAGCTGAAGATTTAAAGAGAATTGTTTGCCATGGTAACCATGTTATCAGTAGGGTTTAAATGATATAAAAATAACATAAAAGTCAGCTCGTTTTAATCAAAGTTGATCTGTGATATTAGTTAACCTATGATATAGTCAGCCCACCAACACATTATTCTCACTTACTTCTCAAGACAGCAGGGCAAATTTGTCAAGAAAAATTGAAAGAGGCATCCGATTTTTTGCATAAGTTCAAGTTATTAAGAACTATCTTATAATCGTCGGTAAGCAGTAAACCTGTAGACGTTATCAAAAAAGGCACACAATTTTTTAGCTATACCTGTTTGAATACCAGTTTCTAATAATTAAAACATTGCTAATGAAAGCTGACAGTTATTCTGAAAGTTTTAATTTCATTCCAACTTATTTAAAATTTAGACTGAATATCCTTATTACAAGAGAGTAGGGTGAAATTTTTATATTATTTTTATGACTTTCAATTATGAGGATCAAAGAAAAAGTGTAATATTTTTATTATTTTCCGGTCATATGAATGATAATTAAATTAAAAGCTACGTATAAATTTCAATGAAAGTTTATATGAAATAAGTCTGATTTTACACTTGATTTGATATATTTACTTCATCTCCTTATTCTATTAAATAATTTACATGTTTTGTTCTCATTACAACAGTAGCTAGATTCACTACTATATATAGTCCCTTTCATCTCTACCGCCTTCATAAAATATTATAATAATTATCTGGAGTGGACAATGGTCATTAAATTCGCTATAATGGAATAATACAAATCATTTCAATTGGAAATATATAGAACCCAACACTTCAAGGGGTGGGTATTTTGTATTAATTTTATCATTATAAAAACCTCAAAATATATAATTTCTAATTTTCAATGAAATTTATTTGAGTAAACATCGTATTAAGTTAATTTCCAAACGTAGCACAAATTTTACTTATGAGAAATTGAAATGTTGCCGGAATATTATGGTTTGAGCGAACATGAAAAGTTCGATGTCAGAAAATAAGAATTGCTCTCCGAAATCCAATTGATATTTCGCATTGAAATTATATGCAATAACCCGAGAAGAGGAAACGGAAAAACTGATATTCGATGAATAAAATGATGTTTTTGTAAGGAAATTAACAGCTATAGAAAAGTCGTTGTGGTGAAAGAAATTCCAACTTTCTTAGTATCATTTTATGACCACGTTCACGTCTTGAGAAAAATAGAAGGTTGTAGTAAAAAAAGCTTTAAATCTAAACGTGACATGTTCCTCTATTAAAATTCTTCAGATCTTCCTGCTTCTGATGACAAAATTTGCCAATATTCTACAATTTAATTTTGTTTTATTTGTTTGAACGGCTATTGATAATGCTGGCCTTGCTATTAAATAAAAGGGCCGATGTCGGAACCCCGTGTATAAATTACAAGCACAATTAATAAGCAGCACAGGCACACGACATCTTTTATTTTTATCAATACATTCAATGCCACATAAATAAAGTTTCGAATTAAATTTTGTTTTTATTACACGGCTGAGAAATATCACCGTTGTGAAGTTGTATGTGCGACTATTTTGATGGCCACCCTACGAGCTTACATTTTACAATTTGATTAAATAAAAGACAGATCACCTTTAAATCAAACACAATGGAAATATTTTGTGGACAAATTAATATTATCATTTTCTTAATTAAAACACCTCAAACTTTTCGCGAGTCCAAATAGTTTGTTTCTGTACGTTGTAAAATAGTTTACCTCTATTGAACTTAAATTATTAAAATATAAAGAAAGTATATTTAAAATACGGGGTTTTATGGTTATTTTATTAGAATTTTGAATTGAAATTTATCAGGAGCAATCATCAAGTCATTATTTGACAATAATTTAACCTGAAATATTAATAGTTACATGTTTATATGTAGCCTCATGCCTCATAAACATTACAAAAATTAATATAATTAAGCGGATATCGCCGGGAATAAAAGACAAGCTATTTTATTATTTCTTATTATCAATGCATGTGTTCATTTCACAAATTTATTCAATTTTTGTCATAAATCATTCATTAATTTCTAAGTTATTACACCTATTTTATGTGCTGTTTGAAATATAAGCTCTTTAAGCGACCTGTTTTATTTAAAATATTGTTAAGTTCGCTCGGCACACGAAGTTCCCTCGATCTGAGTGGATATTATATTTTGTTTATAAATCATTTTAAAGCATATAATTAAAATAATGTGGACATGCATACGATGTGACAGGATTGCGATAATGAATTTGATTATGAATTTGAACACACGGAGCTTTAAATCAAAGTTTTGATGCATTTCAGAATATTATAATTTTTCGAAATATGACATAGTTAATTTAATTACATTTAAAGTGGACCATAATTCAAGGAATAAGTGTAATAATTTAGGATAAGAGGCGGTGTATTTGAGTCGACCTTTAATATATACCCAGTAAAGAACATACTACCATCAACCTGTACATGCTCGACTTTTATCTTTCGACTCTTATAGTATTTCTGAAATTATTTATAATATCGTCATATATTACACATGCTACTTCAACAATTCTTCAACATTTTGACCCAGATTCAGGGATGGAGTCATCATTTTCAACTTTTTATGCATAATATAATAATATATGTCCATATTTTGTAATTTATTACCATTCAAATTATCATTGAGTTGTATCGCGATCATGTTTTCATATTAAAAAAACTACTGAATAATTTTTTTGGTCCGCAAATTGTATATTTTGGATGATTTTTTTCGAAATAGAATGCCGACTAAAAATATAACGGATAGTACAAGATAAACATATTATTTAGATTTTACAATTACAGTATAGTTAAGTAAATCATCTTTCTTTTGAGCAATTTTTACGCGAAAAATGAAGAATATTAACCTCTAAAGAAACTTGCATGACTATTTCATTATGTGCCATTTAATATTTTTTTTATCAACAAAAGGCTTTATGAGCCTATCAGCACTTTGTCCATGCTGATATTTCAATTAAAATAAATAGAATTTGCTAAATATTAAGCAATTAGATAGCAAACGTTTCATGTCAGCTTTTTTTAATTTACTATTTTACTAACGATCCGACAAACCAAACGAAACCCGAAACCCTAACAGCATATTGGTATGTGTTTTCATGCTCAGTTTTTATACATTTTCGTAATTTCTACCATTAATTTTGCACATCGGACTCTTACCTATTTGATGCTCGGAGATAATTCTTAGCAACTTCCCGTGCTTTAACTTCAGTTTCTTATTGTGATTGTATTGGTGGGATCTCAGACAAATTACTTTTGAGTTAATGCCCTTGAATTACGTCATTAGGAACTTGATAGAGGTTACAATACCAACGAAACTAACCTTATCGTATTAAAGAAAAATGCTTGCATCGCTTTTCACGACTTTTTGATGACCGGTTTGAGTTTTTGACATTAATTTAACCAAAAACTGTAAGCATAGCTTGCCATAGTGACTATATAATATGAGATTAGAGCTTGGTTAAACTAGGTTTGCTATAATCTTGCATGTTTTGGATTTTTCGATCAACATACAGATTTTATCAGATTTTCATGCAACTTGGTAAACTTATATCAAGTTACGAGATCTCGAATAAGTTTTTTGAGGTATTGCTCCACTCCAAATATTGGAATTGGATTGTAACTGTGATAAAGATAACAGTTTTGATCAAAAATGGGTTGATTTATGCATTTTTCTTTCTAAAGTTGCTGCCTATTTTTGGTGTTTTTTTTAGAACTTTGTTAAGAATTGGCATATTAATTCTTTTTGGTTACTTTGAATAATGATTTCTCTTTTTAAAAATTACAGATGCTATAAATTTGTAGATGTGTGAACGTATGTTTTTTATTTAACGCCATTCGTTTTGATTATTTTTGAATTATTTCACATGAAGCAACCACAAAACATCAAAACTAACTTAACAACATTACAGAGATTTCAATTTTGATTGATTCTTTTTACCAGTCAACGTGGTATATGATGGTATCACCGTTGAGTTGCGATCCCAATCCACAGCTGAAAATCCCTTCCCAAAAGAAACGAAAATCGATGCACAGACAGGACAATAATTGTCTATGTGTTTACGTTAACTTATTTTCATTCAAGATTTCGATTCCTAGATTTGATTGGCAATTCTCACCTTGAATGAGACGGTATTGTAGTCAACAGATTTATATCGATAAAATCAGAAAGTTAATTAATATATCTAATTCCAGTAAATTACATTTTTAACAGACATTAGAGAAAAAGTTTTCATTTCCACTATTTAACTGGTAATCGTAAATGAAATCAAGTTAAACAATAGAATATTCTCTGGTGAAAATTGACAATCTAAATAGATTGGTGTTAATTGTTTAAGCAGATTGTTTTTCATCATCAATTCTCATTCTTCATCACAAATAACTAATCTGTCTTGTTTCTAGATTCAATTTGTAATCCTCAACTACAAATCTCTTAGCTTCAAATTTCACTGGCACGCTTATACCAGCTACCACTCTCGAGACCATGTTTGGTGGACGGTATCTTTTTTTCAGAGGATATTGTTTCCGCTAACGATTTTTAAATCTAGATCTCGATACAAACAATAAAACACAAGAAAATAATTCATTTGTTTGGTTTATCACGTCAATCTACGGATACATTTTAAGGGTTATGGGCATATTTGATACTTGTGTGCATAAAAAACGTGAAAATATGGCATTGTAGTGGAACGAAACCCATCTTGATTGATATCTTTAAACGAAAAGCGCTTTTCGATTATTGTTGGCCATTTCTATAATTTAGTTTATTGACCAACAAATTGTCAACATATTTATTAAATTCTACCGTAGATCAAATTTAAAAAAAATATGGACGAGTCACTGAAATATTCTGCAAATACGTTACTGGCATAATCAAATGTCAAATGCTTTCTTTTCTTTTAATGCATCCAATAATTAAACATAATTTAGCAAGATTAATTATCTTTGGTATTCTCCAATTCAAAATAGTGTTTCGAAAAGTTCTTATATTTGTATGCGAGATTAATTTAAATTTTCGATAAAAAAATACGTTCATTTGTTAAATTAATCTTGCATTTTTTAAAAGAGAAATATAAATAAATGTTTTCGTCAATAATATATTTTTGATTTTGATGTGTTTTAGATCTATTCATGTCCATCGATGTCAAATATCGGACAAAAATAAGATAACGATTTCCATGGATAAAATGTATAATAATTTAACAATACATTAACCACATTATTTACCTAATATTTTTAAAAAATTAAGGGAAAGGCACACTGTGTATTAATTTATCAACAGCCTCAACATGTTGATGAGAGGTGGGTATTATTGTTCAGAATAGAGAACTTCCTGATAAATCAGCCATAATATCAAAGAGCTTGGTAATATTAAACTTCAAGTTAGTAATAAATAGAAATCAAGATTTTACTTTGTCAAATTGTTGTGGAAACATTAAGATTCATCTTGTTAATAGATACAATAGTTCCATCCCCTTTATGGCTTGTTTATATCTTCCATGTGAAGGTAAATCTATTTAGTTTTACCTGCAATTGAAAAGATTAAAGGCAGGATCTAATTTCCAAAATATATCTTCTAACCAGGTGATCCTCAAATTAAAATTTACAACTGACGTCATGATATATTCTTTTTCGCACACGTTAAAATTTTTGGGGACTGTGACAAAGACTTTAGATCAAGCTTCTAAGCTTTGTCGATAAATTCAGATATTTCGATCTCATTCCTAAGAGGATAGTACTTATAAAGCGGTCGTCACTCCTTAACGAAGAACAGTTGCGTATGGTTGCGAATAATAATAGCGGTCATAAGTTTCGAACGCAAATATCACGCTACTGAATATCGAATTGTTTTCGAAACTCATGACCACTTTCAATATGTGAAACCTTATATACGAAATGGTAATCGCTAAGGTGAACCTTAACAACAAAAAATTACCTACATCTGGACCAGCGTGTTCCAAACTGTTCGAAATTGAAATTTGTTTTTTCCATCAAACTGCATTTGAAAATAATGAAGAATAAACAGTTCGCAATTGCGTCCGGGTAAATCCTGCTTAATAACCCTATTAAGTCCAATTTAATTTGTTTAAATAGTGATGCTTACTAAGACTGGAATAATAACTTAAAAGTAGACTACACTTATATATCGGATAACAGTCCAATCAAACTCTGAAATAACATTTCGAATCTAAGATTTAAAATCCCACGTTTAGTCGAAACCTGTTACTCACCAAGATAAGCACTCGTTCCAAAGCATACTATCCAGTAGGGAACATACGGTGATCCACTATCCATCTAACTGATGTAAACATACAACATTTTCACGATTTTCTCATACCCCGGTATATTTAAAATAAATGAAAACAGCTACATGTTGTTCCATTAATCTTACTCAATCAGATGGAAATAATTAGAAACCTGCCCACAAATTGAACACAGGTGCAATATGGCCATCTTAAGACAACCGTTCGAAATAAAATACTGAAACATTTTGTAAGAGAAATGCGGCAGAAATCATCTGATACAAACTTTCACCAATCATAACATTAATTTTCATTTTATTCTCTTAGAAAAAGACAATGGCTACCGTGTTTAATTGCAACCCTGTGTTATCATATAAGCCGAGAAGAGGTTTTTATGTGACTTTTATTATAAAACTGGATATAAACGGACAACAAAAGTTCTTTAATACCGGGAAGATGGCCAACCTGTGTGAGGTCTCAAATCTTATGTCCATTTCTAAAGTTATCCTTGTTTTTCGTAATTTTATTTCTGCAGAGTGACGCATTTGAAACATGTTTGATTTTCCTCAAATATTTGTGGTTTGTTACCAGGGTAACTATAGGTACTTGTGTAAAATGTCTAATAGCTTGCTTCATTTCTCCACAATTTTCGTTTGATGTGTTTATACAGCTACTCAGATGTTTTGTTCGCTACAAAAACGTAACACATCCGTAATAAGCTCTATATACACCTCGTATATTCATATCTGAACTACAACCATCTTAACATTAACAATAGTTGCTAGCTCGTTTCTCAGTACCTTATGAAAATACAACTAAGACACTTATAACATCGAAAGAAAATTTGTTCAAACAAACTGAAAACGAACGGAGGTAGTAAAATTTTTACGACCAGTCCATGAGCCTTGAGATTCGGTTCGACAAAGAGATAAGTCGAAGCCGCCATTTCGCTAATGGTCTGCTTTAAAACGTCAAGAAAACCATAAAGTTTGACCTCATGTGAAACCAACCTATGGCTGTGTGTATTTTCATGGGCAGTTTTAAATTCAACGATTGCAATATCATTTATCGCTTGTGGGAACCCCATCGGCGACTTCCTACCCGGGAATTAAACCTTAAGTCTCTCTTAGTTCGGGTCATTGCCTTGGAGTCTGGGTGGTCGCATCGACTCCGAAAAGTGTTTTTAATATATCTATGACATCGCATAAAGAATGGGTTCTTTTTGGTGTTGGATCATATAACTAGTGAGTCCATAAAACCTATCTCTTACATGGTTTATGGTCATCACTTCTTCGGTTGGCTGCTTTCTTTGCGTTTTCTTTTTTTCATTTTAAACCCCGTCTTTAACTGTCAGACCATCGTCTTTAACAATAATGAGAAGGTTACGTATTTATGACACTCTTAGTTACGCATTCTTTAAATTTTATGAACTTCTGTCATTGACTTTAATTTCTCTTTTAAAACAATTTATTTTGAATTTTAAGGACCGTAACACAGGCGTAACGGTCTTGGGGCGTGGTGTATATACATGTTATGTCACGATTGTGTGCTTTAAGAAAATATATAGTTTATTGGTGCTATTACCGGTAATCCCTGGTTACATTTTGATCATTGAAAGGGGTCTGTATGGTCCGATACCTTTCATCAACATATTCCGATAGTAACTGTGTGTTGTCAATGGCATAATTAAATCTTATGATACTGTGATAAACACAATTAAAAGTAGTATTCTGAATTTTGAAATCATCATATCTTGTCGAGAAATTTCATTAATCCAAAATTGAAATGCTAACAGTCAAGCTTACTGAGAGTACAGTAACTGAAGTCGGGACGAATTTTTGAAGCGGAGTAAAGGTGTCTGGTACGAGTAGATGTAAAAAAATAAGGATACAAATCATGTTCCCCCTTTCAGCAACAGTTGATGTCTTTCTATGTCAACTTGGTAAACTTACGGCGGAATAAATAATGTTTATTTGGTAAAATTATGACACACCAATAGGTCGGTGACTCTGCTCTAAGACAAGACAGGCCTCAAGGCTTTTTCAACTATATTAATCATTTTAGCTCATCTGATCATTTCATGATTATGGTTGAGGGTGTTGCCAGCGAGGTAGAGCATTATCACCTTTCCGGAATACTTAATGCCACCCATGGACTAAGTTGTCAACTCGACACCCGTTAGGAGATTCCACTTAGCGTGTAATGATTAATTTGGTATATTTATTGTATTAAGTTACTTTAAATAAACCATATCATAAACAACGATCTGACCATTGCTAAATGCCTGATTATTTCCCTGTGATGGTTATATATTATTGCTGGGATTCAAACGAAATACAACATACGGTAAGGTACAAACAATCTTGTCTTTACTGTCCGCTCTCGGTTATGTGCACCTTTCCGTACATTGATGTTACCCGAAGAAAATCCGTTGGCTCCATAAGCGTTTACTATCTCATAACCTGACAATATTTTATGTTTCATTATGAGACAGAGTCATGAACCAAGAACTTTTATTTTCATGTTTTGTTACCCCAATACAGATGTACTTGAAGTAATTATGTCAAATTCCATATGATGGAAAAATATATCATATTAGTTCCGATGTATATGGACATTTCTGTTCCGAATCACTTTGAACTTAGTCGTAACTTGCAAATCTCGAACGTTTACATTTCCACTAAATTCCAACATCAAAGAACATTAATTTCAATTCAAGACTAAATCTAATTTGTTTGTATGGTTGTGAGCCAGATGAAAAACGGAGACAAACAGTAATTGCCTTCGATTACACACCATTAGTCCAATACTTGTAAGTCGTAGATTTGTTAAGTAAACTTGAGGTTGTCTCTTTCAAACATCAGAAATAATCAAATTGTATTCAATGAGATAATGGTTTTGGACATTTCTTCCTCGCTTAACTTTTATGATCATTGTAATCGCGTGTATGTTACAAAATCATCAAGAAAAATTCGCCAACAATTTGCTATGGGATGTGTTGTGTCAACTTTTAGTGCTTTACTCGCAGTACTTCATCTTGATTTCACTCCATCAATCAACAAGAATTTCCCATCTCTTACAACTTGTCCACAACTAATACTGTCTTCTCACCCTCAGCAACTATCTTCTCATTCTGAAACTCTCGACATCTTCCAATCGATTAAGGTCTTGTGACACTAACACTTTCCAGAACATCACACGAATTCAAGGTGTCGCCCGTTGATCTAGAATGACAAAACGAAATCAACTAGTGTAACAAGTTTCTCCTGCTATTCCATTTTACTACATTTAAGCACGCAAGTGTCGGAAAGTAAGTGATTTAAATGACAGAAGACCTGATTTTTTCGAAAATATCAGATAGCTATGGATAGGAAGAGTTTTTTTTAGAATAGAATTTCTATTTCATATTAGTCTGTTCAGAAGACTTCAAACGTAAGAAGTCAATGGAAAATGTACCTAATGTTATTGTTACCCCTTTCCAAAATATACCTTATAGGCTTACCCTGTGCTTATAGGCTTATCAACTGAAATCTGGTTTTCCTATTTCTTTATATCTAGAGTAATCCTGGAAAGCTGTATATTCATTTCATTTTAGTCTAATTTTCTAAAAGTTCATAGTTTTGGTCTGTTGGAACCAACTATTAATACTGAATAACTGAACACAAGTTTTTGGTATACTACTCCTTAGTTTAATAAAACTAAGGAGTAGTATACCATAAAATTGTATTCCGTTATTTAATGTGATCTCCACCCCTAAATATCGCTAAAGGATTAACTATTAATACGATTGTATGCACTGTGCTTACAAGATTTCATGACTGTCGTTATATAACGTTAACTACTACCAGTACTCTTTGGCAAGCATAATTTCATGATATCCATGTACATGTATAAGGTTAACGTTTTTAGCACTTGACGGAACATTTGGAAAACGTTATTCTGCCGAATGTCAGTTTATTCACAATTTATCTTGATTAAAACAACGATCTCCATGATCACTTGTCTGTTGATTTTTCTGAAATATCTTGGGACAAGTTGAAGTATTTTGGGAGGACATATTGTGGCACGATATAATAAATGGTTTAGTAATAACCCACTTTTAATTCATTGTACGTTCCATCAATAAGAAAAACACGATTCTTAATTGATGGATATATTCAATGTGTGCCTCGTCTGCACGTGCCATTCTCTTTACAGAAGATAGATTGTCTAGTAAGAAACATTCCGACAATTTGCACGTGAGCAGGAAGTACGACTTAATTTTTGGAACAAGAAGAGAGAAAAATTATGTTCGTCGGGACTAGAAATTAAAAGAAACTTAAAATAATATCTGCCCGTTTTAAAGTCATAAAACTTCTCAAGATTTGTAAAGGTATCTGTTTACGTTTAGAATATAGGATATAGGTCTATTGTAAAGAATTTGTCAAACTCTGTTTCCCTGGACAATGTATTGTATTGAATTATGAAGTAAGCAGTAATCACATTACGATATTATGGTATACTACTCCTGGGTTTTTATTGTACGCTACGTTTCAACAATTTACATTGCGACGATTGTCGCTTAAGGAATAGTAAACAATAAGGTTAGTACAGATAAATGGTTTAAACCCTCTGAAAATTGACTATGGTTTCTTTTTTACAGTTTGTTCATGAACCTATATGACCACTGAAAAATTCAATTGAAACTAATGGTAAATAATTGGTAAACGTTCGTTGACAGAATATAATTGTCACCGTCTAGAAAACCTTTAAACGATTGATGAAGCAATTGTCGCCCATGTTTACTGTATGACCTAAAGTATTAATAATCTCCTTTCTTCTAAACTTATTGTATATAAACCTATTTCACTTTCTGAACAATTGTCCAATTCTCTGTTCATTTTATTAATCCAATTGTTTCAAAAGTTTTTAAATAAAGTAAACGAAGCGTGTTTAATTGAGATACGGTGAGCACACAAGGGGCGTTGAGACAAAATTGTCGCTTACAACTCATACAAAGCTAACCACCTTGACTTGAAGAATAAAAGTGAAACATAAGTATTGAAATTCATTTAAGTAGAAGAAATGTGTTCTTTGATGTTCATTGAAGGCGTGGTCAATATCGCACCTGATAGATATGGATATCCAGGTGACATATAATGATATCGTCTCTCGTGAAACAAATCGGTGCTGGATAATCGAACATATTTAATCGAAAATGACATATTTAAATATATTTCAAATGATTGTTGTTTACCAGAAAAATCAATTATTTATGAATATATTCTGTTATTGATTCAGAGTTTTTGAGTGCTTACAATTCTTTAAATACACATTTCAAACACAGAAAATATGTTACATGTATCCATAATTAAAACAGTTTCTTTTCAAATCATACCGATAATTTGTTACATGTACAAATGAAAATTTTGATTTACTTCAAAACATGGTCATCTATTTAGGGAAAAGCTATTTTGAATTTGTATTCATATGCAACATTGACGGAAATTGACCCTTTAGCACCTATTCAGGTTATGCTGCTGATGTTAGCGAAAAGTGAATTGCAGTATTAGTGTTCTAACTGAAAAGGGAATGAAAAGTTAAGTAACGAATGGTAATTCATGTTGAATATTATTTCAATCTCCAGTTGTTTCTATATCAATGGTTTATTATTAACATTTATATTTATAATAATACTCATAAACTCTAAATATATATTTCTATGTCCCAAATCTCTCCATCACTTGACTAAATCCTAAAATTGGACCATAAAAACGTCAAAATATAATTGATACTAGTTTTAATTCAATTTTAACCAACACGTGTCCGCAGTCAACATTTACTTTTCCTTCATGTCTCAACGTCTTCCTCTAATATAGCTCTATTACCATTATATGAATATAATTATGCAAAGTAATGGTCATAAAGAAGACATCTGGAAGAGTTTTCTGACAATTTTTCGTATTTTCCATGAAGGGTCCTGACCTGTCCAACGTTTGAAAATAACAAAATAAATGGAAAAGATGTCGCCCCTCATTTCAACTATTTTGATGAACGTTTTTAATTATAACATCATGCCTTCTAATAGCCGTGACTCAGATTATGATATGGACATCATAACACATTATTTAGAATAAAAATCATTTATCCTGTTTTATTTTCCATGTTTATGGACTTTACGCACGCTGACATGCTGCTAGTAAGATTCAACGGAAAGAGACAACCAGCGCGTTTTCTTGAACAATTGCCACAGATGTGTCATCTGCACCTATTTTCACAAGGTGTTGCATGTAACTTGAAAACAACAAATGGTGTGATATCAAAAGATTGAATATCGATATATAGTTTTTGTTGTTCAATTCATTTCTAATAGTGATTTACCAACTGGTGAAAGATGAGAGTCGTCCAGAAAAAAAAACCTATCTTCAAAGTTGCTTTGGAAGCCATCCGTGATATTGTGAAATTTTGTTTTAATCCCGTTTCAGAATAGATGCTTATTGATTAAGTGACCATATGATTTCAGATTGTCAACAAAATAACCTATTTTTAACAATTTGAAGAGACATATCATCCAAACCTTATGTCAATTTGGAACCGTTGATAATAGCTTTGTTCCATCAGGAATCGATTCTCAACAGCATACATACCTAACTAAAACAACTAGTTCATTTTGAATGGTCATCATTTTTTACACCTTATCGCTTTGAAATTTTGTTCAATATTAGGAACAGAAAAAGTAAATAGATTTTTGTGCATCTGTTACATTTTCATTTTTTCCCTTTGGATGGCAAATATGAAGCTTGCATCCAGCATTGTAATAAAATGGCCGATTCCTTAAAAACAGCTACTGCATGCATACACTTTTCACATCTACATTTCGTCTCTCGCCACAGGAATGATTTACATGTTCCACGTGCCTCAAATGTCTACCTTCTCAATAAATGACATGATTAGAAATTATATCTACATTTAATATATCATTTATTGTCTTCCCAATTTACCACTAAAACATAAAATAGTAGTATCCTGTCTATTAACTTGAACCTTAAATTAGCATATAACAAGTTTTGTGACCACCTTATGGTCGAGTTAAACATACTGGGCTACTAAAACAACCATAACCGTTTCCCTTACGGTCAGAATTTGTTGGTCATTATTTGAAATTTTGTTGTTATTTTACTTGCGTTTTGTGGATGTTTTAGTATATAAGATGAATGTAAAAAACAAATAAAAAACTACTTCATTGTGACATGGTTGAAGATATTATTATTTGTTTATGTTGATTATATTTTCTATGTTATTTATCTTTTATTGACCATTATGATTTATAGGGGATTATCGTATACAGTAAATGATGAATTGTAAATCACGAGGTGATGTTTGGGACAAATTTAACCAAATAAGACAGCAGTTTCCCCAGTATCAATCTTTGAAATCCTTTTTCCAAATATACATTGTGAACTAATCATTTCCAGATGTGGTTGAGCGCCAGTGCTATTGACCATTGCTTAAATTGTCATTTGGGGTTCAGATCCACCTTCAACCTCTCCGATTATGTTCTAGAGTTCTACCAAATAATTATAGTGTCGTCCTTGATAAGTCTCATCCGTACGTACTCAAGCCAAATTTGAAATTTCAGATTTGTTCACAATTTTGTTCCGGTATCACTATTGTCGTATATTAATGTCTGTGAGGTAGCTTTGGTCAATCAGTAGAAGGTCAAAGATGATATACTATAGAATTAATACAATAATCTACTAGAGTATTGATGGTATCCGTATTATTAATGATAGTATATTGAATTAGCACGTGATGAGAATAGTATTATCTCTCTACATATCTAATATTTATTACTTATCCCAAACGTCCTGACTGGTTGTATCAGAAGCTAGCTATAATATGTTTCCCATACAAAATTTCACCTTTCTGATTGTCCTAGTTTCGTTTCGAAATTGATTGAAAAACTAAAGTAAAGCAGCATCACAGAGTTCCAGAATTTTCCAAAAGTGTAGTAACTGACGACCAGAAACATCTCTTTTATAACAATATGAGTTTCGGCTGCATTCTTAATATCAAAGCAAGATATTAAGCTATTGCCAACCAATTGTTAGCTGTTGCAAGCTCAATTTATCCAGAATAGGGGTTAATTTTATCAGTATGGTGTATAGAATTTTTACTCCTTCAAGAAGTCCTATAGTTTGCGGGTTGTTGTACCATTAACAACTTTATTTTACTTTCGCCTTAAAACTATCAGCTTCTGAAATAATCCAACAAGGGGGACCACGCAAATATTTACTCAACACGCATCTTTTTCTTATGGGTTGAATCCTTTTGAATGTAGATATTATAGTATATATGGTATATTCTATGAATATTGAGATTATCTCTGAAATCCATAATACTATATCGCTGCTTAATTGGTAGGATAATTCGATGTGCTTTGCAATTTTCAACACAGTTAATATAATAATAATAAGAGGTACAGAATCCATTGCCGCATTAATCATTCAGTCAAACATATGAAACTTCATATTGCAGACATTGCATCATCGTACAGTTTTGCAATATAGACATCAATATACAGTATGTTCTGTGGGAGCTTATTTTAAATCTAGATTTCTGGTCTGATTTGTCTTGAGATTATGATTAAAGATATAGTTTACAGAGTATATAAATCAATAGTAAAATGGTAAGTATATTGTAAACAAGAAAATATTAATACTTTCAGAAATAAACATTCTGTTACAATATTAACTTTACTGTTAAAATATCACATCTATTAGCTTCCATCTCGTGCCAAACCAAACTAATAACCAACTTGTGTGGTAAAACCATTCACCGAAACTGTTTGATGTGGATAATTCAGGCGGAACCGTATACCAATAACTCGTCATGTAAAGCTATTTAGCCGAGTTCCAAACTCATTTTCACACCATTCCTCTCCGTTACCAGAGACATTAACGTTCCTCGCTTCTTAGGTTAAAGGACAATTTCTGTGAGTCATACATTTACGGAGCTTTAATCAGTACTTGCAGTCTTTAAAAATTCGTACATGTAAAGAAGAGTTCATTATTTTTCTGGATTCCAGTGCATAATAACGACGCCTGTACAGAATATCCACTACTTGTACCGAGCAAAGACGATGAAGTAAGCAATATAGCAATGCTTACCATTCTTAAAGAAAAGCGAAAGCAGCATATTTTGCTATAAGACGTCTATTTCTGACTTTCATTAAGATTACTTACTGCATATATAAGCTAGTAAATTCTTATCAAAAGTTCCACTTGACAAACCATAGACTTCAGTTTAAAATCAGATGCAATAAGATGCTTTTTTATTTGTTAGGAATAAAACGATTTAACAGATGAGAATTCGTCTGAAGGCAAATTAATGTGAAAGTTTTCTTTTGATATTACATACTGGAATGTTGAAGAAAAGAGACGAAGTTTGTGTAATATATATGTTAATGATGCAGAAATCATACACCTCTTTGTAATTTGATCCTCACATTTCTAATTAATATTCTCACTCTTTCAAAATTATGGCCGTTGAAAATCTTCAAACACTGTGTGAGGCTATAATGTATATGTTATAGAGCACTGTTTTGTTCTGAATCGTTATTCTGCTAATACGAATTATTTCTATTTTTTGGAGACCTGGGATACAAATCTGAATTCGCAGACTCTGCCACACCGACACAACAATCAAACTAGATCGTTGATCGCTATATTAAAAGATCCCGAAATAAAACAATCAATTCAGAATAAAGCATTATACATGTTAACAGATCCATTACATAAAGATGACCAAGCATTTTTTAATTTAACGTACCACAACATTTGATGTGATATTTATTAAGGAGGGTTATAAGTCTGATGTGATATTTATTAAGGATGGCTGTAAGTCTGATGTGATATTTATTAAGGAGAGTTGTAAGTCTGATGTGATATTTATTAAGGAGGGCTGTAAGTCTGATGTGATATTTATTAAGGAGTGTTATAAGTCTAATTTGATATGTATTAAGGAGGGTTGTAAGTCTGATGTGATATTTATTAAGGAGGGTTGTAAGTCTGATGTGATATTTATTAAGGAGCGATGTAAATCTGATGTGATATTTATTAAGGAGGGTTGGAAGTCTGAAGTGATGGAAGTCTGGTGTCATATATATCAAGGAGGATTGGAAGTCTGATATCATATTTATTAAGCAGGATGTGATATTTACAAAGGAGGGTTGGATGTGATATTTACCCTATTTATTTGGTAGGGTTCCAAGTCTGATATGATATTTATTATGTAAGATTGGAAGTCTGATGTGATATTTATTATGTAAGATTGGAAGTCTGATATGATATTTATTATGTAAGATTGGAAGTCTGATATGATATTTATTAGGTAAGATTGGAAGTCTGATATGATATTTATTATGTAAGATTGGAAGTCTGATATGATATTTATTAGGTAAGATTGGAAGTCTGGAGTGATAGTTTTGAAGGTAGTCTAGGAATCTGAAGAGATATTTATTAATGTAGATTGGAAGTCTGGAGTGATATTTATGAAGGTAGTCTAGGAATCTGAAAATATATTTATTAATGTAGATTGGAAGACTGGAGTAATATTTATGCAGGTAGTCTAGGAATCTTAAGAGATATTTATTAATGTAGATTGGAAGGCTGGAGTAATATTTATGGAAGTAGTCTCGGAATCTAGAGAGATATTTATTAATGTAGATATGAAATCTGAAGTGATATTTATGAAGGTAGTCTAGGAATCTGAAAAGATATTTATTAGGTAAGATTGGAAGTCTGGAGTGATAGTTTTGACGGTAGTCTAGGAATCTGAAGAGATATTTGTCAATGTAGATTGGAAGGCTGGAGTAATATTTATGAAGGTACTGTAGTCTAGGAATCCGAGGAGATATTTATCAATGTAGATTGGAAGTCTGGAGTGGGATTTTTGAAGGTAGTCTAGGAATCTGAAGAGATATTTATTAATGTAGATTGGAAGTCTGGAGTAATATTTATGGAAGTAGTCTCGGAATCTGAAGAGATATTTATTAATGTAGATTGGAAGGCTGGAGTAATATTTATGGAAGTAGTCTCGGAATCTGAAGAGATATTTATTAATGTAGATTGGAAGTCTGGAGTGATATTTATGAAGGTAGTCTAGGAATCTGAAGAGATATTTATTAATGTATATTGGAAGGCTGGAGTAATATTTATGGAAGTAGTCTCGGAATCTGAAGAGATATTTATTAATGTAGATTGGAAGGCTGGAGTAATATTTATGGAAGTAGTCTCGGAATCTGAAGAGATATTTATTAATGTAGATTGGAAGTCTGGAGTGATATTTATGAAGGTAGTCTAGGAATCTGAAGAGATATTTATTAATGTATATTGGAAGGCTGGAGTAATATTTATGGAAGTAGTCTCGGAATCTGAAGAGATATTTATTAATGTAGATTGGAAGGCTGGAGTAATATTTATGGAAGTAGTCTCGGAATCTGAAGAGATATTTATTAATGTAGATTGGAAGTCTGGAGTGATATTTATGAAGGTAGTCTAGGAATCTGAAGAGATATTTATTAATGTATATTGGAAGGCTGGAGTAATATTTATGGAAGTAGTCTCGGAATCTGAAGAGATATTTATTAATGTAGATTGGAAGGCTGGAGTAATATTTATGGAAGTAGTCTCGGAATCTGAAGAGATATTTATTAATGTAGATATGAAATCTGGAGTTATATTTATGAAGGTAGTCTAGGAATCTGAAGAGATATTTTTTAGGTAAGATTGGAAGTCTGGAGTGATAGTTTTGAAGGTAGTCTAGGAATCTGAAGAGATATTTATCAATGTAGATTGGAAGGCTGGAGTAATATTTATGAAGGTACTGTAGTCTAGGAATCCGAGGAGATATTTATCAATGTAGATTGGAAGTCTGAAGTGATGTTTATGAAGGTAGTCTAGGAATCTGAAGAGATATTTATTAATGTAGATTGGAAGTCTGGAGTGATATTTAGGAAGGTAGTCTAGGAATCTGAAGAGATATTTATTAATGTAGATCGGAAGTCTGGAGTGATGTTTATGAAGGTAGTCTAGGAAACTGAAGAGATATTTATTAATGTAGAGTGGAAGGCTGGAGTGATAGTTTTGAAGGTAGCCTAGGAATCTGAAGAGATATTTATCAATGTAGATTGTAAGTCTGGAGTGGGATTTTTGAAGGTCGTCTAGGAATCTGAAGAGATATTTATTAATGTAGATTGGAAGTCTGGAGTGATATTTATGAAGGTAGTCTAGGAATCTGAAGAGATATTTATTAATGTAGATTGGAAGTCTGGGGTTATATTTACGAAGGTAGTCTAGGAATCTGAAGAGATATTTATTAATGTAGATTGGAAGTCTGGAGTAATATTTATGAAGGTAGTCTAGGAATCTGAAGAGATATTTATTAATGTAGATAATGAAGTGATTTAAGTAATTGAAAGTCTGAAAATATAGAGTTGAAAACTGAAGTGATATTCATAAAGGTGTATTGGAAACGGATAGTCTGAAGTAATATTTATAAAAGAACGATTGGAAAGATAAGTGATATTTACAGAGGTAAAATAAACTGTATAAGCTAAAATAAAAGGAAAAGATACAGCGCACGTAACAAACTGATGTTAACTCTGAAGATATCTTTCCAATAGTCCAGTCCATTCATCTATTTGAATCTTCATCCGTTATAGATCAATGCTGTTCAGGTAAATTGATATCTTATGTAATAGCAAAACCTAAAATTAGGAAGGTATAAATATATAAAGAGAAATTTATGGATGCAAAAATCTTATTTAAGAAATAAATTAAAAGATAAAAAGCTGAAGAGCGACAAAAGTTTTGAACACGACAGCACGTTAATTGTCAGAAATATGATAAACTAAGATGGTACCTTTTGAAGAAAACTGTGCTCTTCTCTATGCAATGTCAAAGTCTAAAACTTCTGATTAAATTCGGTTCCAAAACGTTTCTACTATTCACAAAATATTTATCAAATGTTTTGGTCATCATCGAGAAACTTTGAATCGATGAAAACATGCTATAAACCTATCGATCATTCCATAAACAAGACTTCCACAAGTTGATTGACATGCTAGCTCATCCTATAGAAACATCGGTCACTCAACAACTTCCTGTCTCATACAAGGCACAAGGCGTGAATATTAAAATGGATGGTGACGTTCGTACGATTAGACCATCATTGAAAGCCTGGTGAAAACTCTCCATCGTTTTTAATTTCACGCAACTGACTTCGACACAAATATCTTCAAATAACCCGCGGACATAAAACTTACCCAATCTTGCCGAAATGGGGATTGCTAAATTAGATATCATTCAAACTATGGCGAAATGCTATTATGTTAAGGGAGAGTGTGTTTAGTCTATCCAATGATAATCTTAACTATGCAAGATTCCAAATCAGGTTTTCCTAAGAAAGAGTTGTATAAACAGACGTCTGATGTTAAGACGAACAATTCAAGTGTAAGATTCAGACTAATATTTTGGAAGTGATATTAAGTAAATTTTCCTTTGCAAAAACCGACTTTAAAGACATTTTATGAGAATCTCGTGACCTAAAGGTTTAAAGAGGAAATTCGCTTTCACCCTCAATATCTTAATGTTCCTATCAAGGACCAATTCAGAAATAAAATGGTCGTCTCACAGTTAGTGTGATATCCGGGATAGGTGGCGGCATTCTCTTTGATCAGGTCTGACTTGCGTCAAGATAGGTATAAGAAGAATCGATTTACATAAATACAATAAATGTATAGTACCTGGTTATTAGTGTTCAGAAAGTAGCAATAACCAAAACAATTGACTATTGATATAGGTAGTTTCCTTAATGTCTTTATACTGGTATAAAATACAAAGGTAAACAATACTGTTTTAAACTTTTATTCCTTCCTCCTTTAGACCATTAAATACCATATCAAAGCACCATCTTTAAGATATATTCACATGTGAAAATTTGCACTTCCATCTGTTTTAATAATAATATGTAAATGTCGAGGAAATATAAATTGGACATTAAAATGTCTGTGTAGTGGTCAATCCGTTCAGTTGTCTGTAAAGACATGAAGAATTAAGAATTTTATAGGTGAAATGCGTTGATTGATAGGAAGTATTTATTTGATGTTTGGTGTTTGAAGGTGGTGATAATGTTCCTTGAATTCATATTAAAATTAGGTTAGATATTAACCGCTATTTTACATGATAGATATAGAGAATTAATTAATTGCTGTAACGATTAGGACATTTATTCTGAAAATTTCTTTCATCCTTCTAAACTAGTATTAGTAAGTTCAAATGCAACCTTCATATGCTGGATCCTGCAAGTCAATATGTACAAGGGTTAATTTTACCAACTGTCTACTTTAGATATCTAAAACTGTACACTTCTACAAATTTAGATTAATTTTAGATATATTAAGGATAATTTTAGTATTTATCACTTTCATTTAAGAAATTGCAATGGATTTGACAACAGGCATGTGTGGAAGTATGTCAACAGTTTTACAATAATTTATCTCTATTTTCTAAGATACTAATATTACCATCAAATCAGACGGACCCATTTATCATTGTTTCCTAGTATTGGAATGTATGCTTAACTTTCATTTTAGTTTATAAGAAAATAAATAGGTTGCAAGAAGCTTTCTTTTTACTGAAAAGGAATATGTCACCTTTGATATTTACAGCTATTCTACTTTAATATATATATGTATTAATAATATCTTCATAATTTGTTCCCTTTGGTTTTTGTTTCCAATCGGAGGATAGCTACTGGTTTCTTGATTCGCACGTTTTTTTGGGTGAGCATAGTTTTTTCCTCTATGCTTGTGGTGGTCATATGTACACTATATATAACCAAAATATAAATTTCGATATAACAGAGATCTTCAATGATTGATTTCTCTGTTACTGTCTCTTGGGTTTGTTTTCAGTTCATCAATGTGGATACTTCGATAATGAGGTAATAACATTGGCCGATACACGTGGGGATTTTCAAAAAAGTGTCGAATTAAACATTGCTCAGGAATAATTTCTTCTGCAAAACAATCTATTGGACAGTTAACAAACAAAAAATTGTGCATGTTTGAAACTGCGTTTCGAGCGATACCTCCAATCATTATTAGTTTTTTTAATTCATTAATCCTCAGTCTTGTAAAACTATACAAGAACCGGATATTGAAAAGATTAATTGTAACTGGTGATATTTAGTACAATAATTAGTGACTACATCATTAGACAAGATTACAGAAATATTATTGTTAGTAACTACCTCCAAGCAACAATTTACTACTATTGGTACCTCCATTGACGAGCAGTAGTTCTATACACGCGATCACTTAATAACATCCATAAGTCTTCATCCCTCTTTCTGGTGACAGGCCTAATTTTCTTCTCGAAAAATGATCAACTTTACCTCGTATATCTTTCTTTCCTCCTATCAGGGGAATAACAATCTCTCGCTTTTTTAACACTTAAAGAAGCTAGGGTCATAAATTCGTAGTTTCCCCCGTCTAACCCTTGTGTGGTTTTCTTATTTATGTGGGCAAGGAGACGTCACAATTTTATATTCTTTTATATTTTCCTTCGCTCCTTTGATCTAAGTAAAATGGCGACATTTTCTAACTTTGATTTTTACGAAAGAATTTTAATCAGTTCTAAGTAATTTTAACGGGTAATAAAATTCAAGGTGAGAAACTTTTAGCATTTAAAAAGCTGAATTTTTTCCCGTCAGATTCACGCTTATTAAACAGATTGGAATAATTATTCTTTTAGTTAAGTTTATATGTATTTATTTTTTTTGTACGTGTCTAGAACTAGATTATCAGACTGTAAAAGAGGTAAAGGATAATATGCACCATTCTGGTCTTCCGAGATACAAGACCAGCAACAAAATATCAGGAATTAATCAGTTATTTCTCAGATTAGTATCCAAAGAAATTTTCAATGAATGGCTCAAAATCAAATTTGAGAATATTTTGTCAATATTTCTCTTGAATGATACGAGATTCTATGTTAGCAAATACATCTAATGCCCTACCTCTGGGTACTTTGTCGCTAAAAGGGCATTTAGTTACGCTTCGAAGATTTTTAATATTTTATCTAAACGGGTGGTCGATTGGTAGCTGGTTTGGACTTATCTTTGTTTACAAATATCCTATTCGTATTACAGATTTTTAGAGAAACATCTGAAAATCGGTAGTCTTATTAGTGATCAAAATATGTGTATGATAAACTTACGGGAAATATAACAATAACACCTATCCCAGACAAGACATGGGCAAGAAATGCCATGCTTTCATCTGTCCTAGACTGACTTATGCAAATTCTGGTGATCCTAGTTGTCATACCTATCATAATCGTGTCACTCATTACTTAGTTAATCTACATAATATTAAGTCTCCTCGTATAGTTACTGTTTGTTGTTTGCTCATAAATCACCACTGACTATTTTAGTCATACGCCTCAATGGCCACCTCAATCATAGTGAAAAATCTCCCTCGATTTCAAGGCGAGCTTCAGTGAATTCATCGTCAGTTCGTCGCAGCAGCCTTCTCGGGGTTTACCTTCTTCGAGGCTATCGTCTGCTAGTGTTCTTCGAGATTGGAAGTGTATGGAAGCCATTTTGAAGTATTCTATGTTCGGTTAAGAGGAGGCGGGTCTGACAGTAAACAGTCCAACCCCCCATGACCCTAGCTTTGCCTCGATTTCGTTAAAGAGAGTTAGAGACGAAATCTGCTCTCACTAAAAGCAATAAAGTGGAAACGGTCAGTATCTGCATAAAACGTCTTAAAATCGGACATATTAAAAAGCCGCGAAAATAGCACTCGGAGGTAAGTAATAATTTTTTATTGTTATTATTTATTAGTCAATAAAACCAGGTAGACGAATTTTGTAGCATCTCCATACTATAGTATTCTATTGCACGTGTTGTCATATTAAATTGTCATAACCTAGTTGAATTCCATTTATGGAGATTTTAATGTTTTGTTTATGTGACCATTTGGGCATTTAATATTAGGATTGATATCACCGACAAAACTATATCTTGAAAACTAATACAAATCCACATAAAATAAACACTAAACTCTTTAATATCATTAGTTAATTCATTTCTTGCCAGAATGTATAACATAAAATGATAATGATGGACGGCTAGTCAACTTGTTTCATATATTGTTTTAATGTTATATATTAATGTTAATGTATTATAGTATTAAGTAACTATTCTTCATATATAATACTTCAAATTTTAACATATCACCAAGGTTATTCCCATTTTATTAGACTTTTACTTCTTCTTTCATAGCCTGTAGTTTTTGCCCGACGTGGATTAATAGTTATTTTACACGTATCTTACGATATCCTCGATATTTATTGAAATGTTATGAGTAAGATATGTTAGGTGGCCTTACATTTTATTTCTTTTGACCAAACCTTGAGAATGTCTTGAATTTTCATACTTTTCATGCAATTTTCATAAACACATAACAGGCAAATTTTAATCTCAAATAAAAAAAAAATTTGATTTCAAAGGGGGGTATTTGAGTGTGATACTGGTAATTAAGAGATTTGTACATTTTGTATTATTATGAAGATGACCTGTACTAGTTTGAAATTCTCAGAAATATTGTCAAATATAAGTAAAGTGCTAGAATATTGGCTATGTATTTTTTTGACTTTCTTTGTCCATATGTTTGTTAAAGTATACAAAAACTTTACCAATAAACACGAAACATACACAATTCAGCTATCAGGTAACTAGATATATATATTTTTTAAAACATTTTTTTTTTTCAAATATGAATACGCGTAACCTCCGGCGATTTATAACAAATATACTAAGGCTTAAGGCCCATTAATATTTCTTTTATGTTTGCTCAAAAAATGAAAATATGTTGATAAAATCTTCGTCGACTCTATTTAGTCTTGCCTGCTGAAGGCTTGAGACACACTCGGGTTTTTATTAAATTGACAAGAGGATTCGATATGATCGTATATAGAGGTCTAAATTCACATCAATGTCTATTTTACTAAAATTGGAAAACTCTGCAGATTAATATAAATAAATGATGAAAATGTGGAAAATTATTTCTCTGTTCTTCCATTGATTAAGAATGGTGACGCAACTATTGTAACACTACTAGCCAACAGCATGCAATTTATTGACAGAAGTTGATTTTTCTTGCTAAATGAGGTTTAATTTAACTAGGGACTACTAAAACCACAAGTCAAGCTCAAACCGAATCTTTTTTAACTCGCTTAATTCCACCTTTATTTCTCTCTTATTTCATAGCTGTGTTGATGTCATGTCGTGATCTCACAATAAAATTGACTAAATGCGAAAGGAAAGAAGGCTTTAAATGATTTGGAGTTAATTCTATGATATTTGGCCACGAGTTGAAACTATAACAGTAAATTAGACACCATTCGACTATTTACTATTGTCATGTCTCATCATATTTCCACCAGTTTTGTTTTGTTGTATTTCTAAGAGAATTAATTGAAAAGAGAAAATCAGTTCATTTATGAAAATCAGTTAATCTATTTTCACAGATATAAATTGAACAATTTTGGGAAAAAATTGTAAAAAATTATTCATTTGAAATCGTTAAGATATACTGGTATTATTTTTCAAAAAATAAGTAAAAAAACTGTATGTAATGTGATACAAAATCGAAAGAAATGATATATTTTGGATTAAATTTTAACTGAAATCTAAAAGTAGAAAATTATTTATTGCAATATGTAATAACATACACAAACAATTCTTAATAAAAAACTTTAAAAAAAAAAAAACATTTTTTGTGTCTATGATTTAAAAAAAAAATCATTTTAAGAAGATTTATTTCTATCTGATAAGAAATGACTATAATACCGATATATAAAACATATAAAGTCAGAAATATTGATTGTTGTGCAGTATTAACTCAATAAAAATACACAATAATTGTCGATCATATTCTGGCCTCGGGCACTAAAAAATCTAAGTGAATTATTGACACATAACACATAAAATACCTTTAGTTAGAAGTATTGATTTATTATTGTCAGAGTGCATAGAATAAAATTAATTAATTGAATATAATACTATTAATTCAATTTACGTTTTTTACAATTTCGTATATATCAAACCATTTAAGAAAATCGAAAATTTCATATAGGAAGGAATTGAAATATGCGAATATTTAAAGTTCGCGATCTAAAATCTCCATTGAAACTGTTGAATATCAAAACTAAAACAGTTTATAGCACAGATTCGACAAATTACAAATTATCATAATGCTAAACTAAATTTTAACCTTATTTTAATATATTCTATGAATTTGAAGGCCTATATTGAAACAGTGATCTTATTAAAAAAGAAACAAGTCATAAATGACGAGATGCCATATGTCTGATTTCAACCACAAAAGCAATCTTAACGTTAAAATGATGGACTACACGTTTTAACATTCGTCAATTTCTTTTATTAAGAGGAAATCTCGATGGAAACAATGTAAGGAAATTAGTCATTATTCCATTTAACATGAAAATGAAGATTTTTACTAATTTCCGTTGATTAAAAGACGTAATGAAACGTATAAAATTTCACTTGAAGAAATAAATAAAATATCTCAAGCGTACCTCATTCGTCTCATCTACCATCGTGTGTGATATTTATTAAAAAAGTAGAATTTTATCATTATTCTCCCTTGATGAATGGAATCGTGTCTTTAATGAAATAACCTTACCTTGGCATTTCAATTGTTTTGAAATATATACACGATTTTAGCTCTAAGAAATGATTGGATACATGCAAAATAACTATTAGGCTTTCATTAGTGAATTTTAGTAGTTTTTATATGATTCCGATTGTTTCACACAATGAAGAGCGTTTTCACATGAGCAGTGATCTGTAACATGAGAGAAAATAAAACTCAAGATTAGATACAGATGGAAATTTTCAAATATTTCAACTTTACTTTCTGTCTCCAACATGAATATTTTTCTCTTGTTACAATTGTTACCTATAAGGTGTGAAATTTATAGTGAATTTCGCTTCGCATTATCTGCTGTAATGATAAATCTCGTAGAAAAATATCAGTGTCTCGTTTCGGCATAAAAATAAGTTTCTTTTACAAATTCTACAGACTTAAAGGGGCATAGTGCATGAAAAAGTAGTGATATCGGTTTGGTCTGGACAGTAAAAACATCCGTCGGATAAACATTTTTGGCTCATCGCAGATTATCTTTGGACTAGTATTTTGAAGAATTGTCGCAGAAATTAAGACCTGTCGGTTAAAAATCAAATAGTTTGCCTATCAGTATCCCTTTACATTGGAAGGACTTGAAAATTTACAACAGCCAACATGAAAAACCTTTTCGAACGATTTTCCCTTACAGTTTACATCAAAGAAACACAGAATTAGAACTTGTGTTCTTCAGATTCTCTTTTAGTTTTCAGATTTGCATAATTCAACAATAATTCCTGCAATTGATTGCAAAAT
Organism: Lottia gigantea; assembly: GCF_000327385.1. Taxonomy (NCBI): domain Eukaryota; kingdom Metazoa; phylum Mollusca; class Gastropoda; family Lottiidae; genus Lottia; species Lottia gigantea. Next base: position 2,841,836 of record NW_008707225.1, on the reverse strand, counting down.
GGCGTTGACATGCACAAAATTAGAAATTCAGATTGGGAACTTCAAAGAGATGTTTTCTTGTTAGCTTAATTATTAAGTACCATTTTGACAAGACTATGAGACGTAGTTAAGGTTTACTTGTACCACCAATTTATGACTTGAGAAACCCTTCATTAAGAACTAACAAACAATTTATGATGTCTTATTACAGTGTTTGTGTTATACTTGCCAATTGCCTTGTAGTTATCTTAAAATAACCGTGGAGGTAGGAAAAGTAACCCTAGGGACTAGTTAGTGTCTTAAATTAGTTTACGACATTCTAACTTTAGTTATGTCATTATATTGAACATAATTAAGATGCTGGTTGAAAGGGGGAAGACCTTTAATCCCATTAGATCTGATACAGTCTCGTGCCTTCTCGTAATAGTCTCGCGCTTTTTGCATTGTCTACATACTTATTGCCTTAACGGTTTTACCGTCAGTTTCCATGTCATGTTTTAGATAGTTTTATAACGCTAACCCTTTACTTCAAAGGAAACTAAGGACCTTTCATTGATTGCCATGCAGCGAGTGTACCTAATTCATTAGCCGTCACGTGATATTCGAATCAGTGGCCAGAATCAAAATTGCAATGAGAGCAAGTAAAGGGAGGTAACTTTGATTAAAAGCAACGAGTGCAGTGAATTCATATTCATTGATCATATCATTCCTCAAAATAGCATTAGATAAAAATCAATTCTGTCTTCTGTAAGGTTTCTAACTGAACAATTCCTGAATTATATACAGTATAATCTATTGAATGTTATTAATAGATGACGGAATAGAAACAAAACTGAATCGAACCGAATATCGAACTCTTTGAAACAGGTCTAAAGGCGCTTTGGAGTATGAAATGATTAAAGATTTCTATATATATATAACGTATCATTCTTCATACGAATTCCATTCTTTCTCTAGACAGATTGCTTTTAACTTATAGTAGATGACTGACAGTTTTAAAAGTATGAAATGTGGCCAAGTCTTATAAAGATAGAAGAATAGACAGCTGTCAGTCCGTCCAGAAATAATCATACAAGGTAACAAATTGCCGACCGTTCTTGTAAATAAAAATTAGATGTCGGCAAAAAGACAAGCAATAACGTACGATTTACCAACCTTCAGAATGCCCGATTGAAAGTGGTCGAAGCTGCCTTCATTTTTTCAAGTGCAAAAGGGTTGTTTCTCAAAAACTGGCATTTATGGTAGGGCATTGTCTTAGAAACCTGCCTTTTGTTTTGATTTATTTGAAATCACATAAAATATTGAGGTCGTGAGAGCACCATGTTGGGTGACCGTGTCATTTCTAAATTTGAGCCAGCTTGCACGTCCATGGCATTTTAATGATCAGTTAAAAGCACATGAAAATGTTCAGTCTTTTGTGGGTGTAGGTCAGTGAGTGCAGGATCATAACTGACCCCCTCTATAATAGTGGTCAATAAGTGAAGTATTCGGTGATCTTTTAATGTTTTTGTTAGTATAAGTAATAAGTAGTGTACTGTATAGTGTACATTGTTTACCCCAACCCATATTACCTTTATAACATACTCTGAAATAAGGTGATAAAACTAGAAGCTATTTGTAAACTACCATTACGTAGAAAGTAAGTGTAATATACCGTAATGATAGAGTACCATTTGAAGGCATAATGTCCCCATATTCAATAACTATTTATGATCAGCGGTCTCTTTGATGTTGGGTAAATGTCCAGTGAAATGATTTTATGGTCTGCCTAACTGCATTATGTTATCATTCGAGATGAGTCGTTGGTCATCGACCAATTGGGTCGCATTTGCCACGACATAGCTGGTGGCCATCGCTGGTGGTCATCGATTGGTCAAGCATGATCAGTCTCTGATCTTTATGGACTTGTCAGTGTAAAGAGGGGGCAGGCCCTTTCTGTCATTAAGGGTAAATATTATAGCCATTGTCCACCAACGTTGACAATAGTATCTAAACAAGGTTGAATTTAGGGTGTTTGCAAGTGACAGGTATAATAAGTTAGGTGAAAGAAAGTTAAATCCATCTAAGATTAACATTTATCTGAAATTAGTTTCAGCTCTTTAATTAGTACACAGTTGTAAAGTGATGATTACTTCAATTACCTTCCGTTCTTTCTTGGTTGAAGAACGTCCTCGGGCTATGGTTTATATTATGCCATATTGCATGCCGTCAGTTTTTTATGCCTACTATTACAGACGTGCAATAACACCTTACTAAACTCATCGCTTTTAAAGTTGTGAAAACGAGCAGTATACAAGCTTTTTTGTAAATATACACATGGTAATTTCTGGCAATAATTGTATGAAACACAAAGTAAGAAACTTATCTATGCCAATGTTTAACTGAACATGAACAGGATAGACAATCTCTTTATGTGAATCATTGTACAATGAAGACATGTTTACATCTTATTGGCTTTGTTTTGAATTATTATTAAGTAACAGCGCAAAGAGAATTTTCGATGTATATTCAATACGGTTAAAAAGTTGAACTCATTATTATTCATTACATTAATTAACAAATTAGAAATTATTTGACCCTTTTTGTGAGCCCATCATTTTATGAATATACAGGCATAGTTTTTGGTACTACGTGGCTTGATGATATATAAGATTGATCACAATTTGGCATCACTTTTATTGACTTACTTGTAAAACTTAACTAACAAAATGACCATTTTCCTGAATTTGCAGTATTCTACATTATCTTTAGATCCAATCTGCATCAATGGAATGAGCTAAATAAAAACTTCAAGTAGCCGTTATGTGAAAAAGTAATTTTTTCAATGCATTTATTAATTTTCTCCATTGATTGTCTTTCCAAACATTGCTTTCCAGGATTGTTCTCAGTATTTTAGCTCACATACTCACAGAACATCACTCGTGTTTATAATCATCAGATTTCACTTACTAATGCTAAGGTAGAAAATTCATTTGAAAAAAAAGCAATGTGATATGATATTGATATTCGTTTAAACCCATTCTATGTTTATCATTGTCGTTCATAAACCGTAAAATATCGGGAAACTTCTGGTGAATGTAACACGTGGATTTTTGAAGAATGAAAATATTAGTAAAATCAAAGAATAGCAACTGTTTGTGTACGTTAAGATCTTGGATTTCTTTCTGTGCAACTGTATTTAGAATTTCTAATTCTCATTCTTTTTCGAAATGTCTTCAGTTATTTAGTCAAAAAAGACATTAAGTAAATTACGCAAATATAGGTACTGGCTATTCTATATCTAGGTCAAAGGTCAGAAGAATTTCGTGAAATCTAAAAATGTACGAAGGAAAAGTATTTCTTGTAAATGAGACTAAGGAAAGCGTTACAGTTGATCTTGTTTTTAGGTTGAATAACATTTGTTTTTATGTATGAATGGTTGATAGCTGTATTTACATAGAAAGACTAAAATCTTTCGAAATTGATGGTCTTATTGTCTCTTAATCTTTCTGAAATTGGTTGGCTTGAAGGGCACATCATTATGCACGATTGGATGCATTTTCTAGTTTGGATAAATAATTTCCAATTATTTGTCATATAAAAGAATCTTGTTTATGATGAAAAGTTGTCATCATTTAACCTTTGGATGAAAACTACGACCACAAATCTTTGCTGGTTTTTATGTCCATCATAAAACTTGACAACTTTGTCTTATTTGCTCCCTTGGTTCAATACCACGTGATTGCTGATTGGTAGCTCCTAATCTCCTTGAGCCTTCGATTAATTAATATATAATTTACATTAAATACTACTTTTATTTCATATTTTTAAGGTTTATGATTGATATTGATCATAATCTGATATTTGATAGTGAAAGGGTTTTTTGTAATCTAGACACTCCCCCAGCACGTGTTGACTTCATCAGTTTGAAACAAATTCATTAGTTTATAGTTTTGTTATTAGAACTCACACGTGCGGATTTCTTTCAATCATTTATTAAAATTATAAGAATATACAATAAAGTCAGACTAAAATATATGAACAACAATAAACCTCGAACAATATATTTCAGTTTTATCGTTTTATTGTCTCTTTTTTACCTCCTTTCCTTGCCTTTTTATGAATCTTGAACGGATATTTTTCTTTTGTTGTTGGCTCCATTCCTTGTTTCCAATGTTGAGGGGCGTGCTCTTGAGATTTTAATGTTGTTTCATGGGGCTTGTGGAATAAAACTAAGACAGGTGATAGAGTCTATGACAATCTAATATTTTAACAATGATAGTAAAACTGATTGTTTTCAAATTATTTGTCATAACGATATGCTGTTTTCAATGACACCACAAAACGGTAAGTTCAAATTGATTCTTTGAAAACAAAATAACACTTAATGCAATTACTTGTTATTGCATGTCTTAGAAAAAATGTCATTATGAAGTATCTGTAACTGGAAAATGCAATGCTTTCAGACTGTGAAAATACTCTTGAGCTTCAAGAATATCTAATTTTTCATAGAGGCAACGACAACAAGAAGTATATTTTAATAATGAAATTTATATTTCTCGTTATACAGCGCCTTACTTGATACCTTATATATATCCAAATATGTTACCTTATTTGTAATCGGAGGATTTTTACAAGGTGTTTATTAGCTATCTTTGCGGGACCTCAGAATTCTCGGTGCATTTTTTACGCTACTTCTATTGCATTTTACTCACCTTAGAGGTGTCCCAATTGAATGTCGGTGTATCAAGGGCTTTGACGACATTCTTCAGATTAAATAAACTACAAAATTATCTATTGAAAAGGGAAATCTTTGATATTCGTTTAAGATGAATAGAAATAATGAATCGATACTATAAGAGAGGTTTAAAAAGAGGAAATATCAAAGCAAGTGTCGTAGTTATTATTCAAATACACGACTTTAAACCTTATCGAGGATTTATTTATTTACCAAAGTCTTTTGTAAACGTTATGGTCTCTCTTTCTATGTAGAGGTTACATTATGAAGTAAAAGACGAATAATACATGCTCTATCTGCTCGCTCCTTTCTCAATTACCATGAAACATAAACGACTTTCTCCAACAGACATATAGAAAAGATCAAAGAACTCGCCGCGCGAAACCAATGTTCCTTCGCATACCTAATACGATCTAAATAACTCTATTGGAAACGCTGCCATGTTAAGAAGAATTGAAAACTGACGCTTATAATGATCTCGAGCTTGATATATCGACATTTTTTGACAGTTATGCTGATTAAATTTCATACAAAGTTTGTTTTACGTCGATGATGATGCAATGTTTAAAAGGACCGCCATCTTATAAATGGGGATTTCTTGTTCAGCAAGCTGAAATCAAGAATGAAAAGTTCGAGATAATCAGGAATCTAATCTAATTTGATATATTTTGGCTGTAAATATCTTGTTATTTGATGTGTAGCCTTTCAATCAAGTCCCATTGTTCTGTCGGTTGGTCGTCAATCGAACATGGCGATTTTCAAAGGGAGATAACTTCTTTTCCTCGGTCTAACTTCTGGTATAATTTTTATTTACGAGAAAAACTGGCTTTCATCAGTTTTATTTCAAGATCAATTTCCTTCTTAATCTTTTGTAGATTTTTCTAAAAGTTGAAATTGAAAACTTTTAATTTGTATCGTTGTAAACTACTTACATATCGTGGAATTCACTCTTATAATAAATGTTCGCTTTATGGGGGCTCGAATTGAGTGTTAAAAATTCTACTAATTTCCAATGGTTATATTTAGAGTGATGAATTTATTTCTGCACTCCACGTTTGAAAAAATATCACATTCACTTTCATTGCTAGCAGTACAATTAGATATAAAAAAAATCTTTCAATATAGTGGTTCGGTCACATCCCACCGAAAAACAAATCTTTGAATATACATGAAATCGAGCTACAATATACAAGAAAACATAAGAAATATTATTGCTGATGCATGGCCTTTTCTGAATTAAACCACGTCAACGAAATCTAAAAGAAAACTAGTTTAAGAAGTCCGTATCATGCTTGATGAGCTCTAAGTCACCGTATCAATCATGTATATGAATATAAATGCAGTAATTCTGTACAAGTAAATATTATCATCATATTTGATACAATAGCATAATAATTTACGTAACACTTGGATAATCACAAGGTTTATACTGTATCTCACCTGTCGGCAATACCTTTCATCTTTTTTGATTAGACACACGGGATGCCAAGTAGAAAATTGTGATTTGGGGCTGAAAATTAAGAATTACCTCGAGTTATTTTGTTGGATGTTGTTGATAAAGATGAAACATTTTTATTCAAAAACATATTGATGCATTTATATTGAATGTTTCTTGAATAAAATAAATAAGAATTGTTGGATAACGATTGAAACTTCAAATTTAATAATATTAACAAATTTAACGATTTCATGTAAACGTTCTTGCATAATAAGTACATTAATAGGAACAGTGCTTGTAAAAATAACACAATAATGCTAAAGCAGCGTAAACAGTTCACTTATTTTATTCGCTAATTGACAGAAACTCGGGACTGCGTCGTTATTTACATCATACTTTTCCAAACCAAATATCTATAGGTCGAACCACCTAAACCTTAAAATATTAGCGGTTACAAGTCATGTTTGGTTATTTATGAGAGTTTCATGGTTTATATATTATTTCGTTACCTTATTCGTAGTTTCGGTTTACTTATATTTTATAGTTTTATTTATATTTTCATAATACACCAGGTTAAAGTTCATATTTATTATTTTCATAATTTTAAAATTTTATTAGAGGATTTGTGAGCAAAGTATGCTCAAAATTAACATTGTGTTAAGGCTTATCGACTTACGAATTTATTTTCAAATTGAAAAATATGTCAAAAACAACATTGCTTAATAAAGCTTTAGCTTCGATATTTTCTACATTTTCAAAATAAATAGTTAAAAACCTTTATGCCTGTTCAATTATATTTTTGCATTAGTTATTAAGTTTCGAAAGTCAAGTTTTTTGGGTTTTGTAAAAAATAATTGTGATTTCAAAATTGAAAAAAATTCCGCCCCTACGCTAATTTATGTCCTTCACCCAATATTGTATTGAAATATTTAGAAGAATATTTCAGTTTTCCTATAAATGTGTATGCCGTATTGTTTTAGAGGAGGAAATTTCCCTAATATCCGATCACATTATGTATTGTTCTGGTTTCTCAAATCAATAGTTTTGAAGATCATGTTTAAGGAAAATGCACACTTTGACGAATTTTTTTATTATTCTGGAAAAATAACTTTGATAAAGGATATTTCAATTTCCTTTATCAAGAAAGATTGTGAAATACCGTTATGATTTACATAATGATCTTATTGTAAGCGGAACATTGTAATTTAAAAAAAAAATTGCTTGTGCCCTGTAAAAAAAGTTTAAAAAGAAAAGTCAATAAATTTGATTATTCAATGAAAATAAAAAAATGATTGGCTAGCTGTCGATCTGTTACATGAATATTAATGAGTTTACTAAATTTGTGTAAAAAGTATATGGTCAACATATCCAATATAACATTCCAAGATAGAAATTATCATTGTTAAACCAAGACTCGAACCCAAAATACATAGAATGAGTATCAAGTAAAGAAGATACAATTTGAGTCCCATAAAATAGTCGTTGTCAGTCGAGATCGGAGAATATTATAGATCATGTAAACGTCAATATGATTGGATGTTATCAATCACGTGATTTAATACTAGGGTAATGGAGAACGCGGCTTGTATCGGTCTGTATATACTGTGTATGATTATATGACTACAGTTAGGGGCGGATAGACTTGTAACCTTTATGGATTATGGTACATAGATATCACTGTTAGGGATATTAAACCCGGGGAGAATGTCATCACATGGAACAGCGGGAAACATTGGGGAGCAACGTATCCGTTTTTATGAACGTTGGATTTGAAACCCGAACAAGATAACTCGGACTATACTTTGTGATCGGTAGTAAGAAAACTATAAAGTGAATTATAAATTTGTTTTAATGTGCTTGAAGTAATTAATAGCAATGTGCGGTTTGTTATGAGGGACAGCGTTACAGTAAGTTTTCATAGTGTAAATTAAATGTTATAACCTTCTAAATGTCTTTCTATTCTAGCATAAACATAGCATCTTATCACTTACATCTTTTATAGACATAACTTACCTTGTTTGCATGGCTGAATTCTGTAACACAGGTATTTTGGCATAGACAAACCACATTGAAACCTGAACAATATTCGTTTTGTAAACGATGGTGCAGTAACCACCGGGCATGTCATGAACATTGGACGTGAAACATCATATTTTCAGGCTTGACCTCTTTTTCTTCTTACCCTGATAGGGAATCCTAATTTGAACTAAAGTAATAATTGAAAGAAAAAATCAGTTTGTGTTTATGAGGTATAGATTCTCATAAAGTATGAGTTATAGACCAACTTCTGTTAAAAGGTGTTATATATACATTAATCTTATTATTTATGGATATTTTATAGTTATTTCATATACTTACAAAACATACTATTTATGATCATGTATAGATTTTATGACAATTTTTTTAATTTTCACATGAATTAATTTGCATTTTTTTAAAAATCTATATTAAAATAATAAAAATAAATTTCCAATTCATTAAGCAAAATTGATATATAAATTTCCTGAAAAATTTTATGAATAAACTTTAATGACAAGTTTTTTAATAAATGTTATTTACATATTTAGCTGTTTAAAACTCTGACTAATACCATATTTCCTTTAATATTTCTAATTTTAATTCCTAAAATTAAAAAATAAATTTTTGATCCATAGGACTGTGTAAGATCTTTTTGTAGTATATTTATTTTCAGGTGGTATATTTTTTAGATTAAGTGATGAATATTGCATTCTTATTTTTATATTGATAGGCTTTGTCTTAAATTTTGATTTAATGGTGTGTAACACCTGTATTGTATAGTAGAAATTAAAGTGTACACAACTGAAACAATGAATGCAGGGTTTAACATTTGCATATCTCGACATTGCTTGCAGGCATTTGAATATTTAATAAGACAAGATTGTCTCAAATTATGAAATATGTGTTTTGTTAACCGAAGCTTCAATGACAGAAATGACAGTTTCTGAGGCAAATAATTGTCATTTTATTGTTTATGTGAAAATAATTCATAAAACGATGTTCCGAAAAACTTCAAAACAAGAAATTGAATTTTAAAGAGCAAAGAAAAAAGTGAATGAGCTAAACTCGCCTAGATATTATTTTCAAAATAAATTTCATAAATGCTTGACCTACTTTTAAAAGAAGATCTCTAACGATCTGTTATCAGGCAAACAAATAATAAAAACATTTAATTGTATTTTTGTCATATTCTCTAGATGTTGATGACCAATTCACTAGAATTCTATGGACAACGCATCAGAACCAACTTCACAGGCCTCTAAAGTGAGATTTTGTAGCATTTTGATGCACAAATGTTTCTTAAACATCCTCTACAAAATATTGTATTCGTTGACAGGTGCAGCGATATAATCGACAATTTCCTAGCCCAATTCGTATGACTCTTGACTCGATGACTCCCCTGACAGTTAGAAGATGACACTCCATATGGGTAACCGACGTTAGAGGCCAAACTTCATAAAACAACGATTTCTATCAGTGCATCAAAGACAAGAAGAATTTTTTATTGATTTGTGTAGCCATTCGAACACAGAATCTCTCTTCAAATAAGCCGACTGGCAAATTTGACTCAATGAATGTAAATCAGGAAGCTATTGTAAAAGACAGAAACAAGTCGATCAGTAGAGCTAAATCGTAGTGACAGTTAGATCATGTGTAGTCGTACAATGTATTGTAACTTTGAGACTAATGTCGACTCAATTAGCATACCTAATACAATAATATTTTATCAGAAAATATCAGTATCATTTATCATATTTCTGACAGTTATTCCAATCAATGTTGAAGGCATTTTCCTACTATTTTTTATACCCGGCTTGCCTCGTCTAAACACATTTGCCATGCTTTGTTATGTTTAAGTCAGTCTGGTTACAAACTAGCCGCAAACTGTACTGTATTATATGAATGCATAGTAGTCTGTGATATCAAGAATTTTAAACTTGAATAAGCTGTTTAATTCTCTTGTTGATGTTTATAATCATATAAGAATGATGGGAGGGTGTTGCTTTAAAAGATTAGATTGTATCAATAACATTGGCTCAATATCAGACTGGATGCACTGTAACTTTACCAAGTTTAAGAGATAACTTCAGTAATCGTTGAATCATCTCCCTTTACTGTTATAACCATTTTGGAAGGTGTTGAATTTGGTTCTTTTGTGATATAACAGACGATGAATTACTGCTTTTAAATATTTTGATCTTAGCAAGGATCTAATTATTTATTATCTTAGAATGAACAGATCTGAGCTGCGCAAAACCATAAATCGATAACTAGATCATGCAAAGATAATCATGATTCTATGATATATTTTTCAGGTGGTATGATCATCTACCATGGAAACGGCGAATAACATTCTGGCTCATCCAAGCCTATCGTTTTACCCAACCTTACCAACTAGTGCATCATCACCAGGAGCTCAAGATACTGTCACAAGATCAGGTTTATCCACAGCAGCACAGAGCAGTTGGGGAAGTTATACCAACGAAGCATCACTTATGGCCCACAATTCTTGTGCCATGTCTTCCTATTCAAATCTCCCTCTAGGGGCATCGTTCCCAGTGAATGGCAAATCCGCATACAATTCAGCCTTTCCCGGGGCTGGTGATTATTTCAATAACTGTCGCCAAATGCAGATCTCACAATTAGGGACCTTAAATAGTATGCCAATGAGAAACTATCCGGGTTTATATGGCGATATGTATAATCCAAGCCATGCAGCATCTTACACAAATGGTGGTTTTTATCCTGATGTGGGACCTGGTTTGGCACCTTTACCCGGTAGAGATATGAATTGTTCCAGTAGTCAATCAGACAGTTCTGTGCCAGGTAAGATATGTTATCTTTCATTTTTGCAAGTGCCAAAAAAAAATCACATTGCGTCAGTATTTGTGTTTCACTTCCACAAGAAAATAGAAATTTAATCTATGTAAAAAGGAAATTTAATAAATACAAAATTAAGCAATTGAGAGACAGTGTTAAAACACTTATATTTCTGTGTTTCATTCGTAAAATATTATATTGATACCTGTACTCATTAATCTCTTTGGCCCTTTTAGTTAACCATTAGTATATTATTTCAAATTGTGCTGTGGATTAACAAATTACATCATATCAAGTACACCATCTCTTTTATGTTTACCGTAGATAATTTCCGGTCAATTAATGTCCACTACGAAGATACAATCTAATAATATTATATCTTACATGGATACGAAGGTTCATGTAGTTCAATACGACATTCCAGTAAGTTTGAAAATATTTGGATGCATAACATTGTAAAATGTTACAACAGAGTAGAAAAAGAAAGAAAATAAGAGCTCAAATTTCATGAATCAAAATTAACCTAAAATCAGAACAATTAATGCTGTAATCTGGACGGTTAATTGTGTTTTTGAGTTCTATATTATTTAAATGTAGTTTAACTGATCGATGGGATATTCATTATAAAAAATTAATTTGGCGTTTCCAATTACACGAGCAATGATCAAGAGAGGCTTAAAGCCACTCATTGATTTATGTTACCAACTTTGTCAAAATGGACTTGATGAAGTTCTGTCAGTCTGTGACTAGCGTTAATTAGATCTTCTAACCAAGGTCTTTAAGGAACAAGAGATTGTCTCTCAATGCTCATAAATAGTTGGTGGTACTCGTCTCAGCGTAAATAGTCCTCACCATTGAGGGTACGATCTCATGAAACTCTCGTGTTCACTTATTGAAAGTAAGATGATTACATATGCAAAAGAGAAAGATGATTGTATTTATGAGTATTGTGGACAATGCTAATAGAAAACTAACAAAGACAGTAGATCGTTTGGCGAAGATAGAGTTGAGAACTTATTAACACCAACTTTCTTCCGTTTCCAGTTAATAATGATTAGAATAATGCTGTTGATCTAATTGTTCATAACTTAGAAAAAAGAAATTCTCATTTTCTCTCATTTCTGCCACTGATTACATCACCTTCTCACTAATATGTCATCTTAAATCCATGCAAAATTCTCTTTGTAAAGCCACGTTTTTCTTTGTTCGTCATCTTTTTGAACAAGGAAAAAAAAATAAATAAACAAAAAACACCAGTGAAAAGCCTTAATAGATATGATAAAAAGCATAAAACCGAAAACCGTTTTATTAGATTTAAACTTTATGCACGATTTTTTGTTGAAAGTCAAATCTTTTCGCTTGTTAAGAAGTAATAAAATTTATTTATCTTGCTCGAATCAGTATTAAAATATTATGTAAAATTTATAGATAACTGCATGATTTATAATAACATATCAAAATAAAATAATCATAAAATTTACCACTAAACTCATAAATCATCATTCAATTCACTTTGTGGAGATCAATTTTTTCTGTATTTTACAACTAGCATTTTACTATTATTATGATTCAATTTACAAACAGTCCAATTACTTTAATAGTCTGAAGAGTAAAACAGATCCATTTACATTTTACTATATTGGTCTAGTTTGACTGATTTACCCTAATTATCTTTTTAAAATTGCGTTGCCAAAGATTAACAAGGTGAATTAACGTTTCTATAAAGTCATGCCAGCACAAAATTCATTAACATAAATTTTGCGAATCAGAGTAAGGTGATGCCTAAGCCCACTCTGTAAACAATCTACTGTTAAATTATTTTGAAGTTAGGTAATACAAATGAGATATAAAATCCATGATGGTGTTAAAAGATTTTTGTAAAGAATTTGGGATGTTGTTAATACAAAAATAAAAGACCTTATGCATAAGAGAATACAGTAGGCGGAAAGCCTGTTCCCTAATACTATTATGTAAATACATATTTATGCCAAAAAAAAAATATGCATTAAGAGCTTTGATTTAAATTCACCGCGTTCCTTGTTTCTTAATTTAGAACAGCTGGAAACAAAACAGAGATTGTTTTAGGTTTGAATAATTCTTTTTAAATTGTATCTTAAAATTCTTCTTAAGTGTCGATCAAGCTTAAAAAGTAGGTGACCACGATGATCTAGACTAGTCTATATACAGACAAAAGAAATTAAGAAGTAGAATATTCAAATAATTGTCTGAAGGCACCCAAGAGAGTTTATTTTATATAGTTTCTTAATGATTTATCTATGATTTTCTGTAATATCATCAAATATATGACTGCAGCCGTGCTCTTTGGTATGGCAATGTGTTAAAAAGGCCTCATATATAGAGTCCGGAAGGGGTAATTTTTGGAAACAGGTACTTGTACCTTGTTGTACTCGCCGAACTTTCAGATCTTGACTTTAAAAACGCAAAGCAAAATTAACATAGTAGCCAGACAAAAACGATTTGGTGACATTTGGAATTATAAATTTTCATAACTCATCATTTATTTTTCTTTTGTTTTTTGAGTGTTTATTAACTGTTATTATAACTAAATTGTTTGAATGTGATATTATAATTGTATTTATATCATGATAACCTGTTGTATAATTAAGTTGGGTGAATAAGTAATTACATTATAATTGATTGGATTTAACCTTCCTGACCTCATCTTACACCAATAACTCGTCAAAGTGTAATTTTGTCAAAATGTCTCATATAGAGACAGAGCAAATCACTTTGGCCCTAATTATGTGTTGGCTAGTCGTAATATTCGAGCCTTGTCAACCATTTATGAATTTAAAAGTACATTAAATAAATAAAGTTAAATAAAAGTTCAACCGTATTTTAACAATAATAATCAACATAATATGCAATATTATCATATTATTGTAAGTGTTGGTAATGGCTGTTAACTCTGTACAGACAAAGACCAATTTTGATAAAGGAAACACTGTACACTCTTTTCAACTCTTTTACTTTGGAAAAGTGGAACATAGTTTCATATCTGAATATAGTGTTAATATGATGTAGGGAAAATCAGTTGAACCTACTCAAAATATTTCTCTAAATTTGTCAGATGTTCCCTTTCATTAAAATATATTTCTAATCAGCATTTCTTCAGTCATTTTGATAAAGTAAATACTAAAAACTCTTTTCAACTCTTGTACCTTTTTAAAATGGATAAGTTTCAAATTGTAAATCTGATTTTGGCCAGATCAGTTGAACTCAAAATATTGCCCTAGGTTTGTCACGTCAGATGGTTTATTTCATAATATATAATCAGAATTTCTTCAGCCATTTTGATCTTTCACCGTACATCAATATGAAGGTACGTGTTGGCACAATTTATTTAAGAACAAACGTACAATCAGGAGTCATCAAGTAAAGGAGTGGAGTATTTTATAAGAAGTAGAAAACAACTTGGTAAAGTCTTATCTTTTGTCGATAGAAATCAGATAGTTTAAATTTCCACATTAAAATGATTTGTTTTCTGTCATAAGAAACGAAATGCTTCACTATAAAATTACACTTGTGTAACCCCACGAAATCTTACGAGATTTTCTTGTATGTTCAATCTGAACTATGCGAAGTATAAGGAAGGGGGGTTAAAAGGTCGCCAAGTCCGTTTGGATGTAACAGATAAAAGCTGTGTTGATTTTCAAATCTTAAATTTGTATCTTCAAAACTATTTTAAACAGTTAAGAAAAACTCAAAGACAAACGTGCAGATATTCAGTAACGGCGTCTCTTTATCCACGAATGGTATATTCATCATCACTTTTCTTTTGATAAAAAATGTAAAAAGGCACAAGGAAAAATCCAATTTCTGTAATCTATGTGTCGAGATGATTAACTCTCTAAGACATATTAAGTAATAGATTCACTAAGATCAAAGAAATACCAATGAACCATTTTAGAATTTTGTCGATATGTGAAATCAGATTAGGATATTGTAGATCATTAGTCTCTGATTCAAACTACCATCTTCTAACTAGCATTACAAATCAACATTCTCCCAATTTACAATGGCACAACGATTTATATGATTCACACCAGTTTCAGATGTTAACGTCTGTGAGTCTGTCACGTACAATTTTTATTGATATTATACTAGGCTTTCATCGTAGAAGCGTAACCTGCACAATATTGGTTTTAGGGATGAAAGTCGACACTGGGCTGTCTCTCGGAAGTACTGGCTAAGACATACGATTTTTCTTAACTTAAAGAAGATTCGAACCCACGGCACCCAATCGTTGTCCTTGTTGATAGTTACATTTCTGAATAAAATGTTTGATCAGTTTATTCATCGTAAAAGTAGATGGCATGATGTTTTGCTTTGTACAACTAAGTCGACAAGAGTTGTCGTTCTTCGGGATGATGTTAGCGAATTAAACAGAAACACTTTGGTATATCGGATATGCTTCACATGGGAACACGTTGGGGCTACCAGAGTTCAAAGTTGTAGAATATTCAAACTGACTTGGTATCTGAACACGTCGTACTTATGTGAAGTATACTATATTTCATTTGAAGAACAAGAAAGAACATGTTTATAATCCACTAATCACGTGATCAAAAAATAGCTAACATGCTAAATATCATGTTGGCACATCATACTAACACTAAAATACAATGTTTACACTCGCTTGAAACACAATGAGCATTTAAGAGAAACCGATGTTACTTTTCAAACTCAGTTCTGAAGGAAGAACAGCATCTTAACGAAATCTTATCAGTAATAACCGTTAGTTAGTATTTGACAGTCAGTGTTGCTTGTAGTTATTCATCAACTTCTTGTATCGTATCGCCAGGTATATCATTTAACTAATCATAATATTAGCATAATATTGGCTTACATTTGGTCATTGGATCGGTGATGAACATTTGATTCTAACATCAGTGGAATAGTTGCTAACTTATCTTTGTTACTTTAATAGAATGGTAGCTAAAATTTGATTTTAACATCAGAGGACTGGTGGTTTACATTTGATTGTAAAATTGATAGAAAGGTGAATAACATTTGATTCTAATATCAGTAAAATGGTGATTAACATTTGGTTCTAACATCAGTAGAATGACGATCAACACTTGATAGTAACATCAGTAGAATGGTGCCTAACATTTAAATTTAATGTCAGTAGAATGATGGTTAACATTGAGAGGAACATCAGTAAATTGGTGTTTGACATTTCATTCCAACATAATGGATTTATTTATAATCACTATACTTCCGATTTCACTTTAATGGTTTATGAAAACTTTCTTGTGTGACCTGTAATCCGAATTTCTAGAATTTGAACTGAATCATATGATCATATTGGAATCAAAATGATAAAAGTACATATAAATGCTCAGAAAACTTAGAAAAAGAAAAGTTGAAAGCCTATTGTGGTTAATATTCAGAGGTGATCTTCGGTAGATCCGGGGCTGAAGTGTACCAAGTTACCCCTTTCTTTCAGCTACGTGTAGAGATTGTCAAGTATTTTGTTAAAATATGACTCTATAATTATATAGTAAGGGAACATCTTGTTTTTGTCCGCAAAACAGCATAGTTGAGTCGTCACATTGATTCTTCGTCAACATGATTAATGTATTAAACTAACACCACACAATGGTAGAATGTTTCTACTACATTGATTTACTATTCACCATCTTGACAAACTTATAATTCTGTTTATATAAAGCTTGGTTAACCCACCAAAAATCATTTATAAGTGAATAAAGCTGTATATGATATCAAACACCTATTCTTATTATAACTTGATTTAGAATCGCTATACTAATCGATTCAGCATGCTATTATATTTTAGATAGAGAGGAAACGCCAATAGAAACTAAGTTCTAAGAAGCTTGGAGAAAAAGATTTGTAGAGCGAATAATATGATGTAACCATACACTATTATTCTTAAATAAAACCTTCAATTTCTCTATGTGATTGACATGTCAAGTGAAATGATGTTTTGAATGGAGTGGTCTGTAGCTATACCAATTCAACCCATATACATCCAAATTTTCAATTGACTCATATGATTTATTACATGAGAAAATGGCATGTAATTCTAAAAAGATTTCTTTTTGAAAAAATATGCGTCAGATCCTCAAAAAAGATTTAAAATGTGTGCATTCCTTATTTTCTAGTTTCTTAGTTTTGGACCCGATACCTTTCCGCTTGACAAATGACAATTCAACATTTTGGTAGTTATTTTCAACTTCCAAGGTTGTAATACATTCTTTATTTAGAAATCATTTACATTTTGTGGTTTTTACAGAGAGCAAAGTGAAAGCCTGGAGGGAATTAGTGTCAATGAATCATTTAGATTTGATTGACTTCAGTTTAAACATCGAACTTTTTTTGGTCCCTCAAGTCATAGTTGAATAATGATGGCTATTCGCTCCGTCGTCTTCTACTGCTTTGATTAATCAGCAATTCCAATAATTTATCATACATGGAGGTTAACGTTAATATCAGAATCTAGATATCGCGTTGGTCTGATGTCATTGACAGTTTGCTTAAGAAATGTAAACATAAATGGGTAAGAGGGAAATAAAGGTAGTCATTCTAAAGCGAATTTTGCTCACTCAAGATTGAGACCTACCTCGCATAATCGTCTGACAGATAGCAGTCCAAGGTTGGTAGACTGGAGGCTTTTGCAGAAGACATTTTCCTCAACTATTATTTAATAGCTTAATTTCTAGTGTAAATTATTTCAAATTGCTTTCATGTATTTTCCGTTCTAAAGATGTCATCATTTACCTGCCTTAAGGAATGAAGTATCAAATGAGAGGACGATTATTCCAGAACCTTGATAATGGAATGCATACTGCACATTGCATATTGTAAATACGTTAAATTTCTCTTTATGACGTGTAACTTACACTTATTTATGTCCTTTAGTGTACGCTTTATATACAACCAACAAGCATGCGATACAATTGTATACAACATACCCGATAGTCTCTATGTCAAAACAGATGTTCATTTCACGACATTCTATATGGTCACCTTTCTTCAAACTCGTACATACCTAGAATGAATTTAAGGGTATCAGTTTCCGAAAGATATTATAAGTTAAATGTTGATTTATTGAAAATAAAAAGTTGAATGTTAACTTTAAGAATGTCGTTTATGTTGTTTAGAGTTAAGGCCCATGATTTGACCTTCCAGTTAAATCAAAAGAAACGGTAGAAGCTGATATTTCCGTGTTACATTGTATAGTAAAAAATATTGAATAAACCTTGGTTTATTTTATGACCCAAAGTTGAATGGAACTGTGGCATGTGAACTTATTGTAATTCATTAATAGTTTTGCTACCTGTCTTATTACTTATTTACTAAGCATGTAGAATGCAACACGCCAGGTATAAATTACCATTCAAATCAATAATCCTCATAATAACAAAATATTTAAATTTCTAACAGTGAGTGATAGGTCACAGATGGTATATTTAGATATATAATGTCCTTCATGTCCTTGAATTTCTCTTCTTCCGTTTCTCTTCTTGTGACCTGGTGCTTCCAAAATTACTGTTCATACTTTCAAAGATTGTTTTTTCAAATATGGGATATTATTATTTGGTGTAAGTTGGTTATCAAAAAAAATAAGTACTTTATCGACTGATTGGTGAAGTGAAGTCGGCGACTCCGTTTCTGCTTCGACTTATTGGTCCATTCGAAATTTTAGCCTACTTATATGGTCTAATGACAAGTTCCTTGAATCTAAGACTCCTAAGTCACTTCTACTTGAATTATATTCATGATATCATTAATATTAAAAGATTACCTGGGATTATTACAATATCTAGTAATCTCTAGAGATAGTACATGACAAGCTTCATCAAATATTGAATAGGTCATGTCATTACTTGCATTTTAAAACAAGTACAGCTTGATGATATATGACTCTTATTTGATTGATTTTAATATCTACTGCATAGGGTTTTTTTTGTTAGTTTGAATATTTCAAATAATTGAAAAGGAAACACAATTTCATAGCAAAATAAATGTATTTAAGTGGCAAAAGTGGTATTCAATAAACCCAGTTCATCTTTGACTCGAATAAGGCTAATAGTTCAAAACCACTAACAAACAATATCACGGGATATGAATGAATTATGCAATTATGTGATTAAACCCGTTTATCGATGATGACTTTATGTTTATTTAATTATTATGAATAAAAGGTGTGAAATGATAGGGGATGATAAACTTATTACATCACGAAAGAATACATTGTTAACGGACCACAAGCCATATTAACTATTTACATTGATTCTTATCACAGATATTACATTGTATATGTATCTTGGTTCAAATCAAACTTTGACAAATTAAAAGCAGGTTTTTTTTTCTTTTCTAATCAAAACAGACTTTTTTCTTATTCTTGACAAAAACTTGAATTTTCTTTCAAAATGAAAAAAAAAAAAACGTTTACGTCTTGAAAATAATGTTTGAAAAATTTTTGGAAAACTTTTCTTTTTGGCATTTTCATGCAAAGAATAAAGTTTCCCATGCTAGTTTTTGCTGTAATAAATTTGTTACCAGGTATTGGTTGTATGAACTAATATTTAGTTTGAGATTCAGACACAGATTGGCTCTGTTAATTAGACACTGAAAATTAGACAATAAAATCTAATGGAGAAAAGTTAAATTTTCTTAGAAACCAAAACAACGTTACCGTGTGAACAAATATTGTTTCACAGAAAATAGCATTATCTACGCATGTTTTATGCAACTTGATAAAATGTTGAATTTATTGATAAAAAGATATGCTATTATGTCAACATAACCCTAAAATGAACGTGAAGTTACCGCAAAAACTGTATGATTTTCAGAAGATCTCATCATATCACACTACCGTTTTTTAACTTGACTCTCAGATTTTCTTACAAAAGAGTCAACATTAAACACCTTTCTATTTATGTTGTCTTTTATTAGCGCCCTATCTTACTCTCTATCTGTAACCAAAACAATTCAACAATTAACGGGCATTCGTTTAGAACACACACCAAAAAGCTAATAATATTTTTCTAAGGAATTTTTGTGTATAAATTCTCCAAGTACCCGACATTCAAACCATTATGATGAGAATACCATTCCTTGTTCTAGACACTATTATCAGGGTCGGTCAAAAATTAAAGGAAATGCCTGATAACCGAGTCTTAAAATGTCTTGCTTCAAATGATTCGATGAAAACACAGTGATTGTGTAAGAAATCTATAATCTTGATTTATTGAATTAATTATTCTTCCTAATTCTTTCTTTCATTTATACAGGCTCGAACTTGCCTCACCGTACTTATGAATTTGTTTGCTCGCAGTAATCTTAATACTGGTATCTGAATTGAGGACGACCTATCCAAATAATAACACATTTTTAAAAATAACTCACTATGATTGGTGAAAGAAACTGACCGCTATCAACATTTATAGCTCACTAACAAAATATCATTCAGGTGGAAAATTTCTAATAATAACTTACTAAAGGTATATGGATGGTCAAGGGTCCCATTTGTCAAATTCTAGGGCGCTAATCCATGCTTAAAACCCACTATTGGTTTCCTTAACATGCTTCGTTACTCAACTTATTTGTTCTCAATTGGAACTTGTGTGTTAAATGAACCTGGCCAATAATATCATTTGATTTGGTTCAAGATGAAAGCAACCACAGACCAACACGAAAGTTGACCATCACTTTGAAGTTTTATGCTGAGCAGTCAATTAATATCCGAATAAAAAATATTATAGATTAACATTATATCGATTATGGTTTGTCACGAGACTTTCTGGCGGCCATTGATTAAATCACTGGAAATAATATAAATATAGAGAACTAGGCCAACTATCCTCAATTAGACTCGCTTTTAGATTCCATTAAAATATTTGTAAAGATGTAGGACAATAGAAAGGGGCAATTTTGTATGTATCAGTAAAATCAACAAACAACATTTTGAATAGATGTTGAACAATACAACAGTTCAATCTATTAAATAGATGACATTAAATGTGTTACAGGGCCACACACGACACATCTTCTTTCACCTTATAATGTGCTTATCTCTTCTTTCAAAAGTGTAAATTGAGTGAGTTTATCACAAGATAGACCTAAACATATGATATGGTTAAAGCTATTGACTCTTTACTTACCCATCCAGTAACTCTGAAAATAAACTTCAGTACAAAGCAGACAATTTCAACTATATGCCGAAGATAATATTTCATTTAATAGGTCTGAGCGTTCAAGATGATTTACATTATTAGACGTTTTCTGACGTTACTCTTGTCTGTGAAAATTTGCCAATTCCCAAAACTACATGTTTGGGGGACTATCGACCTAGTTATCGATTATGAAAATCCCCAGTCGATATAGCACTCATACAAAATAATTTGCCATTATGATATTCTGAGTCAAAATTTGTCTTCAATTTAAAACACATTGAGAAAATCATAGACATTGATTACAAGCGAAAATGTGTGAATACAATTTCAGGTATATTTAGCTACAATCGATATATCTGTTGTTTCGATATTTTTACATCAAAACTTAAATAATGTTATTTAAATTAAACCGCTTTTAGCAGCCTGGCATTGAAAAGATTCTTCCTTTCAAATTGTACAAAAAGCATTTACAGACATCAACGTGTTCGTTAACAATATAAAAAATACAAGTATTCATAATTTTCGCATCGATTGAACACTTTTCCGCCAGGAATTAATTTCGAAAGTCAAATTTGAAAAGGAATCGTTTCGCCTGATTGCATGCAGAAAGAAACACGTTAATCTGAATAGAAAATAATAAAAAGAGTGCTGTTTTCACCAGGTATTTTACAAGATATAAATTATATATAAGACTAAGTCAGATTAAAGGTATAATCAGTAGAATGGTTGATAACTCAGGTCGATAATTCATGATGAATGCCGATTTTTTATCGTTAAACATGTTTTGTTACAAGTTAAGACCGTGATCTTTACTTATTAAATAATAGCCTTTGAAATCAAGCCATGTTCATTTCTCAAAGTTTTTAAGAATTAGTTCTGTCATCAGTGAAATGCCATCAAATTCCACAAAAATTGTTTTTGCCTAATCGTAATCGGTCATTAAAGTAAATGCAATGGAGCTCTGCTCAACAAGATCTCCTGGAACACCAAAACTTTCTTCATATCGCTTAACAGATGATTGTCAGCTATAGCCTTCTTTTAAATCGGTCATAAAAACTGATCTTAAAAATTAACCCATTTATAAATCTTAAACTTCCAACATAAATCCTTTTTGTCAATATTTCAAAATGAGTTCAATCTAGATTAAACCTTGGGACAAATCTCAGACAAAATAAGATTTATTGAATATTTCTCACTGCAAATTGTATTAAATATTATATTCTCTCTGTGAAGTAGTTAGAAAAAAGCCGAGAAGTGATATGTTAAGGAAATGAGATTGGCGATATTAGCTACAGATAGAAATCATTTCAATGGCTTTACATCAAAAGAGTTTTAATTTTCTCTACAATTCGAGACATGTAATTTGTTTATAATCTGTTGTACGTTATTTCACTAATTGCCGACAGGGTTGTCAAGACAGTCTCCATACAAAATTTATTGTCCATTTCAGTAAAGCTCCTTGAAAGACCTAATAACATTTATCCAAATAGATTTGGTGATTTCAAGGTAAATTAAATAAACAAGAAGCAATGCGAGAGAGAATTGAAGAGATTTACGAGAAGTTGTTAGTAGTAAAAATAATTAATAATATCAATTAGTACTGACTTTTATATTTCCTTAGATACCTCATTATTAGTAAATTAAATCATACTTATTACTTTTTATCATATCATAATTAAATTATAAAAGTAAAATTAATTTTGATATCATTATTAAAACTATCAAGATTAGAATACATAAAAAAAACATAAACTGGATATCAATCCAAAAAAAACAAACCATATACGACTTCGTCTCAGATTGTATGTTGCACAAACAACAAGAAAAAGTAGGAATTTTCTTCAAAATACAAATTTTCGAATCTCAAAGAAATATTCTTATTTTTATCATTACTTTGATATAATGTTATTTTCTTCAAAGGAAATATTACGAGTGCAAATGTATATAACGTCACCATTCGTAAAGATGATAGAGTAAAAATATGACTCTGCCTTATTGCTAATATACTAGAACTATATGCATGAATGAAACAAACGACTTCTTCTTATCTGGCTTTCTTTGATCGTAGGGGAAACGGAGCCATTATGAAACAAAATGTTAACGTCTTCTCCACTCACGTTATGGTTTTTCATGATATATGAAGCTCTTTCATCTTCGGCATATTGGACCTCACAAGTTACCCCAGATCTTCATTAGATACAGAATATGAATTTTCATCTTTCTAATATGTATCTGATTATTATAAACGAACATAATATTCATCTATAATGTTATTTTCAAATCAACATTGTTTTAATGTTAATTTTGAAGCTTAGTTTGTTAAGTTTTTGTTGATTATAATATTTGACCTTTTCTTGTCTTTCATAACAATCTTGTATCTGAAAATTATAGCCTGCACAAACTTTCAAATAATTATATTCTTTACAGATTAATTATAAACCACTTCTGCACAAACTAAATATTTAGTTGTTTTATGTTGATATAAAGATTATGTTTAATGTAATTTCTATTTTTTTTTTGTGTGAGTTCCATAACAATCTTGAAAAAACGAAATCTACCAAAATGTAGAATTATTCCTACATATTCTTTGAAATTGTTAGCATATTTCTACATCAAAAGGCCCTCATGCACATAATTGCGTCCATTACCATTTCCCTAAAATTTCTCCATAATACCTTCCGATTTCCCATTGCAAACTAAATCAGAATGACCTGCTAAAGTGTTTACAAGGAAATTCATTAAAGTCACAATGTTATTGATATTAAATGTAATGAATTAAGTGACAATGATGGTGTTTTTTTACTTCATAAAATACCAATATATTCTCAAATACCACATAAAAATCGCACAATCCTTCATTTTTGTGATAGACGTAATGGTGTAATGATGTAAGCACGGAATTCAATGATTTCATCCAATCAAATGATTAATTTTTATTCACACCTTGAGGAAGGAAATGGTGTTTAGTTCCGCTCTGAGGTGATTGTTTTAGCAAGATTTAAGGATTAACAAATGCATTTTTATGACAAAATAGCAATTTCAGAGTTCATAAAGAAAACTTTATTGTCTTTGTTTTAAATATATGTATCCGGTGAGACTTGGCCTCGCTTTAAACTAATAAACGATAAAGATGATGGAAGACTACCCTGTTCTAGACTATTGGCTCATAAGATAACTGTCGTTTAAAGCTGATTAGCCCCGGTTATTAGGTCATTTATTCAGATTTTATCCCGTAAAATTTAACATGAAACGAAAATACAAATTAAGCTGTTGGCGCTTGCCTATCAACAGATGGCGTTGTGGGACCTCTAGTCTTCTCGACTGATGCACTCATATGGAAAACAAGACGATCAATTTTTGTAGAGAAAAATGGGAAAACGGCAATATAGTGTTTATTCTATGGCTTTATTCAGAATTTGAATATAAAATGCCGTCAAGGCGAGATACAGGTATTATGTCGGTTTCCTTTGATGTTACTGATCAGTTAAAAGGTGTGAAACGAAGCAAGAAAATTAACGAGACTCTGGGTTTATTCGGATATATTTGCCATTAAAAGGAGCGTAATAAAACGTACCCAGTGATCCCCATTAGCTATAATATTGTATAATATAAATAACCATACATGATACTGAATTATAATATTAGGGATTACCGTGTATTCATTAATACTTCAATATAATTACATGCTGGGTTAACTATTTAGAAAATATATACACCAAACAATTAATAATATATATACACTTTATACATTACATGATTGCTAGTACTCTATTCATACAACTTCATATTTCAAAGGTTGTACATTTTAAAAATGTAATAGCCCATAAACAAGAAATTAAAATTTCATGTTCTAAAATAAAATAACAGATAAACGTTAATTAATCAATCATATATCAATTACAATATTTAAAAACTTCCTTAACACACATTGCACACATGATTTTTTTTCTAAATTTGATCCACATCTATTTGAATATCTATAAATGTCATTGCCTGAAGACTTAAGATTGTAGACCTAAATGTAGATTAAAAGCTAGCGGCGAAATCGTTTGATGTTTTATGATATAGACAAGTGATTAATCATAATAATACCTTTTCTGACCTTAACTTCTTTATTCAAATATATCATCATTCGTCCAGCAAATGATGTCTTCAAAGGCTGTATTGTTTTCATCCAGTCCAAATGAAAAGATGCATAACATGCTACTACTTAAATATTTTGGAATTGGCAAGAACCCTGCAGTATTCCGTAGCAAATGTTGAAACCATTTTGCACTGTATTCATTGCATCATATATTTATATTTAACGGAGATTGTTTAAATAGAAAAAATAGTTTTTTTTAAAAAACTGAAAAAAAAAACTTTTATTCAAAGTACTAATAAAATCAGAAAAAAGGTGAAAACTTCTGACTCGTAAAGCCATTACTTTTGCACTTTTATGCGAGTATTTTTTGCACTGAAATCGGCGGTAAATTGATTTAGATTGTTTGAGATCATTGATTATTGAGTGTAGTAATAGTTAAATTGTTATCAACTCTTGGGTGGTATCAACTACATCATATGTTAACATTCTAGTGATAATGCGCTCAAACAGTTTTTCTCTACTATCAAGGTAAAAATAGTCAATTTTAAAGCGTCGTCTTATTGTAGTATTTTTCATAGTCACGTCATAACATATACAATAATGATATAAATATTTTATTACCACATTAAATTTTTTGCGCCACTGGATCAAAATACATTGAATGTTGATAAGATGTTTCTTTCTATCTTTGCTTTTAACTTTAAATTATACTTTTCTCTTTTCAGAAACAAAAGGCAGAAAAAAGAGGAAGCCCTATACTCGTTATCAAACTATGGTCTTGGAAAATGAATTTTTAAGCAGCTCATATATAACTCGGCAAAAACGTTGGGAGATATCGTGCAAACTTCAGTTATCCGAGAGACAAGTTAAAGTGTGGTTTCAGAATCGTCGCATGAAACGAAAGAAGTTAACGGAAAGAACGAAAGCCCGACATGGCGATGATGATAGTAAAGACTCTACAATTCAACCTAAATCAGAACCTCATATTAGACATTGTACGGCAGTGGACGTTTAAGTCATATTAATTCCTCAAGGATGCTCACTTCCGGTAACAAATAACGCTCATTCAGTCTCACAAAACTTCAAAGTGTGCCTGTGATTGGGTGGAAAAAATAAACATATTGATATAGTTTTAAATTAAATCTCAGGCTCAAGTGATGTAGTTATTTTCTCAGTTTGTTTTCAAATGGGACGAATTCTATCTCAGGCCTGCCCGTGGTGACAGGAACTCGCCATTACAAGAGTTCGCCGATTCATGAAAAATGCAAGGCTTCAACAAACGGTTTGGAGTGAACACATCTTGTGAATATTTTAGTTTCTTCTCAACATTATTTACAATTTGACTGTCGTTCAAGTGTTCCGTCAGTTCAGTGTTCAGTTGACAACTCTTTTTTTCACAGAACGTTCAGAGACTTGCTGTGAATGTTGTGATTGACTCTAATTCGTCATCCAGTAAAGGATTGATCAGGAGATGAAATGATGTGCTAGTCTGTAGTGGAATGAATGAACGGAAGAATGAAAGTATAATGAGTGAATGCTATGTGTTCTTCAAGTATTGTCAAGTATGTGTTTTCACTGTTAATATAAGTTGATATGTACATTTATAGAGAAAATTGAATATAGTATCCATTGTAGGCAGTATTACCCATATTTTACAAATCAACCACAGTTTTTATTGCATTTGATCATAATTCAACCGTGATAAAATTTTCATTCAGTATAAATTCAAAACCAGACATCTTGTCCTGATAAGAGTGGGATTCGAACCCACAATTAGTATTACTGTTGTTTCATTTTGTTTGAATTTTAAGTGCTGAGTATTTTGTTCAAGTTATAAACTGAGTTGTATTATGTCTGTACTGTTTGTTTTGTTATGATATAAGTTTAGTGCTACATGGCAATTGTATCATCCAGTATTTTGAACCGGTTTTTGTATGTATGAAAACGCTTACTGTAAATTTCTGGTAGCAATTGCAAAATTGACCAAATTCTTAAAAGTGCAGGATTTTTATTAAATGCCTCACGAATTTCGGCTGAAACTACGTTGGGCATTGTTAAATACTTTCTTTATTTAAGTTGATGAATTAAATTTCAAATTAATGTATACATGTAAAAAAAACATAGGCAAAATAGATGAATTAATAGTCAAATGTAAATCATATTGTGAAGTGTCATGGCACAAGAAATATATTTTAGAATTATTTATGGAATAAAATGCAGATCATAAATTCTGTTTTCTAAAACGGGTGCGCTCGACATTTGTAATTTGTCAAAGTGAATAATAATGTAAAACCAAAATGTCTTTTTTATTTTATAAAAGTAAAGTGGTAATGTATGGCACTTGTGCTCATGGTTCCTAGTTACTAACTTAGTATTAAACACAAATTCTGTATTATTATATCAAGTTTGTTTTCAGTTTTCCTGTAGTATTTTAGTCAAATTGAATTGTGGAATTTTTTATCGGATATTTAATGACGTTATAAATTTTAAAGCCACACGAAAAGATTAATGACTTCAGAATATCTTTGTTCGTATATTCCTTGATTCCGTTTGACTATTAATTACTCTTTGGAATAAGAAATAAACCCGAATTGATGAAAGACTATACAGATCTTGTCTTTTATAATAGTCGATCTCTTCTACCAACACTTTTACAATTTGTCCCGAGTATCCATTTGTCAAGTCATTTCATATTAATTTATCGAGAGAAAATGATAAAATATAATAAATGTGTTGTTATGGAATGAGTTGTTTTTTTACTGTCCGATAAATTCTCGTTTTCGGAAATGGCCCTGTGCAATGTATTGTAAACAAAATGGGCGTTTATCAAAACTTCAAGTGTCATGTAAAGTCGCAGATGAGGGGTTGTCATTAACAACAAATTTTAAGGTAGAAAAATTCGTAAAATATATAAGCCGACCTAACCCGTACTTCGCCCAAACGGAAACTTTTGGAACTTCATAGAGTCAAAAGGCAATCAGTTGTATATGAAACACAATCTACTGTAGTTTTACACTTAACTGCAATTGATAATATTTAAGATGTAGCGTATTGCTAAGGAGGTAAGTATGCCCACATTTTAGGAACAAATGAACATCGCTACTAGTTTTGTTAACCATGCATTCATCCGAAATGCCAGCATAACGAATCTCATTTTTCAGTGTTTTTCAGTGCTTACTGCTGACACAGAGTAGTAATGGCCAAGGGGTGTTCTTTGAGCTTTGTTTTATTATGTCAGAACATACTTTTTAAATCCGAACACATATTTTGACAACATTTCATGAATTTAGATTTGAAGAAGATTAAATTTATGCTAAAGGATGAAATGTTGTCAGTGCATTTATCAATTACATGACATGTATATTTTAGTTATAATTTTATACAATGTTCTTTGTTTTAATGTTATACTGCGAAATTTTTAAAACGCCCCAACTTTACCAAAATGTCAGCAAAAACTTCAACTTGGAATGTGATTTTGAAGCATCGTCGATTTGGTACTATTTTTGATACTGATTTAATATACCTAATAAGCTGAATGGTGTTAAAGTACAATGCGGCTTGTTGTTATTAAAATAGATTTTTAGATACATTCTTTCTAAACTTTATCTTGTGCAACTTCCCCCTTTTGAAACAAATAACACAGACTAGTATTATGCAATTTTTTAACCTAGAAGCAACTTATCTAAAAATTTTCAAATCTTATTTGATGAATTATGACTCATTTATCTTAAACAATATACAGTGATGTGTACAAGTTGTCCTCTAATATTTAACAACTGGAAATAAATAGAAGACTTCACATATACAAGAGGTGTCACAAATTTGATAATGGTTAACGCAATAATTTGACATTAATACTGTTTGACTGTTCAGCTACGTACACATCGTCATACTATTGATGAAAATTAGAGCGTGTATGAACCTCTGAAGGGATGTAGTCGTCTAAATAATTGTTTTCTCGGCTGATACAACTACTGTGATTTTGACTTGACTTGAAATGCATATTGTTGTACGCAGAATTATCTCCAATTATCAACTATATCGAAAATCTCAGGCATCTAATCAGTAAGAATTCAGGTAATCTTAGTTTTACAATGTGATCAGGCGTGGAAGCATTGCTTTCTTACAAAGCCACGTCATGTCAAATAATAAATGGATTATTTGAAATAAAAATGAGTAATATGGTATCAGTGGCCATGTACTATTAGGAAGGTCAAATTTAACAAAGCCTGATTGGCATAAAGCCTTGAGACAATAAGTTATTTGTCTTGATGTTTAGTCTCGTTGCCTTCGGTAGTTATACCGTATAGTTACATGACATGTGAGAAGGAAGAAGCTTTCATCAGCTTATCTCTTTTTCATCAAAAACAGCTTTGACTGGTTAAAAATATGACAGTGTGTAAATTTGTATTCAGGGGTAGCTGGAATCCACCACTAGAAGTTCATAAATACGACATAACTTGACGTGTTTTGTCAGTAGAAAGAAATGAATACAAGTATCCTATCCATGCTTTTTTCTTTTCTGGACAGCTCGCGTGTCAAAGTCGGTGAAATATGGAGATGTGAAAAAGAAAACCCGCTGGCTAAATTTAAAAGGACGAAAAGCTTTCACACTCGTCTTCGCAAATCACTTGTTTTCTTAGTCGCTCTACTTGTTTTAAAAATATGCGTTACCTTTAGACAGTGTCTAATACATGAATTAATTTTATAGTTCTTAAATTGCTAGGTATAGTAAATTTATCACAAGAAAAGCATCAAATGGTCAAAAATAAAGGGAAGATTGGACCTACCCTTGTATCTTATCCACATTACATATATATATATAACGCTGTCCGAATCAGGAAGTATTTACATGTTTAAGGTACTGACAAAGCAAGTGACAAGCAATTTCATTTAAAGTGGGCGCTTTTAGATTCAAGAAATTATAAATATCATTTCGACACAATAGCAGTAAACTTTATACAATTTAAGTCAGTGAGTTATATTGATTCTTATATTGTGGAACCTGTATTGTTTTAAAGAAACAAGAAACAAGAAAGACAACCACCCTTTATTCTACTACAGGTTTGAGGTTTCGCAGTAGTTTTGATGACTCTGATTTTACCAATATATGCTCAACTTTAAACCAAAACTACAGATATGAACTCACAAAGGGGTTCAATAACAAATAAGACAAAGAAAATAACTGGACTGGTTCATGGTTATCATTATGTTTTTATGTATTTTTTGTGTTTCCTGGGTATTACCACATTTGAATAATAATTGAAATTTAAACCTAGCTAAAGACAATATTCATATCAAGTCTTGGGTATAATTAAAGTAACACAATATATGATTATATTCAGTGTCCTTTCAGCCTGTTTATTTGAATATTGGAATAAAAGTTTACTTTATCGATGCCAAATGCAAATCTTCACAACATTTTCTAATTTGTAAATAATCTTTTAAGGTCTGAAGTCGTCACAATTGTCTTAACGTATAAAGAATCTGATTATGACAGACTATGAACACATATGTCTTGATTGTCTTGTTATGTCTCCATTTGCATTATGGATAAATAACAAAATGCTACCTTCTCTATAGCATTTAATATACATGTATATAAGAAGTAAATGGGGATTAAATAAAATTTGTGACATTTTGTGATACTTTAAAAATGCCGAAAGATCCATTCAGACTATACATATAATTGCATTCTTTTTTTTATTTTAGGGGACACTGAATAATAATTACTCTTATGTTTTGTCGTAAGTTTCTGTTAAGTGGATCGTCACGATTTGAGAAAGGACAATTACTTTATGTCTAATTTTGTGCTGCAAGAATTTCACATATTTCTCGGGTATATGTGTATGGTAACTTACATGAACAGACCAAAGCAAGATATACACCTAGGTGTGAATGTTCAACCAAGCAAAACTACAAACTATTGAAAGTGTGAACTTGATCATTTCAAATCCAGAAGCAACTGTCAAAGTTTTATATATTATATATCATAATGACAGCAGTAGGCGACAAAACATATCAAATCGTCTTTTTTTCTCCATAACATTTATTATAAAACAGACATGTCGCCAAAAAAATTCATCGCTCATTCTTAGTCTTTTTCTAGAAGGACATCGCTTTCCTTTGTAGTTAAAACATTTTTGTTATTTAGTCCGATATAGTCTCACCTATCTTATTTATTTATGTTTTTTACATATTTGTTTTCGTCTTTTTTTAATATATGCTGATAGTATGACAGCAAGGATAGTCTGTACTTTGAATCTTCTTGCACCGTCAACTACTGGTGTCCACTTGCTACCCATTCGATGTTGTATTTTTACGCGAATAACGTCATAGTACATCAGTATGGTACGCACAAACACAAAGCAAACTGTTTTACATTGAAATGGGTCTGATGGTTTTCAGATACCAAAGTTATTGTCACATGTTACAGAATAATCAACTCAATCCATGGCCCTTCGATATACTATGGATCACAAAATCGCTTAAATATTAGTAATTGGGCACATCTTAACATGTAATTGTATAGCATACTGATTCATATTTGGATATCTTGGATTGGACCATTCAAAGAAGTCTCTCGGTCCAAAGCTTTGGCAAACGGTTTTCAGTACGAGGAATATGTTTTTAGCGATGGCTGACATCACCTAGGACTTCCCCACTCCTCCATGACCAGAGAGAAGTCGGGACTGTATTGTCTCCTGGTAAACATATGATGCCCCTAAAACAGTCAATGGTGCTAGGTATGTTTTCATAAAAAAATGCACTTTTCGCAGAAATTGAATCACACGGTGGATTCCTTTAGTGCAAAGAAGAACTTTTCATGAATTCCATAATACACTTTCTCGCCTTCTTAACAATATTCTATGCTTGCATGATATTCCGAATTAAGTGTTCATGCATTCAAAGTAAAATACTTGCATCCAATTGTTGTAGTCTGCAAATCTAGAGAATGAACTTAAAGCGTACTGGAAATACCAAAAAACAAACGACCTTGTCACAGTAACCCTATTTTACTACGGTCTTAATCAACCTATTTATATGAAAAAAGTGACAAGAAAAATATTTGAAAGCCATAAAAGATACCTCTTAATTTACGAGAAAAACTCAAATTTATTACATTTTATTATTTGTATATGATTGAAATATACTTACTCGACAATGTATTAACTTATATGTAGTTGACTAAAAGGTTAACTAGCTGAGGGCATTGTCAATCATAACTATTTGATCGTTGAAGCAAGACGTTCGAGGATTCTTGATTTGACGCCAATTTAGCACAGGCGAAAAAAAGTAAAGCGAAAAAAATCAATCTTTAGACACTATAACTGGCCTTAAGGCCTATAGTGAATTTAAAAAATACAGACCTTTTGAAATAACAACACAATACATTTCTTCTTAATATATTCTGACCAATAATTGTCAAGACAAAGATCCTCAATTTTGTTGACAATTTTTCCTCCTTGATATTTTTTTTATATTTTCTTAGTCTTTTTACAGATCAGGCATACTTGAATGTCGAAGGCGAAGGCCGCTAAAGCTGTAAGAAAAAAAAACATAAATTGAATAAAGAACTATGCAGATAAAGCTGTCGTTCTCGTGAATCATAAATAATAATTTTAGACATATTTTACATAATAAAAATTAGGAACAGTATAAGTAACATGGTCATTAATTTTATTTATATACATGTAGTGGATCAGAAATTGGTTGCATTTGAGCAAATATCTTCACAATCATCAAGGTATTACGAACTTAGTTTTATACCTTGACTGCATTATTTTCACAGAATGCAGCAATTTAATTTTGATTGTACTCCAGCGAATACAGCCAATCAGAGAACTGACAGAAAGATTGTAATTATTATTGCGATTGGCTGTATTTATTAACGTGCAATCCAACCAATATATCATATTGAATATACAAACTTCCGTGATACAAGAAAGGTGGCATTGCAGTCAAGATATACGACGGGTTTCGTCATACCTTGACAATGACATAGTGAAGGTGATGAGGGATATATATAATCACAAAATTAACATTCAGGTGTTTCTCTTGCCTAGCTACCCGACGCGCACTGCCTTGTAATACTGGATTGGGAAACGTCATGTTACGTGTTGAATTTGCTATTTTTGATCAATAGAGGCAACACCTCTAACCCCTCTTGATTTATGAATATCTGACTGGTCGTAAATAGTCTAGAATGACTATAGTTGTGAAAGGTATTAAAACGAACAACTTTTAACTCATCAAGGGTCAGTGCCAAATGTGGTCTATAAATTCATCATATATTGTATATTTTGCTTGTCTCCATTGAACATAAATATTTACCTATCATCAAAATTCTTTCTTTCTAATTATATTGTAAATTACAATTCTTAGTCACAGTCAAGTAAATCTGGACTTCAAACAGAAACAATTCCAATTCTGGTAAAAGGCTCATGCATTGAGCTATTGTATGCTTTATTCAAATATCAAGCTTTGACCAGTCTTTCGATGGAACATCAATTCAAAACATATCGATATGTTCTTATCAATCTTTTGAAAACGTCATCGGATTATAACTTTTGTGGGAATCATTTAATGGCTGTGCTGTATTATATGTAAGCGCTCTTTGAATTCATGATTAGTTGCTTTGATTAAATGCTTAAAGTTTGACACTGCTTTACACTAAGAAAACACTGAGGTTGCGATTACATGCTCAAGCTCAAAACGTTATTACATGTGTCCATATACGATGATTCCCGAAAACTACCAACGTATAAAGGAGAAGAGGAAAGTCCTCCACAGTAATAATGTCATAAAGGGGATTCCCTCATTTTGGCATCTTGCTCACTGTCCGTAGCCCACCGAGTCATGCGTTGCGTTGACAGAGGTGTTGAGTTTGAATTTCAGGACACATGTAAGCAGAAAATTGGATTTGCTAAGGCCTTGGATAGGATTTTACGTGGTCCGTTTTATTTGAGTTTGAATTTGAGTTTGCGTATTCATGTAATCACAGCTTAAATTGCGAACTATGCATCCTCATTCAGATATGTTTCTTTGAATTGCTAGAAGCGATTTATTTTTGACAAACTATTGAAATGTTAAAATAGTCGCTGTAGTAATAGGTGGTAGTTCCATGGATTGATATGGTCTGTTATGGAGATTAAGATGGAATCGTTGTCATGACCGGTTACTGTTAGTTTCTTCCTTTGTTATATTATCAACTGATAAATGCAGCTATTTGGATTACTTTTCAGAATCCCAAGCTCGTACCATGGATACGTATTGTATTATCGTAGGGTAGCTATTACTTTATGATGGCTACTAGACTATTAGATGACTATATCCCAATATAATGTTTAAAAAATGGACAACTGTTACCATTTTTGTACTTTTATTGTTACATATCCTATTGTGCTTTCAAAAATATTGTTGGGGTCTATTTATAGTAAGTCGTTATCGGACGATCATGACAGTTGGTCTAAAACTTACTGACCCCTTATCGTAATTAATTAATGGAGGAATTTTACGAGTGGCATTGGTCAGTAACGTTCCCTATGGATTTTCTGACCACCATCTAACTAGTCTGACACCAGGGTTAATTATTCTATCTCATTATACAGAAGTTGTGGTCGTCCTACACATCATTGTTGGGTGTGAATCGACCTTTCTTGTGTATTTATTTTGTGTCATCTCGTATGAAAACATTCACCATCACATTTTCATCCTAGATTTCATTTTTTTTGTATGCCTTTAGAGAACTAAACTTTTCCTTGATTGTCATGTATATTTCGTGATTTTAAGCAACAATTTTATAACGTTTAGAAACTGTAATATGATTTACATTTTAAAATTTGATTAAAAAATTACATTCGTGGTTTGCTTGAATAACAATTCATTATAATTTTTAATAACATAGCAAATTGACAGTGTGTAGCTTTTGTATTAGGATTGTTAGTTTAAACAATGCAAGAGCAAGAGATTTAGTATATGAATATACCTCATCTCAATCAATACATGTATTATGTTTCTTTCTTTTAGTTCTATAAAAATATGTGCAATTCCACCTTAATCAATTGGGAGGGATTTAATATCCATAAACCTTGCATATACTGTGACGATGAATCAAAGAGCGAGTTCGACGTCGCATTAGCTCCTGATGTGACTACTGGATGTCATACAGTGGTGCAATGAGGGAAACCTTGTCAGGACAGCTGCGATTAGTTCAAAAATATATTACATCAAGCATTTATCAGTATAATACATATTTGCTTTACAATCTAATAAATCTTGAATCAGTAGATTGAAATATTTTTACTAACAAAGAGAAATGTCTAAAAAAAATTGCAAAACCAGGTACTTCGGACCAATATTCTACTTCATGAACCACAAAGTTCGACACAGTGCACAACTGTATGCGCCTTTTAGAATATTGTGTTATGTTATAGAAAGGGACTAAATTTCTTATTGGAAAATGCACTTCAAAGTAACCGGTTTTAAAGAATGAAATTAAAGGGTTTTCTGCAATTCTGGGACCAGTGAACACGTTACAAGGGAGGTCAATCAATTTAGCATTTTCCGAACTTCCAGACTACATCAAAACGACCTAGAACAGGATTTACCACTCAAGCAGGAATACAGCGATAAGATTGTGTTCTTACATTTTCGTAATTCGTGCTGAAAATATTCCACTAAAAATAAGTTTACTTCCGTGAATAATAATAATTGAAGCTATGCTCTGCAATGCTGTGACAGAAGTAAAACAGACCGCTGTTCCAAATGGCGACTGTTTAACTATATATATCAAGGGAGAGAACTACTGTTTTGATCTAGCTTTGAATTGCCACACATCTCAATGTTATGGCATGGAATTCTACCTTCATTGAAATCTTTCCTGTATGTCACATTAAAGCCTTGACTTGGATCCAGCTGTGTAGTCTATGACTATTTTCACTATTAATCTTCGCTTATAAATTTCTTGATATTTCCAAAAATACGGAACAATCACAAATTCAGATATTACAAAATATATATACCGACAACAACAAAAAGAGAGCCTCTATGACAAATGGGAGAGGAGCATGTCTGTACAATCCATTCACAAATTCATTTAGCTGCTGTCTGGTGGTCTTGGGTTCAATCCTGTATAGGTTGCAATAATGCCGACATATATTTATCTTATCTTGTTATGCTGGTCGTGAAGAAATGAAAATTCTGACTTTAAATGTGTCATAAAATATTATGAACCTTTACTCTTTCGCAGTGAAGCAGGGAATTATGATTTTCGGCATTCAACAAAGAGGTACTGGTTACGGAATCCATCAGATCGCTTCTACAATACAATTCTCTCATGGTTATCTCTAGTCTTCATTAGCCCACAAGGTCCAGAAAAGTAGGACGTAAAACTCCATTCATTTCATTTTACATGGTTATCTCCCTTGTGAGTGAAAGCAAATATAGTGAGGTTCGTTGTTGTGGAAGGGGTGGGGGCGTTTGCTTGCTCGCTAACCTGAAGGACCAGGGTTCGGTCCCAGCACCGGTCGAGATGATACATTCATATTTTTTAACCTGGTCAGTGATGCAGGTAAGAGGTACTGAAATGGAAAAAGCGTCTGGGGGATGGGACAATAAGCTAAGATAAGACAGAAGAAAGAATTGTAACTTGAGACGGGGGAAATTGTAAGGAAGAAATGGAGAGGTAGTTAAAAATAAGGGAAGTAGAAGTAGGAAGGAAGCAGTATTAAGTAAGTCAAGAAGAGAAAGGAAGAGAGGAATAAACAAGAGAAAACGGGGAGTGAGAAGAATTATCCTAAGAAAGGGGGATATAGAATGGTTGAAAGAAGTATGATCAACCATTATCAAGTGGAAGAAGAGTCAGATAGGGATAGTGCAGGGGAAGATTAGGGTAGAGGATACGTGGGGATAGAAGTGGAGAGTGGATCGTCAGGAGGAAGAAGCGGACCAGGGACATTCTCTTATATTGAGAGGTACTCATTGTACCTCCGTGCAACGCTTCGAATTACAGTTTCGAAGAGATAATGTGATTCACCGCCTTTCAACATTCCAATTGACTTGAAACGTCGAAATATTAGAGACTGAAATTGGATTTAGAAATTTTTCATAAGTTGTCTCACTGGTCAAATGAAATTACAGAGAATTCCTTCCTTTGAAGCAAAAGGCATATAAAACGATAATTAATAATAAATTTGTATATAATTCAATCACTTTGCATAAGGCCCACATAAAATCTATTTGTCAGAACAATCTTTGGAAATATCATGGATATGATCACAATAGGAAACAATCCATGTCTCTATCCATTCCCAATTGTCAACTTATTTCATGCTCTCATTGTCGACACATAAATCCCAGTGACTGGTGCATTATGCTACTTCTTTATTGATGAATAGATTATATGTTTTATTCATTTTAAGTGGAAACATGGTAAACCAAATCGATTATTGTCCATTTCAAGGTGGTTTTGTACCGCATGCATAGCTCTATTTAATAATAGCGGGTGGTCAGATGGACAAATGTGGAAAATAATGGGTTAAATCTTGCAATAAATTTAATTTGGTGGTGTAATCTTTCATATTATTACATTTTATATCGAAATAATGCTTATTTCCACAAACAATTGATGAGAAGAGGGTGTCATTATAAAGGAAATCTAATATAGTTATCTGTTAAAACAAAATTAGACTTTACTCAAGACATTTACTTTTTTGTAATATATTTTAGGTACTGAAAGAACTCAACTGACTGCCCCTTCCTTAATTATTATTATTTTTTATTGCGTTATAGTCACTGGATTCTTTCATGTTACAATTTCTTTTAAGTGTCATCTATCCAGATAATATCAGGAGAATTCTGTGTGTGTTATTTATGCTGAAAAAAAGTTGAACGTTGTTACCCTTGTTGTTCTTTAACCTTAAGATCCAGGGTTCGGTCCAGGCACAAATAATAACTTCGGTTTTTTCAACTAGATTTCCCCTTATCAGGTTGAAGGTATGCAAAGGGCTGTATGGATATAGGAAATAAAACTCCGTCGTGTACCATAAACCGGAAATGAAATGAAATGCATTAAGGTGCACTAGCACCAAAACGAGCCTACAACACCTATACACGTTAGATTTTGATAAATAGAATTAAAATGGCTCAAAATAAATCGTCATAAAGCAATGTCATAGAACCATAAAGTGGTGGTAATGAACTATGATAAAAAGCAATATCAGTGAATAAAAAAAAACTGGAAGTCGGACTGTCTCTACCCGGCTTTTGTAGATTTAAGCTAAAAACTAGCATTAAATGTCTAAAAGCCAAATTTGACGCATTTTAGTAAATCGAGGGCAATGACTCTGAAAATATTAATCTAATTGAAACCTAGTCGAGGTTTTATCAATATATACATACATACAAAGTTTCATCAAAATCCAAAACTAATAAATGTGTAATTTTCTTTGTAGAAGCAACGTTTTTAATCGATCTCGATAGAACTTGGACGTTCATTTGTGGCCTATATCAGTGAGATAATGGTCAAGTTTGGGTATTAAGTAATAATTGAACAAACGGTTTTTGGGTTATTGCACTTGACTTGGTCAAATTTGGCTTTAATATGCAACAGTTGATGCAACTTGGTATCATTAGGCATATTCATGATATCTCAGTTAAGTTTTGATGATTTCAGATAATTTATTATTTTAAATTAGTAGCATAGACAGTTGTAACTGCATTGATGATATATTGTTCAAATTCTAAATTGTCTATATTTCGTTTCACATCAAGTTTTTAGTAGATCAACTTCTAATAATTTGAGAGCTTGCTGAATTTGATATTTTGGGGATATTTCTATTCTTTTTTTTTTTGGTGGGGGAGGGGGGATTCCACATAAAAACTTTGAACTACAAATGCATAATGAAGTTCTGTTATATCAGAAAATCAGTTATTGAAACACTGTTATAATTTCCGACATCCTCCAGTGGGTGTATGTTACCTTGCCTGATAAGC
This sequence comes from Lottia gigantea, assembly GCF_000327385.1. Classification (NCBI taxonomy): domain Eukaryota; kingdom Metazoa; phylum Mollusca; class Gastropoda; family Lottiidae; genus Lottia; species Lottia gigantea. Next base: position 2,802,615 of record NW_008707225.1, on the reverse strand, counting down.
TAATTTTAATATTGATTATCATGCCACAAGACAATGATATCTACAGAAAAAGTCAACCATGCTAGGTTTCATTAATAACAAAATGTCATGGTCAAAACTCTCAAATCTATATCAACGGATGGCAATCCTATTAAAATTCAGTGATAAACATCAAAATCGAATCAAAACCTATATAGCCTCTATTTCGGTAAAAAAAAAACTTGCTAGAGATCTCAAAAGTCATAAAATACTATGAAAGAAAAAAGACATGTAGAATTTACTGAATTTTGTACCTATGTGCACAGGGAAATAATTACGCTTAAAATTGAAAAAGAAAGACAATGACCAGATAAAGAAGACGACAAGAGAAAGACAAAACCCATTAAATGACATAAAATTACATGAGGATTTTTCATCAAGCTTGGGTAAATTGCAATTATTATAAAGCCAACACCGCGTACAAAGTTTCACAAAGTTTTCTTCTTTCTTTCTTAATGATGTGACAAGATGACGTTATTTATCTTCACGATTCTGTTTGCTTGATTTAGAATTCACTCTCTCCTATTGGATCCCGTCAACATAAACCAACACACACATCCGAATCTGAAAAGAAAATACTGATTTAAAACCCCAGCCCCTTAATTTCTTTGTCTCAAACTGTCTTCCTATCAGACGAATTAAAAGGCGGAGACTGTACAGAGAATGTTCTCTTTTTATTACGGATTTAATTTCATCAAAACTTGCAAAAGGATTTGGATTTTTTATTATTAAAATGTCTGAAATTCAACTCAATGAGGTCGAAATATCTGAATTTTGATATTTTATTACCCAGTGGGTTGTATTTCTTTTTTAATTTTGAAAAAAATAATGTTATTAAATTATATAACATGTCAAATTAGACTTGCTTTATGATTAAGATTGGAAATAGATGCCAACATGAAAACAATTATCTAAGTTTTTAAACTTTGAATTAAGAATATCGATATTGTTCATGTTTCAGACGAACGATGACATAAAAAGTAAAAACTAAATATAACAAATGTAATTATGCTCAGTTTACAGAAACCGTATCAGGGTTGCTCATAAAATCATATCACCAACACGTGCTTGGACATGAACTTTAAAATAAAGTAAAATATGAAATGATCATAATATATAATAATAATGTGATTCTCAGAAACTTTAAGGTACATCACAACTCATGTTGTATAAATACCAATGAAAAGGCAACGGGATAACTAACATTCGAAAATTGGTTTGAAATTCGTGCATATGGATGTATGTCACCACAACCTTTATTTTTAAAACTGCCTTCAAATTTCGTGCTATTCTAAACCAACGCCTTCTTTTAAAGCAATAAACCATCGAACAAAATTAAGAATCACATTTAAAAAATCAATATCACGCATTTTGAAAAAAGATTTACTTTGAAGTTCGGTCTCAAGTCACATCTAAACAAATGTTCATAATAGAGAATAACCCATTTGGGAGGTTGTAAAACAATTCAGAATATTTGCATGAATGGATTGGAAAAGAAGTTTATTGGGGTTTCCATCACCTTTATTAAGGGGCTGTGATTTTTATTAGGGGATAGTTGCAGATGTACGAGATTTCTCTAACCCTCGATTGGTCAAGGGTGGTTTTATTAGTAAGCGTGGTCAGTCAATAGTTGTAATTAAAATGAGGTAGATGGTCATTTAGAAGGATTAGTCGATCAATGGACTCAATATGATCAATAGAGGTCGTGAATGGGGTCAAATCAATTACGGACGCTGGTAAAACTGTTGTATGTTTGTGACCAGCCCACTTAAATCACAGCTCTAGATCGTGTATCTGACAACTAGACACTCGTTCACTCCTTGTAGTCACAATCTCGTAAAGCCTTCTATTTTCTCCACAACAAGATAAAGGTAATTTGACAATATCGTGGCTAATCCTAATTTTCATATAAGATTATAAGTAAAACTTTGCGTCTCCAAATTAAATATTTAGATTTGTTGTCTGCAGACAATCAGACCCATTTCAAACAATCTATATCTCCTAAATATTCTTAATAAAAGTGCCATGCAAATGCAATGATTAAGCTCCACAAAAGCTAGCCCAGCTGTTGAAATAATCGTATACTCAGTTCGAATTTGAAAGTTTTACGACGATCATCGAAATCAAACAATATTTTAAAACAGGTTTATTCGAAATGTGTAATGTTTATAAGATACACAAGAAATGCATCCCGACAAACGTGGGTTACCACAATATATAACTTCAAGTTCAATTGATCTGTATACATGTAAATGAAAACTAAACCTCACTTTTTCGTGGATTGATTTGGGTCTTTATTGTGCTTTAATAGTCTTATAAAATGATATGCTGTATATCGTAGTTTTTGTATATTTTTTGAATGGCTCGCATTTAAATTTAGTGTGAAATATTTGCTTCTATCATATACTTCAAAATGTTATAGCAGGATGGTAATCAGGTGTGAATTGTCCTGAATGTTTATATCCGTAGGTTTGATCAGCTGAATGAAAGAAACCGTCTTCTAAGTTGTTTTCTGTAAGATAGCCCAGATACCAGAAATCAGTATCAAAGTTATAGAGTAAGCATCATCTGACCCATTTCAACTCTCTCGAAATTCTGATCACCTCATTGGAATATACTTTTCAGTTCTAAAAATTCATATCGCATGGACAAAGGAAATATAAAAAGATGAATATCCTGTTGGATGGATTGAGTTTATCCTGGACACCTTCCCCTTGGTTACGTGTGGTCTTTGATCTTCTTTTCTATATACCAAACTAACTTTGTTGTGTAAATTTCAAGTGAGAACGTAGACGATATTTGAAATCAGTCTACTCTACCTTCACAGGATGTTCTTTTGATGATTGTAACATGGGACATTCCATTACAATGTCTTATGACTTGAATTCCAATTTTATTGCCCATTTAGTAAGCCACCGTAAAGATCAAAGGGATTTCACGAATTAAATACTTATGCGGACTGTTGTTATGAAAATAAGATGCACGCCTTAATTCGCTATCATAATTGCCAAGTATCAGTAAACGTTTTCCTTCTATTTTCAAGGTGTACCTATTTTCGCGAGTCAGTGATTTTATTGCCTTGGTGAATTAAAGTTAGGTTGAATGTCAAACTTTATTCATGCTTAGACTATCATCAGTTAAAAGAGACTTTGTGTCGTTTAACATTGCCCAATAAATGTGTTTTAGATCTATACACCCTTAAACAGGTGTTCTCGCAACAACCTTATAATTACATGTACGTGAAATCTTAGCATTTTAAACACCATTTTTGAAACTTTATCTCGAGGACTGAATAAGGATAATGCTTTATCTACTTTACAATTTTTCAGATTAGATTAAAAAATAGCAAATCATGTACTTAATATTCGTTTAAACTTTAGTCATGAAATCAGTTGGAGGAAGAATAATTGTAATGTATCTAAAAATAAGATGCATCTTTCAAAATGACTTTCAAAATAAAAGAAGTTAAATTGAAGATACCGATTTCTTGACGTAGACATGTCGTTGACTCTGTGCTCCACTACCACTATTGACTTCATGCTCAGTTGAATCGTCAAGTAGTGTGTTGTCAGAATGTAGCTTCGGTATAATAGTGTTCATACTGTCAACATATTTATCAATAACTAAGTTACAATGGAAGTTTTGTCCACACGTGACTTGAACCAGCTTTATTCCCCAAAGTTTGTGTTCATCCCTTTTCTCCCCCATTCTAAATTTAAAAGGGTTTAGGTTATTGAGAAATATAATTTAGGCGTGTAATATATCCAAAACACACAATTTGTCGACTGCTTTGATGTAAGTCGCCTACTGAGGATTCGGGTTATTAGTAACCATCGAGCGATCATAGAAACGGAACCCTATGGTGTTTTTGAAAAGTCAGATTCATGATGAGGGAAACAGTATCGCGTGTATAAAACATTATATGGTTTATACAAAAACAATTAGTAGATTTATTGAAAAAGGCTCATGTCATACAATTTTAATCGTTTATAGCATGGCCAATGAGCAGTGTGTTGGGAAATAAATTTATAGAAGTGCTGACTGCCAAGCAGGAGTAGGTCGCCTATGATTGAAAGAATATTTTTAAGATCACACGTCACTTATGTTCCCACAACTGCGAAGCTAACATAACAATTTTTCATTGATTCCATTTTCCATCATAAGCAGCATCAAATTGTGCGATGTAGGTGACGTTTTTGGACTGAAAGCAAAAGACGTTACAAACCATGCTTCAGTGGTCACCGTCAGCTTCAACTATTTCGTTATAACGATTATGATAATTTCTTGGTTTTGAAAATGATGAGAGTGTAAGATTCCAGATTATAAAATTTGCTCATTGATTAGAGTTGAATAAGTTCACAATAAAAACAACAAAATATCATTATTCTTCAATTATTGTTGAATTCTTCACCAATAAAATCTTTGTTTCACATTAATTTGTCGTTTTTGGGAATTATTCCGGTGTTACTAAATTGTTTAATTAGTTTGTGATGGATTGTTAATATCCTGTTCAGATTTTAATAAATTTCGAGTTTTAGTGTGTTTTTTATGTTCAAGTTTCTGCTTGATTTCTCTGGACATGGCGAATGATTTAACCATCTTATTCTTTAATTGAAAGTATTAATGATAATAACATTATAATGGCTTAATGTCATCTTTTGTAGTTGGGTCGTTGTATTTTTGGAACTTTTGAATCTGTAGAAAGTTCGGCTTAGTGCATTTGGCTAGCATGTACGTATATAAAATGATATGTTTTGTCTCGAGCATTGATTGTGTCCCCACACAAAACAGCTTTCAATCAGTTTGATTAGTAATAAAAGGATCACTACATCAAAGTTGAATGTCCCATGGGTACACACACGGGGAACATGGAATTTCCATGCATAAATATTTAGAATGTAAACACAAATAGAAGTGTTTGAGATGGACAGATTTTGTTGCACTTATCAATTTCATGAGCACAAGATGTACATTAACATATTTCCAAAGTTTAATAAAAATGTTACAAACATTTGGATGTGCTTTCGATTAAGAATCAGATTTTTGAAAACTGTAGAAGTACATTGCGGCCTGAGATTTAAAAAAACCTACCAAGAAACCTGATCAATTTCTGATGCAAAGATGAATAATCTGTTAAGGTTATGCCATGTAATTCGGTAACAGGAAACAGAGGTGAGACGACACTATAGGTAGCTATTTGACTGAAACGGTTGTCTGAACTCCGATAAAATTACTTTTATATCAGTATACTATTGTTTGAAAAAAAAATGGACAGATTTCTTGACTGGTTGGAAATGTGACAACAGTAACTTTTGTCGTGATATGATATATTACTATCTACGCTCACCATAATTCAATCATGTTATCAGCGATTCACAGATTAATTTATCAATTCGTTACCCTGTGACCCCGATTCTACCAAATAATTTGGTCCAACTCGACAGCTTTCCTTATAACTGCTCTACAAATTTACGAGGTTTCATTAAATTGAGAGTCTTGCATCTTACATCACTTTCAAGCGATTAGAACTTGGCCATTTTCTTTCCTCTTCTTCTCATAAACCAATCAGCAACTACTCTCTAATAGAAAAGTTCAAAAAGATCTTCAGACGTTTGGCATGGTAACGAACTAGTCGTTCTAATATGAGTGTAAGTGAAAATAGGATTTATTGTCAACAGAAACAAGGATCATGGTATTCTTCCACCTCGCTACCAGCTTATTGCTTTAAATCCTTTCCCCTCTTTCACACATCTTGGTAATAATACGTGATGAAGCAAAAACAATAATGGATTTATTCTAATACCAAAGATCAATTCCTTCTTGGAGCCAGTTAGCTTTCTGAGATTTTTTCCGTATTTATAATAAATTTCTTCTTGAGCTTTGGAGTCTTGACATGTTGACTTTTTAAAACGTAATCCACGGAAGGAAATGTAATTTGAACTGTTTTGGTTCGTACTGAGTTTTATGTGCCTGAGAAGTGCCATTTCGCCTCTGATTTATGTAGAAAGTGGCTGCTTTTTTCTCGACCCGAGTCGGCCTTTAGTTAGCTCTACCGGTAAAGTTTCTTTGATGTGAGACTTGTGTATTGATCACAGTTAAATACTAGGCTGTAAATTCTTACACAAATTTTACATGCTGACTTTTACAGAATCATCTCGACGTTTCTATTTCCTCTTTGAAGGGGAAACTACAGATAAATTTTAATCAATTTAAAAATTGATTTTTCACTTGCAGTTGAGACTGTTTTTTTTTACAGTTCAGTTTCTAATTTTTATTAACGAATGTAAATAGTTACGGTAATAAATTAAATGATCAACTTCAAAGCGTGAATCTCCAATTAAATTCGAAGAAGAAGAGCAAAGTCAATGTTCATAGATTAAATAACTCGAATTGTCCCCCTTTGATCGTATACTTACTCAATAAGTAATTAAGTATACCAAGTAAATGCTTCTATATATTTAATATGGTATCATCCATCAATTAAATTATTTCATTAAGTTGCTAAAAACCAAGTGTGTATCATTTAATATTTTCTCACTAATTTACAAAATATTTACTTTTGCAAAAGGCTTGGACTAAATCTTGTTGTATTTTGTGTGTATCACTACCAGTGTCTTGAAGATTATTCTCAGTCTTAATAGACATAGGCCATCTTCAGAGAAAAAATGCACAAACAATGTGTTAATTAATTTTGGTACAACAGAAACGAATTCCTAAAAACAGATATAATAAGCAATTTGCGATTTGAAAGTGATACTATACCTTGGTAATTAAGCAATATTTAATGATACAAGCAATCAATTTTGCCAACATTTTCACTTATTTTGTTAATAAAAGCTTTCAAGGCAATTTATATTTAAAAGATTTTTATGATCACATCAGAAGCCTAAATAATAACATAATTAACAAGAAAAAGTAGAAAAACTTTACCAAAAAGCATTGATGATTTCAATATTATACCTTAATGAATTTATGGTAGACACATGTGAGTTATTACTAGCAATATCGCTGATTTGGTTGAAAGAATTAGCTGTGAAATCAGTGAATTGAAACCAAATAGATTGTTTAAGTATGATATTAACAATATTGGCGAAATTAACCTTGTGTGGTGTCGCCATTTCCAATTACCACTCTACCTTTTATGACAGTTGCACAGGTGAACATTTCATTTGAAAATACATTATTGTATTAAGAGAATAATAATGTTTCATTATAAGTGACACTGCCTTTATATTTTTATATTTTTACCATGTGATAAGGGTTAAAACCTCGATGATTTTTATTGGCAAGTCTTAAATAATAATTAGTTAGACGAGACCCATTAAAGTGAATATTTTATGAAGTATATTATATTAATTCTTCGTAAAGGTGATTTTTATTTTCCGTTAAACGCACAAGAGAGACACTTAATTCATGACGTTTTATGTTTAATAGCCGTTCCGTATTTCAGCGTATAATTATATATCATATAAGTCTCATACAGGGATAATGAGAATATATAATACCAATAAATAAAACGCTATAATAACAATTACCTTGTAAGTGCTTTTTATAGACTAGAAAAAACTCATAATCGTTTTAGGATGTGGGAGACCAAATATTGAACGTACTTAGTCTTTTCCGCAGTAAAAAGCAACCCGCATTCTTTTCAACCACCCCTGACTTGATTTTAACGCCCCAACCCAATTTCCATTATCAGAGGCTCAGAAAGCAAAGGAAATAAAGAACGTAACTCAATTTATTCCTAATACCATTTTCTCAGTACAAGTGGTAATGGAAGTCCATTATAATCGTGCTTTTCAAACTGGACATATATACATGTATTTCATCTATACATCCATTCTCTGTCCAAGTTGATTCATTGATTAATTCACAAATGTCCTAAGGGTGAATATGGGAAGAATGGCGTGTACAATACAGCTGAGGCAGGTTTAGGACCGAAATTAACATAAAACCATAGTCGATTTTTATTCCAGCAGCAAGTCTGTCAGATAGTGCACTTAACCGGGATCTCTTGTTCACAATTGGTCTAAAATATTTAGAAATGACGGTAAAGAAGCAAATTTTTTGTTCTTATTAAATACAGAAGGGGAGGTGTGTTTTCATCTTTCCAAAATTTAAGACGGGATTGCTCGGTAATCGATCGATGTTGCTATGTCCGAAAGTTTCTTATACATATCTGATTTAAATTTACCATTTAAAACTTTTATGTATGTTCGGGCGAGTTATTTTTTCTAATTTCAGATCAGAACAAGAACAGAAGAAAACCCAATATCAAGACCCTTAATCCTAATTTCTAAATAAAGTGTCTGCTCCACCCTAGGCCTGTACATTTGGGAGAATCAAACCCTCCCTTCCCCGAAATCTCATTATTACTTTTCAGCGTTCAAATCAATTTTCCTGAAATTAAGAAAATAAATGAAAGATAATGGTAACTTATTGTCCGTGATTGACCGATTAGCTTTTAATATTAAAATGACGTCATCAGCTGGCAAAGAAAATATTTAGACTTTAAAACAGTCATAAACATTTGGTTTGGAACGTCAGACAAACCTTAGAATTACATAAGTAATCTTACTTACATCTTATTTTCACATAATCAATAATATCTGTGACCTTGGCCAGTGCTATGATTGAGACGCATCTCAATACACCGATCAGCGTGTTTTGTTGTTGTTGAAAGTTATACCGACTATAATATATTTCTGGGAAGAGAGGGTTTGATTCGACAGGCCTAGGATGTAACAAATTTATTTTGTAGACTTTTATAATGGGCATTAAACGTTGCGTTTAAACAGGGCAACAAAGGGTGCTATACCTGCATTAGAGTGAATATTCTGTCACAATATTTTATATGAAAACACATTTACACATATGACAAGCTTTACTGAGAAATTGCACCTTGTCGAAAGGTCTTTTTTAAATTCACAAAGAAATTTGTCTTCTATTTAAATATAATTTTTATATAAATGGTATGGATGCTGTGAAATCTAATAAAGATAAAATAAATGTCCATTTACAAATGATAAAAACTAAGTTTTATATGTTTTATCTAAAATTACAGATTTATTGAGAAAGGAGATAGGAAAATGTCACTTGCCATAAATTTTCCTATTTAAAGACCTATGCTTTCGCTATAAATAATTTTTTAAATATTTTTTTTAAAATATTGTTTGACAAAGAGCAAGGCAATTCACAAAAACGTTTTACTTTGTCACATCAGGATTAATTAGGATGGTAGTAATGTAGTAATAATAATAGTAATGGTGGTTAGGATGGTATAATAAACTTCTTTAAGATTTTTTAACAACGTCATCATTTCGTGGTTCCTGATCATACTAATATGGAATCAATCATCAGTTTTCCCTTTCTTTTGAAAGCAATTGGAGTCTTTCTGGACAAGTCAAAGACAACACTTAAACACACCCTTTGATTGTTTTCAGATTCCAGGTAAAAGGTATTTGAAATGGTGATAAAAATGCAAGAGTTCTTTATATTTCCTACAGAATTGTAATATTCGGGACGATAAAGGTTAAAGCTGACACCATGTCGTGTCTCGGAAACACTCGCTGTGGTACAAGAATTTTTCTCCATGATTCGAACCCGCGGCACCTTATTGTCATGAAGACGACTGGTGACCAAAGAAGCTATTTCACTGCCAAAGTATAATGGCTACAAAACACCGAGCTAAATTATTGATTATTGAAATTGTTGAAGGACATTAAAACCTCAGTATTTTTATTTTTCATTGTAAAGAAATACAAGTATTTCCAAAATGATATACATTCTTAAATAGCATATAATTGGTCACGGTATTTTTTAAACGGTTTTAGATATTGCTTAGCATGAATGGAATTTGAAGGAACATTAACTATTTCTGTAGACTTGGTAGTGATGTATCGGTACTAAAACTTGAGCTTATAGCTTTAATTGGTCATTTATGTTGACGTTAATCGCTCGAAAATGTTGCACGGTAATTCGTTACAACTTCCAGGGATGTACTTTATTGGTTACTAAATTTCATCAACACGAAAAGATTCGCTATCCATATGCACGCGCACCACAACATAAGATGTGTTTCATTCTAAGAGCACTGAAGTAATTATAATTAACACAAGCTTTATTTTGAATGAATGTTTTTACTTGTATTTGTTTTATAGGCTTGCTATATCTTAGGATGACCAAAAATTTCATGTCTATTCTAAGAGGTAGTATTCCTCTAAAGTCGTCATTCCGTGCTTTTAATAGTAACATTTAAAACTTAAGTTCTGAGAATCGTTCCGAGACCACCTTATCGAACTGGCCAGAATACGAACACTTTTGTTAGAAAGCTCTTAGCTCTTTTTATATTTGCGGCGAAACGCACAGCATGAGTTTATTTATATAACATTGGCAGTGTGTCTCAGAAAAAAACAACCAAAATTATCAGTAAATATCAACAATCAATTAAATACAAATCGGTTTCCGAATTTTGCCCCCTCCCTATTTTTAGACTAAAAGCGACAAGCAACGGCAAGCGATGTACAATAAACAGGCTTTTCATTTAGGCTCTATTTCATTACTAGATAGACCTTCCTGGCAATAAACTTGATCAAGGCCAATACGCTTACGCCCGGAACAGGGGAGCTGACACATAAGCCTGTTAAGTGCAAGAACATTAACGGACCTGAGAGCCTTGTAAGGTTTTGGATATTAGTTAAAACTAGTTATAATTAACTCTAATTAATCGATTTTACATGATGTTAGCCCACGCCTTTACATGGACCGAAAATGAAACGATCGGAAGAGAGGTTCAAACCCATGTTGAAAACGTGATATCGCTATTTGAAAATAAACTTACTTGCAAGGTATCTCTTGCGTGCCTTCATGATAAAATTAGCCCTAAATAAATTTTTATACACCAACGCACAGCATAAATTTATATTACATCAAATGATCAGATGTTCCAACAACTGATACCGGCAGCCAGATCCAGTTTGTCAAACTTGGCACCGAGTGGCACTGGACGTCGGTCGTTTGGCCCCTCAGGGATCCACGAATTTAGACAGAAAATGCTAGATATACAGGCTACACATACAGTAATTTCAGTATAATTCATACAACACGAAAATATATGCTTCCTTCCAGACATAGAGTGTGCTACATTTGGCCTAAAAATGTGCCTGATCTAACATCACTGGTATCACATAAAACAAAGTTAATTTCATATCTAGGATAGACAAATTACCTGATGCACTTTTCCCACCAGACGTGCCCAAATGTTGACCCCGCAACAGACTGTGTCCAAATGGTCTTAAATAAGCCATCGAAGGCACGTGTCAAATAGAACAGAATGGTCAAAACCGGAAAATAACCCGAAGCATTTTTTACTAGTTACTCCATCCAGTATTCTATTGATGTAGCTAAATCTACCAAGATAAACTATCAAAAGTGCCGAATAGAATGAAATTAGACTAAAAAAGGTGTCAAATATTTTTAGCTTTAAGAACCATCAATGGTCCATTGCAAATGAAATGTGCATACTAACACTTGAACTTAATATAATTATGGTTCATAAGGCTATTTTGCCATGCGTCACGTCTGCTAAAAGATCTATATTTCATTGTCATCGCTCCATTCTAGCTCAGATTCAGTATCATCAGAGTTTGTATATTCAACAAAATCATCAATATTGATTGACCTTTGGGGAGTCTTTCTATCAACAGATATTCCCCGATACTTCCAATTTTGATTCTGAAATTGGCCAGTCTGCACCGGCCTTAAGCAGATTATAATACCACAATCGGAAACGTAATGTTCCATACTGTCTAGTCTATGTGGCAATCGTAGTAGCTGGAACCAATGTAGAAAGATTACTCGCAACAGTTTCTCAAACCTGACATGTCATTCGCCTTCCCCTATTCTATTTATTATCTGATGCAAACCAAAAATAATTTGCCGGCTACAATGTAAAAATAATAAACAAATTTGGTTCAAATTGAAATTGTTCACACGATAATAATTTTAATGCTCTTCTGATGGACATTCATGTGGATATATGGATATACAGGGTGTAGAGTGGAATTGTCTGTTTCGATTTGGTTGAGATAAAATTTGCAGACGATACCTTGACGATTGATTTGATAATAGTTGTATGAAAGATGTATTTTCTATAAAGCAATATTTCAACAGAACAAGACAAGGATTTGCACCAAGATCTCCGATTAACGGTGTTCTACTATTGAACTATCTTGTTTTGGTTGAACTAGACGCCTTGTTCACAATAAGGGGTATCAACAAAACCAGCAAAGAAGGGTGATGTTTCATAACATCTTTCGACAATTCATAACTTTGACTCTTGCTTATGGTGGTCAAGGGGATACTAAAAGCGTCTCAATGAATAAAAGGATAACAAAGATTCAACAAGGTTGGAAACCAAAAACGAGATCAACTTATAATTGAAATTTTTAACCTACATCAAACAATCGTTTCATCTATATTTCCTAATTGCTTTAAAAATACTTTTCGGAATGAACATAATACTCTCTTAAGAGTCTAGATATTGACCAATTATTTAACTGCTGACCCATTGAAAAGATTCTAAATACAGATCAGACAAATTAATAGCAATATAAAAGTCAATTATTGATAGAAGCGTATGATTTAGATATCATTTCAACTAACTCGAATATTTATGTACTCGTCTGTCTCAAATCCAATTTCAGAAAACCTTTGATCTCAGAGGGTAACGTTCCTGATTTCTGCCAGTCTTTTGCCACAGAAAGATATGCATTAACTTTTATGACCCTAGTTTTGGCGTTCACGGTCTGGCTGAGTAAAGAAAGTCATTTTAAAAAGTGATTATCTCACCCCAATTTTCCGATACGTGAATCCAATATTTCTAAAGCGTATAATGAATCTTTCTCTTTCTTGGGTTGAAAGTTATCTCATATTGATAACATCGTGTTTTGTTTTCTATTAGAAACCGTTTGACGTGAAATACCTTTTAAATGTTCAATAGCGGAATCGTCTGTCCGTTAACATCACGTGCATTTATACCCACGTGCATTGCGTAAAGGATATGCGAATGATGACTTGAACAAGTTAATGATTATTGTTCATTAAACCATAAATATAACCGCAAATTTATGAGAATTTTACACGATTCAATTGACTTATCGCTTTTTTGTCAAAATTGACTCTTTTCTTCCAAAGCAACCACCATATCCAAGTGCGGGCATGCATGTGTATCTACCAAGCACAGTCCAAGGATCTATGCGGTCGAATGCTTTGACCCTTTCAGAATGCATACAATAATAACGACGATGAAAAAAAGCTCATTAATCACTAAGCATAATCCGTATCTAAAATAAGTTCATAACGGTATGAAATGAAATTGATATATTGGGGTATCTGCTTTGTATAAATTTTAAATTGTTTATTTAGGATTTTTTTGATAATTTTCATATTGGATCATGTAAAAAGGAAAGCCGAATTGGTCTTTTTGATTTCTGTCTGTTGCTGATCTTTTCAGGTTTTTTTAAAAAAATGATACATCAATTGATTGATTTGTTCACATTGTTTAATACATGGTATAATGATAACCAATCTTACATAGTACAGTGACCACCAATATAAGGTAGATCTACCTAATGCCGTAAGAAGGTGATCAACAGATTCTTTTCAGTCTTTCAGTGCAGATGTAATGGTTCAAAACAGAAAGAGTTTGTAATTGAGCTTGTATATTTTTTAAGATAATGTTAATCCTCGGAAAAGAGGTGGAGGTGATATGATATTGGACAATGAGGTTCAGATTATACTCTGATGCAATTGCTGGCTTCTTCTTGAGATCATGTAAACTGTTTGTCATCTGGACTCCAATCCTGTTTGATTCAGTAATTCATTTAAAAATAAATTCACAAATTTATTAAAACTAAGAAATTAAGAATAAAAATTGTTTGCGCTGAAAATATCAGCAACGGAAATCATGTTCTTGGTATTGGTGGCTGTCAGTCTCCATTGTTTTGAAAGTGCATTGAATTTACATCTTTTTTATCGTGCGAATTTTCATGTGATGCTAGGAAGAAACTAGTAGGAAAAATGATAGATATATTATAATTTAATCGATATCTTTTATATGTTTATATATATAAAGTCTCTCAATATATATATTAGACTATTCTGCTAATTATATCAAAATAGGCTCATTTTGGAAAGAGTCGTAGAAGAAAGGGCAAATTTATATTTAAATGACCTTTTATAATAATATAATAATAAGTATATTTTCGATTCTAATTTAATTTACATTCCTAAAACATCCAACATATTGATGGAAACAGAAAACAAATAAAAATGTTGAACACAAATAAAGAAATCAACAAAATCTTATTATTGACTTTTTGTTCAATTAATTTCTCAACGTGAAAAACTGTATTTTAACTGATAGAATAGTAAGATGAAAAATATGTGTGAATTCTAATTCCTGATTTATGGAAGGTTTTCGTAACATCAAAGAAATGTTTTCTTGAGAAAAACTATAATAAAATTGTGTTTCCCGTATTACAAGTTAATGATAAAAACATATTTCAATTTCACTCCAGTCATTTCAAACCATTCTTTTCAAAATCTGATTTCTTCATTTATTTTAGTTAAGGATAGTTGTAATTGTTTTGTTACAGATGTAGATCAAAGAATATTATGGGTATATTTTTTTCCAATTCCGAAGAAAACCAAGCGCTAGGTTTTGAGATCTTTACCATTGGTAACCTCTACTATACTGTAGTCTTGACTCGAAGCTTCTATATCAATTTAGGGAGATATAAGACTCAGATAAATGAAGAAATCAAATTTCCAACTTATTATCAGCTAGCCAACAATAAGATGGAAATGTAATTTTCTTGTCTTTCTATAGCTGCACTCCAATCAATGTGGATTCTTTACGACTTCTCAGATAGTCCCGGTCCCTGGACGCAGATAAAACTTAAAATAATCCTGTCTTCATTAAATGCTTGCCAATAACAAGCCTTCAATTCCGTGGCCTCTTCCCCTTCAGTGCCCCTAGCGTGATTAGATGAGTTCTAAGGCACCCTATTCCTCTTAGACTTTGTTTATCTAGAACTGGTTTAAAGTGAACCAATAGCATGATAGCTCGTAAAGCATTCATCTAGGTTACACCAAGTTATTAACTTTCTGCTAGGGCAAATATTAAAGTATTTTAAGCAATCTAGATACCGTCTCCTTCCGAGTTTCTTTTATTCTTTTCTTCCGTATTAATGATTCCTAAAGATTGAGTTTAAAATCTGATTAATCCCTCAACGAAATTAAATTCTTTCAATTTTACTTTCATATACAACGCTGTTTCAATTGAGGGGAGGGTAGGCTTGTCTGCCTATGTAGGAATTAATTTGTAGATTGTAAGTCCAGTTTAGACTTTTTAACCATTTTATGGCATAGTGCAGATCAGACCTAAGATAATATACTGTCCCGCATTTCCAGTCCATCAAATAATTGGAATCTGTATTTAGAGACTAAAATGTTTGGTTGGTTAAGTTTTCAAAGAGTATAGAACAAGAAAGGAACATAACAGAAGTTGTATCCTGCTGGGATAAGCACGAATTGTGATGTCGCCGAGTTAATCATGGTAATAGCTGATCATTTTAACTCATAAACAAAACAACAATAGCTTATTAAGACTAAATTAGCCTCTTAAAACCACTGGTGACGAACTTTGTTTTCCCAAATTTCTTTACGCATGCCATATAAACCATTTTAATTGAAAATTATGAAAGAGAGTTTCATGTTGTTTTAAACCCTTAAAAGTATTTTTGTTAAATTAATTGGAATGTATAGCCCAAAACGTATTCACCAGACTTTTTGCATATTTTTCCCTTGCTAATTTGCCCTGTTTAGTTCGTAATTCAATTTTTGTGCAACGGTTGCCGATTGATTTAAATGGTAAACAGCATCGTTCGGAACTACGACCCGACTCCACCCGGCTTCTATGATACTGGTGATTTGGTCCCATTAATTTTGAAAAGTCATCTCTAAACTCTTTTTAGCACATGGCATCTAGATTTAATGCCTCGTTATTAAAATTAGCGACATCTTGCGAAAATTTCATATCTTGAATTTGATTGGATGAAACAGGTATAACTATATCTTATCATGTATGTAACCTTGTTTAATGGGATATGTCACAAGAGACTGGAATAGGATCTTTAAGATGGACCAACAGTAAGACGTAAAAGTCTTTTCTTTTATTTGTGTGTTGAATATAAACCCTTGTATTCAGTCGATCGAATGAAATAAGTTTATATGCCCAATTTTCGTCGACTATTACAAAGGTAACTCCCGTCGTACAATTTAGGAACAACTAGTTTAAATGATAGGTTGTTCGCCTGTTAGAAAGAAGATTAGAGCGATAAGAAATAATTATGGATGTTGTAAGATTAACATTGTGGTGTAAAAGTGTGTCGCATTTTCAGACGAGTTAGTGATAGTTCCTACTAAACCTCACCTGGTGCTTTTCTTTTATGTCTTGAGCACTGATGTCGAGACCTGCAGTTAAAAGTACCATTGTATTTTAGAATTTGAATTTAATTCAATTTGAATACTTAGTGCCTAAATAATGATCTATATTTCAATATATACTCAGAACGATCAAGAATAATCATCACTTACATTGAAAAAAAAAACCCAACCAAATACGCTATAATTATACGACATAATAATATCATTGACATCCAAGATGCTGGAAGAGAGTCGAAACCGGGTTTTCATCTCGTCGTGGATTTGATGTCTATCATTGATCATGTAGTTGTACGTTGACATTCAAATTTTACTTTCAGACTAATAATAATGTCCTTTGATACCAAGAAAAATTGTAATGAATTGATGAAATTGGCGTCCTACTTTCCTGTTTTGGATTGAGCTTATATCAAAGAGCACTATACAGTATTCAATGGCGGAAATTTTGTCTGGGTCTACTTCGACGACCTACAATCCAATATACACATCCTGTAGGAAACAGACCCTCTGTTAAATACAAGCCGCTTTTTATGTCAGTTCCTTCAATACTCAAAGAAGGGAAAACAAATCTAAAGGTACTATTGCAAACATGTCGATACCGAAACAAGAGCGTTAGATAGTAATGAGAAGCAATGGCCTAAGTCATAAAGTAAACATTCATGCTAGAAAAAAAGTCTAAGTCATTGAACCACAGTGGCACCTCGACTTATAAAAAAGGTTTCTTTTTCATTAACAACTATACCAAACCTCTACTATAAGCACATCGCGGTCTGTAGACCATCATCGTTGTTGCAAGGTACACTTTTATGTAGATTGTAATTTAATGTTGTTGATCATTATCTGAGCATTAATACTTTGCGGGTATACTATTTTTTGATCGTGCATATGAATGCATATGAATGCAAGTTAAGAGTCGAAATTTCCGTTACGTTTTCTTAATTAAATTTTTATGATAACATTTTTTTTTCAACATATTAATTATATTTTTTTTCTTCTTAGAAATACAAAGGCAATGTTTTTGTGACATTTATTTTATGACTAAATATTGAGGAAATTAAGTTAATGATTAACTTTTAGAGTCTTGTAAACCGGTCAGCTTCCAAACTTCATTTCCTTTTGTTTCTCCAGTGAATTCTGGCATCAAAAAGAAGTCAATAATACGTGAAATTTATTAAGATTGCCACTGCTCGTAAATATAAGAAACATAATGCAAGTTGGACATTAGTATTCATTAACCATTCTGTAATGATTCAACGCCAGTACGTCACCTTCTTCAGTTTCAGGAGGACCAATAATAGCGGAGGTCAAGTTGCTGGGATTTAATCTGGTTTTGTATAAGTTGCTAAAAGGCATTTTGGAAACCTTTTGCGTCTCCTTGGTTTCATGTTTATTTAAAAATGTGAAACCATACACATTATTATGTATCATAATCAATACTTTCTGAGATAAATTAAACTAGATTTTGGACATTGGATTATTGCATGTAAAATGCAAGGCTTTCATTGAGTAACTATCCAAAACATACAAAAACGTTTCTATGCGCACACCCATGGATGTCCTTCTAGTCTGAAAAACTGTAAATAAGCTTATAATATATAAAAAATAAACATATTGAAGAACAAATGGCTGACAGCCAACACAATTATAACTATTAGTTATTTGAAATGTGGGGTCGATATACTGGTAGGAATCATATAAAGTTTTTAAAATCCCATTCACAATATACGCAATAAGCACTTAACTCTTCTCTTCTATGATAAAGCACGGGGATAATAATGTTTCATATGTGTACCGAAAGAGAACGGAATAATCTTGACCCTTCATGACTCTACCGTAATAGAACATTTCCAGATAAGTGGAATATAAAAGTATTGTTGTTGATTAATGATACACCTTGTTATTACCGTTATAAGATATGATATTACTCTCGTCAACTTTCAAGTTGAAGGTTGGCAAGTATATACATCATACAGTACATGTATGCTAGAAATAAATTTAAAAAATGAGAGTATCATGTTAAAATGGTTATCTTGATAAACAAATGTATAGTTTGTTTTATAACGTGTAAGAATGGAAGATAACAATCTAAAACATGAATGCTTGACTATTCACATTTAACCCTTTACTTTTTAACATTGTTTCCTCTTCCAGTTGTCAACTTTTACCTGTGATTTAATCACGTGTTATTTGATCTCAACAAACCCATAAAAATCTTTAAAAAAACTTCATCCTTTCATAAAGTTTCAAATTTTATGACTTCAAACACGAGACCTTTTTTCTAAAATTTAGAAAGAGCAAACGACAAAATCTCATAAAATCTCAGACTAATGAAAGCTTAGAGAGTATCTTTTACAGTTCTTTAATATTTCTAATGATGATGTTGGATCACATGTTGGTACTAACAGAATGCACATTTTCTCGATATTAAAGTAGATATTGGGAATGACTGTTCAGAATTGGTTAGTTCGAATATGTCTTTTCTTAATACCACATAGTGGTGACGAGATATTTATTGAACGTAACGTTATCCAATTTTCTGGTGAACCAAACCATTTTTTGAAAGATGGGATAATCCTTTCATCTGTATAAATTCAGAATTACCTTGAGCTTAAGCAAAAATATATATTTTCTGGCCCACGAAACTAATTAGACTTTATTCACTTCATATGACATAATTTCATGTGTCGGGGCAATTAGACCAGCCTTATTGAAATGAAAGAAGCTTCTTATTATCATTTTTAATTGGATTTATGTTTTTATTAATAATTTTATCCTTTTTCATTAGTTATGGCAAAGTATTAAAAAAAAATTAGCTTTAGGATAACGTTGATTTCTCATGATCTCATATCTTCATCATGTTTTTTAATCTTTAGACAAGAAAATCTAAAACTAATGATTATCATGTACCCTGGTAAGGTATCTTTCAAAAAATACACCTCTATTTTTTAATAACTATGTTTGCGCTGTATGGCAGGTTGTAGGGAAATTGAAGAAAAGGCACCTTATACTTCGGATTGGACGATATAACAAGGCACCATTTTGCAACAGGCTTTATACTCCTATGAGCCCTCGACAGTTAGTTGGAGGTGACTGATGACATTACATTACTGACTCCTTTCATTTTAATTTAATTTTCTTCAGCTCTCTTGCACATACGGCGTACTCTTTGAAAATTTTATACATATACATGTACATGAGTTGATCGAATCTTTTCTAATGATTCCAGGGCATCCACATATCCATCAAACATATACACGTATGTTTTAATCTGTCATATTTATAAGAAAACTGCCATCGATTAAACTGAGAACCAGTTTGGGAAATATTGGGAGCATTGCTGCCGTGCGCTAGAAATTCCTCGAAAACTTGTTTGTTTTTCAAAATAAAGAATTAAAAGAAGGTTAAATGAAAATTGTTTTTAATACTTCATATTTTCAGACTATAACTTCCTTTCCTTTCCTATCGTTCTAGCTTTTGATAGTAGATTAATGTACACCATTATTCTAAAACATCAACCTTTTTCAATGTAATCGTCATGAATAGACACAAATTTAAGAATTTGATAAATACGCTAAGAAATGAAAGTGTCAATTGATTTTTGTGTGCTATTACAATGTTATTTTAAAAGGGATGTTTCCAACAACATTTGTGTTGCTAATAAAACTCGACATAGATGTGCAAAGAGACATTAACTTTGAATATAGTCTATTTTTTGGTTACATTTGATGATATTTCTTTCCAAATCGTTACCAACAAATGTAAAAATAACATGTTTTTTTCACCTATCCATGATTTCATTCAACCAAATTTATAATCAGTAGCAAACTAAATTTCCCAAACATTTTTGATTAAAGTAATTTCAGTTCAAAGGTTAAGCAAAGGGACTGATTTTGTTAAACCTATATTAACAAGATTCAAATTTGAAATAAAACAGGTATATGGAAAGACAGGACAGATAATCCCCACTTAAAACTGACCAGTAACTTCTGAAATAAGAGACAAGAGTACACCGCCCACTCTCTCTACTCGCCTGTATCGACCTCTTGAGCCAACCGGCCAGCTCTGGAGAAAAATAGCCATTTATTTTAACTGACATACGACTGCCATTCTTTAATACTATTTGCCGAGAAGCTAATGTCATTCCCGACGCTATTATAGACCTTATTAACGACAACTAGAGAATAGGCGGTCCCAGCTACTCTTCCTGATTTTCATTCCCGCGAGTCAGGCGACTTTAAAGTTTATCGAAATTTCCCTGCTTCTGTTTTATTGCTGTACATGAATACGAGAGAGCCATAACGCGGCTCTAAGTTTCCTTTTTACGACCCAAGCATTGTGCAAGCAGTCTGTGTGTTAGGCTATCAAGTTGTAGGGTAAGTGGAAATTTTATGAACATCATAAACAGAGAGTTAATTGATTTGAGGGAAATATATATGACACAGACTTCGCTTCACTGATCATAACCTTTCTTTTATATCCTTCAACTTCAAATTATCATGGCATTTTCATTTACACTTTGAAAATTTCGTGAATATTATTTTTTTAGATAATTATGATGTTTGTTTGAGATTAAGTAACTATAATCTAAAAATTATCAAGATTTGTCTGATATTCTCTTTAAAGTTTTCCATCTGAGTTTTTATGTTTCCTGAGAATCACTTTTGTTTGTTTGTAAGAATGTTTTTCATGCATGAATTGACTCTAGTTTTCAGAATAATCTATGGCATCGTAATTATTTAAGAAATTAGATTTATGCTTTCTCAAAATGACTTACCTTATATGCAGTTTCTTTCAGCCTCCATTCCTAGTAAAAGCAGTCCCAATTTTTAAAACAGCCACTTGGAGGCACTCCAGCGTTTTATTATTTGGTTTTAAGATTACCTACTTCATACATATTCATTTTATTTCTTTACGTTTGCTGCAGATGTTCATAGTAATTACTGAGTTACTTTCTAATTGGCTTTTACCCTTAAATTGCGCTCATAATTTACTTTGAAAATTTAAGAATAAACAGATCGACATTCATTTATGAGAAGATAACCCAATGTATATCAAATATTTTTGTTGACTTTTGTTAAAAATTCGTCGTTGTGCAGAATAATGCCCGAGTAAAAAACAATACAAAGTAAGTCGTAGAAATATTTGAGACGAAATAGTAAATACTTCTTATGATTTTTCCGTGGAGAAATTGTTTTCGTTCTAGAGTGTTTGGGGACTTGGAAATAATTCAACTCACTAAAATTAGTTTAAGAAAAAAATTGAGGTGAACATCATTATTGGAAAGTTTAAGAGTTCATGATTTAAAAAAAAAATGAACATGAAAAGAATATTTTACGACACAAATTTCTACCATATGAAAAATAAAAAACTATTGGTCATTTGCTGCAGGAAAAACTAATTTTTTAGACAATCTATCGGACTAAATATGAAAATAATCCTTGTGATTTGATATGACTGACAAGTTATTAGACTTCAATTCATTATTAAGATATCTTGATAAGTTTATAATCATACACACCGTATTTTATTGTTTTTATAATTATAATGAATAATATCAATATTCTGGTAGCCAATTCATCATTTTAACAGCTAGACAAACCGCAGAACAAAACAAACCTATAATAAATTACATGTGAATATGTCTTTATTGAATATCAATCGATCAAATCATTGGCTTATTTTATTGCAATGCTCGTTTATTAACTTTATACTAATTTCAAATAAAATACAGATACAATATTGTGACGGATTATTGTAAATTCTTAATTTTAAGACATAAACTTTTCAAATCTACCTTTTTAATATCTCAATTTCGTATTGGTTGTGTTTAAAACTGTGAATTTCATGGTTTATTTAAAATTCAACGAAAATATCCCATTGTCTTTACCTATTAATATTATATTTGATAGATATCTCATAAATTAGAAATTTAATGTTAATATTAGGTAAGTTTTAAATCTTGTACATCTTCACAAGTATGAGACAGTAGTATTTATTAATGAAACTGTACATGAGTTAATGTCAGATATTATATACAAAATGAAACATAATTCATTTTCATTTCAAATATGCGATATGTTTACTAAAAAGAAATCAATGTTTTTGGTGAAATTTTATATTATGCCATGCCTTTATTTTTATTCAAAAAAGAAGTAATCTTACTATTAAAGTATATTAAATTCATAAGAACAAATTATAGTTGAATTAACCCACGATTTAGATCTCTTCAGAACAATATTAAATTAAAAATATTTTGTGTTTTTAATTCAAAATATGCAATAGGAAATACAATGCTATTGACCATTTTAAAATGATTTTAAATGCAAAAAAAAATCTTATTTCTATTAAAATATTATGTATACATTGTAAATAATTTACAAGATAATGTGTGAAAGAAAATATTTGGAAATTTTAATTTTTATCTTTCTTAAAAGATGCCAAGTTTTCTTAAAATTAATGAAATTATTATATTTCTAGAATTATACTAGTCCTTATAGAGGTTTTTTTAATGATTCCTGTTACGTTATTTATGAAACAAATATAATAGATGTTCGCTCTGAATCTAAATTATGGAGACCATTTAATTTTCCTTGGTGCACAATGTATCGAAGTATTTGAAATATATAATTATCTGAAAAAGTTACATCCATTCGCGAATATTATATTGCGACATTTAAAATTGCCGAACTATGAACCTATCGTATGTTTTTGCCGAACTTTGAGAACTCCGTCACGCTATCGATTGGCAATGCATCTTTCATCTTTTTCTACTGAATGCGTCTTTTGTAGAAAATATTGTGAGTTAAGCATATCGTATAATGGTGGGGATTAAGAATTTTATGATAATATCTGCTATCAAATTGATCTTATTAATTCTTGCAGATTAACTACCAACTAAAATAGACATAATTTATTACCTCTTAGATTCAAACATTTACAGACTTAAACGCTTCTCTTATCTTCTTTTTTCATTCAATCAAATCAAAGAAACGCACCAAAAAATCATGAATATTAAAACTCCATATTTGCATAATTAATGATGGTATTAATTAGGCTTTAGATTTGAAAAGAATGAAATATTGGCATCAAGGTTAAAATACTATGATTTATGGAAGACTTACTTTAAATATTTCCATGCAATTAAATCCCAAATTCTGTTAAAGTGATTGGAGAAACTGTATACATTGGTTATTTACTAAAACATACTACGGACCACAGACATAGAGTACTAATAAACTACTATAAAATGCCTCGTAAAAATGCCTAGGAATTACTTATATTTATCTCCATTGGCTATAAGGAGATTTAGAAATTAAGAATAATGAGCAAGAACTGATTATGTCCTATTAAAATCTTTATTTCTGACTTATTTACTATCCATAATTATTGCAAATTGACAGTGATTTTTAATAATCTTAGCTCGAGGCATTTCAAATCCTAGAGTTCTATTCTACACATTTTTTCTCCAAATTTGCTGGTATTTATCATTAAGAACTCGCTCGTTAATGAAGCGCACTTTTGGGAAAATAATACCTATGTTAATTCCAGGATATTTTGGACTTTAGGAAATACATACAAGCTAAGTATTAGTTTCAATAATTTCTAAATCAACATATTTCACACTTTATCTTAACAAATTGACAATTATATTCGATTATTGTCGGATGAATCCTTAGTTTTAGTATAACAAAATCTATAATTTATAATTTTCGTGAAAAGAACTGCTAGTATTTTATCATAAAAAGATACTTTATTATTTGTATTTTCTAACAAATTGGTTTTGTTTGATTCCGGTGACTAATTTGGCCACACATGCCATGCACTGTTACAACTGAACAATTTTTGAAAAGTCAACAAATCGGAGCACAATAAAACACCATAAAATTGTTAAATGCATGGTCATACATGCCGAAAGCATCAAAGCTTTTGAAAGAAAATAATGGGTATTCATTATGTGGATTTATTCAAATGTTGAATGTTAATATGTGTGAAAACATGAGGAGGAATATTTAATGAAGGTAAATTATAATAACCGGAAAATTCATTTGTTACTAAATGTCTGTATGATCATTCGCTTGGCTACATTTTCAATATCAGACAGAAAAAAGGTTAAAATTTTAAAGCATTAATGTTACGCTTGAAAATCTCAACAGAAGTGAGCGGAACAATAGAGAGAAACATCTAAAGATGTAAATAATTTCACAAAATGTGGAAGAAAATTTGATAAAGATAAATGATAAAATTGCTTTATGTATATTATTGATTTTTCTTTCAAGAAAAACGGAAAACGTCTACGGTAGCCATCTTGGAAAATGGATTTTACTTGTAAATTATATGAGGGTATTGATTAAGAACGGAAAATAAAGAAAATATGAAATCTTCCTTACCTTCCTATATGTACATTATTATATTAATATGGTAATTACATTAAATAGAACAGAAACAAATGTAGTATTCTATAATCAATACAATTTATCAATGGCTCCTACTTCGTATTATCTTGTTTATAGTTAATAATAATAATTTCCTAGATCCATCTAGTATAATCAGTGACAAATACAAATACACATCAAGATCAAGTTGTAGCAATACAGATATTTCCTAATTCAGTTTGTTATTATCTGGTTTTGTCGACATAATGTTATAGTCGACACGTCTCCCCGTATATCTCACTTTATTTCTTTCCTTGCCCTTTCACTGGCTGCTTACAAGTTTTATTATTTTTATGTTCTTTGATAAATTCACGCCTCAAATCAAGTTAAGACGGACTTGCGAATCGTAAATCTTGAACAGGACACATAAAATCCTAATAATATTATCAATCTTTTTGTTGGTTTAAATTTAATATATTAAGTAATAAGTAAAAGATAAATAAATCGTCTTTGATCCAATGATTTAAGGATGTTTAAAGTTTATATCAATTGATTTATGAACAGTATTATTGCCACTGACTCTTTAGCAATTAAAAAATGTCGAAGATGGCCAAGACAACACCCTCAAAGTGTACTGCATTACTGTAAACTTACTCGCTCACCTCTGTTAAACAATTCAAACGGTTCCAACTTTGGATATACCAATTTTTCAACCCTTCCTAAAAGTCCATATTAGCTAACATTTTAAACTAATAAAATCTGTACACGCAAAACAATTCCATTAACCAAAAATCTCGTGCAAAAGTATGAAAAAATCTGGAGATATAATTGTATAGTAATCATTTCTTTAACTTTTACCTTTACTTTTTAAATAATAATCATTATAGGAACCTCGAGAAATTTTCTGATTAATTTTTGTTTACTTTTAAGTTACTAGTATGTGAAATATTCCTATTTCAAAATAAAAGAAAAATGGAACACCTTGTTCGTAAAAGTGGCGTATTATTGGTTATCACATACCGTAACATTTTATTATTTTGGTGAGTTTGGTTATTTTGAAATTTGATTCGGGACAACATGATAAATATGTTAGTTTAGAAAGAGATGATAGGTTTATATAAATAGAAAAACAAACTTGATATGGCCTGTTTCTGTATCATATATATAATCTTATTTAGGAGAGAGGTGTTGAGATAATTGAGAGGATACAGGCCATCTGGTAGAATGGTCAGAATTAAAACTGGCCAATGTCCACTTCAATTTATTTCAAAAGATTTTCTTTTAAGTAGTCTGTTTTAATATAACTTATTCTACATATTTTTATTTAAGCTTCTGTTTTTCATTTAAATAATTTCAACTGATTTTTACATGAAAAGTATTCATAAAAATGTATATTATTCATCATTTTAACATGAATTGTGCGATTGACTTCGGAATTATAATTTTACTAAAATCGTAAAATTCATATTATTACATTTACTAAAAGGGTATATAACATAATTTATTTAGTTGTACCAATTACATTTCAAGCCACAGAATATATATATTACTTTCATTATCTTTAATAAAGATATGAGAAGATGAATAATAGAAGAATAAAAGAATTAGTCATGCTCACGAACTAGATAATTCTTATATTATTTAATAGGCTAATTAAGACATTATCTAGTAGCTGGGAAAAAGAAAATAATTTATTCTGCGTGTTTTATTGTTTTCAGTACTCGCCTTAAACATTAGTAATAAATGAAGAACTAAGAGGCAACTCTGATTCATGCCCTTTCTAATCAGAAGTATAGATAAGCAATAGATATATTGAAAGAAAAAACGGTTAAAACACTTTGTATAAATGTGTATAATAACAAAAGCGATACACCTGGTCATGATAGGAAGATCTGTTGTATTCCGTATGGTAAAAATACATACATTAAATTCAATGGTTTGACTCCAGACATAGTACTTAAATTCAACCGTAAACGAATGCCCGGAATTCTTTTGGGGGCAATAATCCGTAGAATTCTGTCGACTACACGCGTTAGGTGTGAGCATCCATTCTTTATAGAAATGACTTTCACTTCTAATTCGTCGCCACATTTGTCACACACTCTCTCATGACAAAACATTAACTTTAGGATCAGTGTGAAATATGAAAATAGCCAGAAAGAGAAAAGTCACTCTGTGAGAGGTCGACGTGCCACCATCTTAAATCAAATCATGTGAAACCAAGATCACCAAGAGGCTGTCATTCAGTCCACACTATTACCAAAACAACCATTAATGAATATGCAAATTAGGTGAAATTGTATCCTCACTAATAATGCTAGTATTGATGAAACCATGTTCATTTCGAAAAACAAATTACTATGATTAATATGGATAGAGGAGGTCGATTGAAGGGGTGGCTCTCTCTAACATTGATTGATGCTTTTTAGAACAAAATAGGAAATATCGGGGTAATATAGATATTAAGCAACATTTATGAAAATATAATGTCTGAAAGATTATTCCAATCTAGATAATCAAACAAGAATAAATCGAGGAGTAGAAATAAAGCTGACCGAAAAAAGATCTGTATCTAATATATAGTGTGATGTAGATATATTTAATAATAACTATCCCACAGTACAAACAACTGATTTATTAGAAGTCTACCGCCACATGAAGTCAATATTGTTTGTTCTCCTATACTACACATGCTATATTGAGTCGTCACTAGGCATACTGAATAGATTCGACTATCATTTAGATTAGCTCACTCATTCGCTCTGCCAGAAGTATTTTGAAAAATTACTATATAATATGGAAAGTGCTTGACATTTTCCTTTGAAGTGAATATACATCATCGCACGCGACATAGGGTGGTAAGGGATATTCGTTAAGCTTACCTTTCAATATTATATCTATCCCAAAATCTCACCGAATTTGAGTATATCATTAATTTTCTATTTATATTACCACTAAAACTCCAGTTGACTATAGTCAACATTTCTCAAAATAACATAGTAACACGGGACTGCTTTCTCTAGCGGAAGGAAAGATTATCCACTGTAATGAGGTTGCGGTTCAAATCGGGTCAGAAAGGCTGCTAACGATTGGCTGTCGTCTAAATGTTCTATTTTATGTGAAGTAAGGTTGAAGGGTTTAGGAACCATTTCATTGACTTTCTGCAACTAAAATTATTTTTCTTCTTCATGGTTTCAGAAGGGATAAACACTGGAATAAGCGAAGATTGTCAATATAAAATGAGTTCGTATCTCCCGGTTCGGCATGGAGCGCCGAGAGAGGATCTACACAGTGCTGAAAATACGGGATATATGGACCATTTTCTAAACATCCCCGATATATGTCCGACTGGAAATTACCGAACTCCGAGATACTACATGCATGGTTCCTATAACACAGATGCCTGCCGTATGGATGCAGCTTTACAACAGAGAAATCACGATTTGAGAATGGGTCTCCAGGCTAACCGGTCCTTTTATCCAAATATGAACATGCACGGTATGCGATTTGGTGAAACATGTCCGGATCCACAGGCTAACTGTACCCCGTCACACATGGTAAGAACAGACAACATTAGTCCTCTCACTAAAGATGTTGGTGGAAATGGTGGTGATACGGAGACTCCCTCCTTTTATCCATGGATGTCAATTGTAGGTTAGTACGTTTTACTACTTTACACCGATAAAATTCCATCATAAACTCAGCATAAAATAAAACGGGAGCAATTAAAAGGCTGCGCATTGACCCAGTCATAGCGATTTTACAGCTTCTTCTCTTTAATGTATACACCTTCGACTAATAGAATTGGAGCACGGAAAAATTATTTCTTCCATTCTCATTAAAGTAAATATCACTTTCTAGACACACATGGCCCTTAGAGTTCCATAAAATTTCATTATCCACATAAATTTTTGGCTGTAAACCTTGGACTGAGGGACCCATATCTTCGTTTTCGAGCATTAAACCGCTTCTCACTTGAGTGTAAATTGGAGCAAATGTTTCTATTGAAAGTGAAAAGTCGTTTTGAAATTTTATTACCATTTTAGTAGAGATTTTATGTTTAGATTTCCAATGGGGATATTAGCCACCATCTGTATGCTAATTCTGTTTGTAATATATTTCTGTAACATGGTGGAAAATGATCGTGTAACAGTCAATAGATGTTGATGTTGTTAACTCATTCACTATTATGTTATATTGACGTAATTATGTTATAATACAATAATCATGTTAATATAAGGCTAAACTGAATGTCATGTTATCAGAAACCTTGTATTGTATTTTACTAATCGATACACACTTCAGTATTGACTAGAACCTTTACATTAATATTTTGAATGTTGAAGTTTTTTCAATTCAAAATTGAGGCGAAAAATCGCCTCAGTGATGTATTATATGTTTTAAAAGAGGAATATCACAATACATCAATACGGGACTCTAATTCAAATTATGTAGGCTATTTAGAATTGTTTGAACTGGTACTTATTTCAAATTCAAAACGAAAAATAAACGTATCAATAAAATTTATATTTAAATGTCCAATGAAATGACAATGAAACTTCGTAGCAGATGTGATGCTTCATTTTTTAAAATCGAAATTAGAATAATAATCACATAGAGAAATACCACAACATATTTTTCATGATTTCATATCAATATTTAATTTTATGTTATGATAATAAATATAGAGTAATAAAATAAGAATTTGCAGATTGAATTACATAAATGTTGCATTTTTGGACTTCATATTTTTGTGTAGGGCATAAATGAGAAGACTAAATATGTAAAATACTTCATTACAA
This sequence comes from Lottia gigantea, assembly GCF_000327385.1. Taxonomy (NCBI): domain Eukaryota; kingdom Metazoa; phylum Mollusca; class Gastropoda; family Lottiidae; genus Lottia; species Lottia gigantea. The sequence goes on along the minus strand of NW_008707225.1, from coordinate 2,772,917 downwards.
CAGCTCAGTTCAAAGTTTTATTCATGATTTACATCTCATATGTCAATTAGTTGTATTGCCTCAGTCGTATATTTAAAATTTCAATTCATGAATTTCATTTATGATACAGACAATCATGGTCGTGATTAGGTAGACGAGTCCCCTCAATTGCCCTTGCAATAATTATTGATTAAAGACAGGTTTCTTGTAGTAATGAATAGACGATAACTTAAAGATACAATGTAAATGATAATTTAGGTATTTGTTCATTTTCAATAAAGATTAATAAATAGAAACAGAAGAAACTAAAATATTTACAATTAAATTATATTTGTATTGAATGGAGAGGCTCTATAATTACAAATTTTTGATTTGGTTTAAAATTATTATTTAATGTATAAATTCTCCTTAAAATATTGAACTTGAAAATTTAAGAAGAAGTACCAAAATAAATGGTTTGAATTAAGTCATCAACTGAAATAATTATTTACTGAATGACAACTCTCCTGATAGAAGTAAGGGTTTAACTTTCTATTTAACCAATATTTCTTTAAACAGAAATTTAAGTTTGTACCAAATAACTCAAAGACAAAAAAAAACTAGTAAAACTAGCCTGAAAGTATTCATAGTATTAACATGTATTTCTCATAACATGTAGACATAATGTTACTATCACGAATACTTCTTGTAATTGCCCCATACAGCTAACATGTTTCCATGTTTTAAAGTATAACTGTCTGCAAACAAATGACCCAAATATTTTTCCTCCAAATAAACCATGATGAATGGACTTAGGGCTATAAAAATATTCAACATGAAAAACAAGTTTGGCTTTATTTCCACCTTAACTGTATGATATATTACCAAAGTTTTTTTTTAGTTTTTTATCTGTCGTGCTCATAGGTAACGTAATTCAATGAAGGTTTTTAAAATTAAAATAACTTTGCTATTGTTGGCAATTAAGAAGGAAAATATAGAATTGACAATTATTTACATCTGTTCTAGTCACTAAGTCTTGGGAACATCAAAGTGCAGAAAGCAAATGAATACATGCTAATTTTACAGCTGTTCTTGATCAGAAAAATAATATTAAAATTGTCTTTTGGTGAAAAGCATCATATTCAGACCCTTACAATTTTTAGCTTTTATTGATATTTTCATTATTTTCGTGATGTGTTTTATGTGGCATACAATAAACTTTCGGATTTTTTATAAGTTGAAATTTTTACATTATCAAGCATAAACACTGCCAAAATGAGTTTCTTAAATTTGCTAAAATCGTTCTATGACTGTATGAAATTCAAAAATCTCTCAGCGGAGGCTTTCAAATTTCTCCAGTTTAGAATAAATTAAGTTTGATCTGCTCGAATACATAATGGATAGAATTGCTGTTTGGTAATCTCGATTTAAGTAAGGAATCTGGCATCAGGAAAGTTTCACAAGATAATATAATTAATTATTGATAGGGTTTTTAGGTTACTAACAAAGCCATCAACAAACATCGGATTAACACAAACCCACTATACTTAAGATTGTGCTATAATTCTTTGTTTAATGGAAACTAATCTTGATTTATGTGCTAGGAATCCAGAACAAATGGTTTAACACTAAACTGGCTTTTATTAACACTAATATACGGCCTGTTTAATTGACTAAAACTTTACAACAGTATATCATTCATAATTTCAAACTCTACACCGGTAAATTTTACATTTGATATTTTATGAGTTTTGTTAATAGATTTATGTCCCCTGACCCATACCTTTGGCTATTTTAACACGTTGAAATGATGTACACCACTACTCTGTCAGGCCTGTAGAAGTTATAAGTCATATAGAAGTCGGTCATCACCTAATAAATTATTCATTATAACATCATAAAATCTCATTATCTCGTCGCACTATAGGATACTTCCAGACATAAGAAATGTTCTACAATATTTACAAGCTCAAATGCACATATGAAACATATAGAAATTCAAGATCTATCAGGAAAATTCAAAAACTACAAAGAAGTTTTAAAAAATATCACATGCATCCTAAACCTGCATAAGGAGTTTTTACAATGTTCGACAACAGTTCGGAGAAAAGTCAATGATTAATTTCACAGTATCTAATTTCAAGGTATCTTTTTAATAGAGTTCCATCTACTGATATCAAACTCCCTGTGGAAAAGATGCTCATGACATTTTCAGTTCACCAACTGGCAAATGACTTTTCTTCATACTTGCATGGTAATCATACGCTTATTAAGCCATAAAGCATACTTTTTGATGGCAGCTTTGTACGATTGTGTGATAAAAGCTAATCATGCATGTTGTGTTTTTATAAATACGACGATGTCGATAGAGCTTTTTATGTTCTTAGATCTAATATCACCAGCAGAGAATGGAAAATACAGAACATTTTTTCATAAATCATCTAGCCTGTAGAAAAATATTATGATCCTATAGATTTGTTTTTGAATGAAAATATTTTACTTTGAAGTTAAGATTTATACGGCAAGACTAAATTCTTCGTATTGAAGTCTGTCTACTGAACTTGATGTAAACAGAGTAGTTTTAACTAAGTTATAATTGTTTCATGTCCATCGATTAAATAAAAATTATATTTGCTCTCAAAAATAATATGTTAAGTATCTCGTTACCATGGCAATAGGTGAATACCCAAATTTAATTTGAACGAAACTGCAGACGGGTTTAAGTATTACATCATCACATCAATTTCGATATATGCAATAAGAAAGTATAAATTTATGTGTTCCAAATCAAAGTTCTAATCTAAAACGAAAGTACCACCTCTGGTTATTATATCCAAATAATGCTAACTTTCATATATCATACAGAGAGTTAAATATAATTGTCCATGTAGAGTTTCCATTTCTAAAAATGCTATAAAATATCAATCATTTTGTTACAATATCATCACAGTACAATGTGACCCCAAACAGTATCTTATATCACATCACAAAAACAATATAGTACCGAAACTAAGAGCTATATCTCAATAGTTATATTATATCACAAGAACAATATATAGTATCCCAACTAAGAGCTATATTTCAATAGTTAATATATTATATCACAAGAACGATATAGTATCTCAACTAAGAACTATATCCCAATAGTTATGTTACACCACAACAACAATAGTATCCTATCGAAGAACTGCATCTAAATAGCTATTATTACATCACAAAAACATAGTATCACAGCCAGTATCATGATATATATCTCAATCTTTTTATTACATCACAACATTATAGTATTCGTACCAGTATCATGATATATTTCTCAACAATTTGTATTACATCACAACAACCAGTATCAAAATATATATCTTAATATTAATTGTATATGCTCTTGTGTATGGAAATTCTAGCTTATTACGCCTTATCAAGTTATCGCAACATTTATTTTACCAACAGAGTATAGACGTTGGAAATACTTAAATTATCGAAAACGTTTGTTGGTTCTTTTTGTTCGGGCTTCGGTATTTGGATATTCACCAATAAACCTTACTAACATAAGGGATTGGAATGGCAACGATTGGAAACGCTACCAAAAATATTTCCGTTGAATATAATAGACTATAGCGCCAAATATGTCTATAATTTGAACTGTTCCATAACTTTAACAAAATTGGATGAACATTTCCTAGGTGTATGAAAAAACAGTAAAATCAACTTAGGTGTTGATTAAGTAGTTCATAATAGTAGTTCTACATTCTTTATATTTTTGAGATCTTACTTAAAATATTCAGCTGTCACAGTCGATAAAGATTGGACAGACATGTTTATTTTCTAACTTGCACGTGCAAATTCTATCCTCTACAGCGTCGTTTTCATAACCCATAAAACGTAGTATAGGATAATGGTGGCAAGCGAAAATGTTCGAGATAAAATCAGTGACGAATGTTTTTGTTAAAGCAATAACTCAGTGGTTCTGAAATGGCCACCTTCCCAGATTATATACAGCTGTGCTCGGAAGAAAACAAATGTGAATTTTAGAAGTGATGTGGTCCTAATCGATTTTGAAATCCTTTTAAGAAAGTGTTCACTCAAAGAAATTAGTTGTCCCTATTGCCGACAAATAACCATCTCATCTTGTCCTCCCATTATAAAATTCGAAGCATTCCGATGTTTGGTAGAAGGTTTCTATCTAATGATTAACTACTTAGCTATTTTTGTTTCTCCAAATATCTTTACATGACATGTACTGAATTATTGTCCCCAAAATGAAGTCTGACGTAAAAATGTTAAAGATATTTTTTCTTGTGAGAAACACGTGCATTGTCACTGGAACACAGATGTTGGTTGAAGCTTCACTAATTTATTGTAAGTGATAGCGAGAATTTTAACATGACTACGATTTTAATCTAGAAACTTGCCAATTAACCCACCTATTTTAAATCATTCTCATGGTAAATATGTTAACCTTGGTTAGAACTCTTTCGAGTCAATTACAGTTTTGCTAATACTTGCCAATGCCAATGTAATAACAGGTATAAAGTATTTAGTACATAGATTTTGCACATGCATGAAAAAATCCAGAACATAATTTTGCAATGTTAAGAAAGTGAAACCACAGTCGATGGGGCAATGAGAATAAAAGTTCTGTAATGTCAATTGTTGATAACGTTGATATTACTTGAATACTGCATTCGGCATTTTATTTTCATTTATTCTTGTCCAAAATTGTTCATAATATACTAATGACTGATAATAATGATATTACAATCTTTACCATAAAAATGCATACACAGAATTTGTTACAAAATGTTTAACTTTAACGTGTTTAGCTGTGCAATAATGCAAATTATAATATTTGTATAGCTGTTCAAAAGTGTCTATTATTTTGTGGACATTTGTTGTGTATAACTGATCGTTTGCCATTTATGCCCATATATCTTTTGAAGATAATGAATTAAATAACCATTTCGAAGTTATTTTTGTATTTTGATTTTGCCAGTTTTAGTGTATTTAATTATATAATTTTAGTATTATTTTATAATATAATATTTTTCGTATTATTTTCAGGTCCAAATTCCAATCAACGAAGAAGGGGACGACAAACGTACACTAGATTTCAAACTTTAGAACTCGAGAAAGAATTTAAATTTAACAGATATCTTACACGGCGTAGGCGCATCGAACTATCACATATGTTATGTCTTACGGAACGCCAAATTAAAATTTGGTTTCAAAATCGCCGAATGAAAGAAAAGAAAGAACTCCAAGCTATAAAAGAACTTAATTCCCAAACACGTCCGGGTGACAAAAAAGATGATGCGAGCGAAAAGGACAAAGATCTGAAAGACTTGGTGACCAAAGATACGTTAAGTTGAAATTCCAAACCGGAAGTTATAATGATGGACGTCCGTGTGATGATAAATCTACCTCCTTCTGTTGTTATGACAACGGTTAAGGATAAATTCATGTTACATCTTGATTCCGAATGTGCATAAATTTCGAATCTCGAATTAAATTTGTGCATAATTCAAAGCGGTCGAGAGAAAATAGTGATCCGTAGTGGGAAATTATTTGTGACATCGTTAATGTAGATTTCGTTTTGTGTTGTCGACAAAATGTGAAGCCGATTTATCAGGGACTGTGAATTTGTGCTAAATTGTATAGATGTATTGTGTTCGTTGTACGATTATCATAGTTTTAGTGGTTGACTATCACCTAAGTAAAAAAAAACGAGAACTCATCTACCCACTGACTAGCAGGTCAGAATGGGTTTAAGGGTAAAATAACTTTATTAGTGCTGGTTTCTACTGGTGATTTTTGATCAATTAGAAACTTTTAATACGAGAATTATTGTATATAGGCCATCTACTCATTTTTCTACGAGAGATGCTTAAAGTTTTTACATGAAATATTAACGAGAAAATCTGCCAATTTATTTATATTGTTTATATTTGAAGTAAAGTTTATGTCGAGGGCTTAATATTTATGTAGCTCATAATAGAAATGTCATGACCAATTCACAACCATGACATAGTCTCAATTCAAATAGTATAATTCAGTTGTTAATTTTTGTAAGGTTCTAGTCAATTAGAGCATAATCGTTTCTTCAAAAATCTCCTCTGATCTTGAGCATCAATTTTTGCTAAGTATAGCAGTTCTTTTGAACACGGTGGTTCTGTATTGATATATTTTGATATATCTGTCGTTGTGTTTCAAAATCAAACCCAGCAAATAATAAAATAATTTCTGTTCACTTAAAAATAGAAATTAACTTCACCTTATGTTCTGAGGGCAATTTATTAAAGCCTAAACCAAAGATTATTTTTGTATATTTTGTTGAATATAGAATTTAAGTTAACTAAAACTATTACCATTTTAATCTTACATACTTATTATCAAACTAAATTTTTACACATCAAAATTTTTTTTTTTAGTTTTATAAATCACAGTTTATCATTAAAACTTCTTTAAAAATGTTTTCAGAAGTAACATATTTCTTTTTTAATCATATAGGTTTATTATAAAAGAAACCAAGAAAAGGGTAAACTGTTTTATTAAATCATTATTTATATTTGTCAATTGAAAGAGTAGATTCAATGTGTTTTGTAAATGTCTATATTTAAAAATGAAATCCAGATAATTAATGACAGTATTTCCGGTAATAAAACTTTTCGGAAAAATCAACATTATGTATTTTTGCATTAAAAAAAATCTCACGAGAGATTTTACAGGTTTTAGATTTGGGACCAGAAAGTATAAAATGTCACCAACAGTCGTCACTATGTTATTACCCAGTATTACGTCTGCAATTAAACGTTATGGTGGACAAGAGCAGTTTCACATCCTACTTTTCTTCTCCTGTATACAAACTAATGATTACGGGCAACGGTACAACTTTTTTCTGGGATATTAAACGTACATCACCTATAATAATAGGTAATTACCCGTTTCAGTTTTATGTCCCATCCGAGCAAGACCATTTTGCCCATGCAGTCGGACAGGTTTAATCGGGTAGAAATTTCTATTCCTCTCGTACGAACAAACTAACCCAAGAAATTGAAGACTTGGATAGGAACTAATTCGAGACTCATATGAGATATGTAAACAACTTTTTCAACACTTGACTTGTTGTAATGGATAATTAGTTTCAGATCGCCGCTTAATTTTGTAAGAAGAATAGAACGATGTTTTGTACGAACACACCATTATCATGTATATGAACCTAGCCTACTCGTATATTACCTGTTAATTTCAAATCTATATCACCTTTATTGATTTCCCATCTTGTAACAGACACAATTTATTCATTTTCCACGTTTCATTAGGTTTCAAGGAACCGATGTCGAGTAGACAAGTCAACTCAATGATTATATAATGAGAAACGCACGGAGAAATACATAAATTTGAATAACTATTTGTTTCATAGAGTATTTATTCCCTCGTTTCTTGATTATTGTATTGTTTGTCCCGCGTTGTTCTCTTCCGGAAACTACACGCCTTTTATTCATGGTAATGCACGTTTCTTCCATTAAGTCAAATCATTTCACTTATTTAACATAATGAGACAGGTGTAGTGTAACGGCAACAACAGACCTTCTTACACTAATTATTTACTATTTTGCTTTTCTGGACTTTTTAAATTAGCCATGTGCCTTTCCATACTGAACTTTCAACTAATCCCAGACGCACATTAGCTGACATCCTTTACATACCTTATTTATAAATGCATTCCTCCTAAGTTTACACCGTAAAAATTGATTTCAAATTTAAAGAAGGGACAGATGCTCCATTTTGGGGGTTTGATTTGAGCCTTGAAAATATGTAAATAGTCTTCAGAAGTACTAGAAAAGTACGAAAATCGTTTAATTTCCTTTAAATTTTACTCACTTTTCTACACATATTTTCTGTATATCACAGAATATCTTAAAATGACGAGTCACCATTTTAACATTAAAACGAAGATGATTATGGACACACATGGTCAGAAATAATTGCGCACCCATCCCTTTAAATCTAGGACAACGACAAATATTCAAATGTTACGTCCAAAGGCTCCATATAGCTTCTTACTGCATGATGTACTAAGGGAATAAGAAGCGAGAGGCAACAAAACAGCCCAATATTGTTAAACTTTATATAGGCATGCTTTTATTTCATATTATAACTTTCGAATATATAAATATATTATTTTATTTCGGAACAGAATAGACAAGGGATACTTGAATGATCTAGATAGAGATCAAACTCGATTTACCTTAATATCCTGAATCCAGGGTAAGATTGAGAAATTGTATTGTAGATAAAGTCGAAACGGCAAATGTGTATATGAATGAATCCTGTTCTGTGAGTGGTCTAAGCAAATAATCCTTAAGCGACATTTTAGGGTAGAGATCACAATAAATAACGGATCACAATTTTATCGTATTTAGTTTTATTGTACAAAACGTTTCAACAATCTACATTGTTATCATTGGGTAACATTTATGTAAATATATAGATATACCTTCTTGTATTATACTTCTCATTTCATCTGACGATGACAATGTAGATTCTTGAAACTTTGCGTACAAATGCGTACTAAAATGTAGTATCGTGTTCCGTTATTTAATCTAAGCAAAGTGAGTTTCCTTTTTTCGCAAATACCCAAGATTTCCCCCTTGATCTTTTTTTTTACAGCAATAGATTATGTAGAATCGGTATAATGCTTTTTAAGAGCAAAATAGAAATGGTAACACTATTGTATGAAACAGCAATATGTTAAATCAATATAAGTTGCCATCAAGAAAGTCAAGAAGTCTCGACAAACACAATCTAAATATGGGATTTGCAAGACATAAGTATATGATAGTTTAGGAGATGACACGAAGCACCCTGGGACGTTAGTAATATCTCTCTTGACAAAAAAAATATCGCAGAGAACTTCCGCACATAATAAATGTTTCTCCTAGATTAGATAAGATTTGACAAAAACTTCAAGTTTCTTCACACCAAGATCATTTTCAGAAAGTAAATTAACAGAGAAAACGCGACATTTATATTTTATATGTTAACACTTTAAAGCTATATCAGATCAGAGAATTTCAAATTAATTATAAACAAAAATATTGAGAATCCTCTCCTTATTTCTCTATTTGTTTATAGTATTTCTTCTCCAGTGTTTGTCATGGAGCAAGGATTGTTGCCTGTTTATTTGAACTTGTCCAAAATCTTTCTTTAATTAACAGCTCTTCCAACTTCTACCATTTACATCAAACCACTGTTTACGCCTATATCCGACAGTTCAGTTTAAACTATTTTATTTAAGTATTTTTTATTGCCTAGCAGGTGTATAAATGAACCATTGGCATGAAGTTTCCTTATAAACATTTATATCAGAGACGTTACCAATTCATGCTGAATTTAAACTGACTTAAGTATCTATGATATCTGAATTAGACTCAGGACATAGACAACAAATTTATGCATGTAACATAATATCCTTGCTTGTAGTCTATGGCTAATTGTGTAATTTTGTAGGAAAGGTTTGTACCCTAACAGGATAATGGATTCAGGTACACATTTACTCATACTGCATATTAGCATCACAATTATTGTAAAAATAACTTTAACCCTGTGCCAGTGCCTTATATTGAATCACCCTAATCTCTAATGTAAAGCTCGTCTCTTGGTTAACAAATGGAATTTTTTTTACGGTTGCTTCCATCCACATTTCAGTAGTTTGTACCATTTCAAAAGAAAATATTGTCATTACAAAAATACAAATTCAGGACCAAGACGTCAGTATTCCGCCATTTTCAGAAACGTGTAATAAAATCTAAAACAAAGGGTAGAATATTAAAATGAAGAGACAATTTTATTAGGGACTAGATTCTAGCGTGTCAGGAATACAAGATGGGCCATAAATAATACCAAGATATCTAACTTATTGTCATATTGAATCATAAAGAATTATTAGTAATGATTTATACACAATATGGCAGACAAGTCTTAAGCTACAGACTTTCTGGTTAAGCCAGTTCATTATTCTACTAATCAATGGTTTTGGTGTTAAATGATTTGCTGTTCGACAAGTTATAATGGGTTACTGTCTAGTCCGTAGCTTTCTACATTCTTGTAGTACAGGATTGAATAATTTCCCAGTTTTTAATAAAAATATATAGATCAAGGTTGAAAATTATTCCATTTCCTTAGGGGCATAAATCCTCAAAGTTGTAACTAATGGTGCTTTTTAATTTTTTATAAATACGTAACAAAATTGTACATGTGTAAATATTGTAGAAAAATTATGGGATGTATGCTTATCAACATTCTACTTCTTTGTATTTATATTGAGCTTCGTTGGAGTAACAAATACCTTACAAACATAAAAATCTTTCTAGAACACCTGATGCCACTTAGGGATTTAGATTATCAATTCAACATCCCAGTTCCATTTAACTCGTGTATATTTGGTGATTTTATTACTCATATTGCAATGATGTCGTTAGTTTTGCTCTGATTTTACAAGAACATTTCCTCTGAAACGTGACATTGACAGTTGTAGAGAACCAGATTAATGGAAGGAACGATCATAAATTTATGGTCAGAAAATGATAAGTAGCCAATTAAAAGAGTTGTGATATCTCTCATTTTATTACTTATGAAAGAAGGCATGAAACCTTTGCCGTTAATGTGGAATTACAGATAATGTTATCAGAAGCTGTCACTAACAAAAATCTTACTCATTCTTTACCAGTCGCTTAAAATTGTTCGCGCTCTTCCCTTTTAACCCGATTCTTGACCAATCATAAAATGTTATTTAGTTGATTAACGTTCATTAGTAATATGTGTATCCCCTTAATTGCGGTTTTTGGTTTCAAATATTGCATACACAATGTTTGTGTGCTATATGAGCTTATTTTAAACTTTATCTAGTGTCATTAATTAATCTCTGTTCAACTGCTGGGAGCGCAAAACGAATAATTCATGTCGTAAAAGTTAAAGAAATCAGGTTTTAAGAAAATTAATAGCTGACACCTAAAGTCCAGCTGCGCCTTTTGACTTTATCTCAGAAAATATTTAAGTGCCGCTAGTTGATACGACTATTGTTTAGAAAATGTTATATATGAGTGAAAAAAAGAAGTTGTTGACACCATACCACGCAATGAGATAAGACATTCCTATCTTCTCTTAGTATGTATAAGCTCGGAAGAAATACTTGATTAAGTGGTTATTTTATACTCATTATTAGCAATTACCTTCAATAGTTTGTGACACTAAGAATTTCATGTATGCACGATTTCTGGTGACATGCATTTGTTTATTTGTCTTAAAAGCCCCGGTATTATGAGCGCAGTGTTTGAAATAATCCTGTGTACAGAGAAATGTAACCACACAACTAGTAGTGTCCTAGTCCTGGACTCGCGAGCAATCTACATAAAAGTTTTATACGGAATCAACCATAGATTTGTACTATATCCATCATCTGTTTAATGTTAGTGGTTTTCTCAAAAGAAGGATTGTTTGCAATCATATGATCCACTTTCTGTCCGATTTATACAAACAGTTATTTACGAGTCAAGGGCCCCACAAAAATCATCAATAACACGTTTAGTGCCACAATTGTAAAAAATGATACAGTCATGATAACTATTTTCATTCATTATATTTTTTTGATGATATACAATTTTTTCTAAGCTGTTTTTATATGACAATCGTCCTTGAATGTTATGGTTTCACTATCGTTAATGCTATTCTATAGACTTTTATCAATTGTTACGTCATAATTTGGCTGAGTTTGAGTCTGAGCTTAAATAATGTGTTCTCGATAGAGTTACTGAACTAGAAGACCAGAACTTACATGATGCACATTGAAAAAATGTTAATTTTAACGTTTCTGCTTACGATAAGAAACCTACAAGAACGACAATTGAAAGAACATCTGCATGGAGAATATAAATAAATAATAAGGAAAATGGAAATATTTAAATGAAAGACATTCCGAATGTTCAGAGGTTTACAAGTTTTGATGAATAAATCATCACGAGATGCCAGAGCTTCCAGTTGAAAACTAAGAAAGTTGTTAAAATTTCAGCAATTGCGTTTGGTGTTCTGTAGTGATCTATGTCTTTGTTGATAAGTTCTTTAACAGTGTAAGTGCAAGAATCTTTTGATCCTTTTTTTGAGAATAATACTACTGTCAAGAAGAATAGTTTATGACTTCTCTGGTTTTGAACAAAAATGTTTTAAACTGTCAAGTATTCATCTTCATTTCAACGTTCAGTTCTCCTTGACGACCCCAATTTGCTTCAAACCTTCAAAAATGTTAAAAGCGTTTTATCATTCCGGATTTTGTTTGTTATAATGGAAGAATTTCTGGGTGTATTTTTTTATTATTTCAATTTCAATATATGAATATATTTCAAAATGTACCTTTTATGACTATTATACTATTGTTTGGTCAGGCATAAATCTGATCTGTTTGTATCTCATGCCATTAACCTATATTGTAGTTGTGGTGTCGCGCGCGAAGTAGACAATGCTTACTCTTTTCGAAACACCTGATGGAACTTCTCCTTGTTAGAGTCCACTACCATACATCTTTTACTCTCGATTTTGTCATATTTTGGACGAGATTTTGATTTACGAAATTGTCTTTCTTGTTTGGATTTTTATTTTTGCAGAACATGCTTTAAAGAAATTTCATTAAAATATATTCAGTATTCTTATTGGTATTAATTTTTAATCCTATTGTTCGATTTAAATCAGTTGAATGTTGATGGTGCGATCTTATAAAAGCAAAATTCATTTTGGCGAAGCATCCACGAATATTTCACATAATTCTTGTATATCATCGACATATACTGACAGTTCTTTATGATACTCATAATTCATTATCCTGCAATTCCATTGGGTTCCATCGACGTCTTAAATTACCTTGGCTTTGGTCATGATTATAGTAGGCGATAAGTTTTATGTCTGCCAAGAAAAATTCTTCAGTGTATCCTGATTGTAATCTGTGGTATTATTGTTGTAGATTACATCAACAATTAAAAATATCACAACAAAATCCATAAATAACTTCCAACAATTCTATATTATATTGTGGATATTTAATATGATATCAGCTTTCAAATTTTTTCCAAAACATCAGAACTAATCTTTTTTTTGCATTCTTCAAATGGCCAATCCTTTTATTAATTTTAAGTCTTGTAATTACGTATAATTTGTGGTTTTTCGGTCTTTTTGTTACACATCAACAGCAGTGTTATTAAAAAGCGAAAAACAATTACTTGAAGTTTTCTGTAAACTGACAGTTTGACGTATGTTTTTCTTCTTCTCCATTCAATTGTAACTTTAAAAGAGAAGACTTTTTTCAACTGTCAACAAGAAAGATATTTGTGGTGGAACAGATCAAAATAAATCAATTGAAACTTTTAATATAATTAGTTGCTTTTAAAAACTATTAACTGGATGAAATTGATAGTTTCTGTTAGTGGCCTGTTCAAATGACTTCATCTCTGGCATGAGAAGCTGGTTTTGCTTTCAAGGTTTCTAGCAATACGGTTTGTATTGCAACATTCTTAAGACAATTTTACTGTAGAGTATAAAAAAAAAGAAACGCGATATTGTGCTTGGTAGATAATAATCATGCATTATTTAACACGTGGTTAAGCACGTCCGTATTTCAATATTCAAATCCTTCCATGTCAAGAAACACAAACCACCTAAACCATATGTGAAACTTGATACGTTAAGTATATGTTAGAGCTTCTAATTAATTTCACAAAAGCATGATAAAACATTAGCACCCATTAACAGGATCTCGCCATATAGCTAACCACAAGCTTACCGCTTAGTAATTATAAAGACTTTCTATAATACATCCCATTAAAGACGTCCAAGGCATTCCCCAATTGTAACATTACTGCCAATTTCTTAAGACGTTTGTTGTCTTTGAAGATGGCGTCTCATTGTGAAAAAGTTGCGTATCCGTACTGACCACTAAATCAGATTAGCCATATTGTTGATTGTGTAACCACAACAGGTCATCGTTGTTATTTGGACAGTTTTAACGTCTTGTTTGAATTATGGCCCGTGTCGTAATTAATAGGGAGGTCTTCAGGTGCAAAAAGGGCACGCGTATCTATTAATTTGAAAAGAACATTATTTAGAAATTGGCAGTAAAAAAGTCAAAAACTCTTTGGTGAAACCGCTTTTAATATATTCAAAGTATTTTAAATTTTTATTGAATGATTTAAATCTAGAAGGTTTCCATCATTATGTTTTAAGATGTGCTCATACAATATGATGAGGTTTGTCCCATGCAATGTATTTTGGTAAAATGTAATGTAAACAATTGTATAAGCCCCTTCCTTTGTTCGCGTCAAATATGTCCATAAAGGTATTTTACGCCAGGTACAAAATACATTTTATATGCCTTCCTCTATTTTGAGGTTCATTATGTTTTAGAAAACTACGATTTTCAAGCAAACACGAAATTAAGTTTTCAAATAAATAAATGGATCAGAGTTTTAACTTTACGTCTTTTTCATCATTTCTTGATAATGATTTCATGTTCATATTCATAAACTCTGATTAGCAATGGGTAAAATTAAGTTGATTAGTTGAGATTGAAAGTCATTTAACTTGAAAACTTACTCACGATTGTCTCAAACTTAAACGTGGACATATTTTATTATGCATAACAGAGTATACCAATTAATATAAAAGCTACTTAAAACTGCAAGATTTTTTAAAGATATATAAGGTCATGGTCGAATAACCACTCAATTTTCTTTGTTTTTCAAACACAGCCTTATTACCTCAAGTTCCAAGGGATTTAGAAGGAGCCACCGTATTTCAATATTCATGCACAAAGGAAATAAGGTGAGGTTACAGGCATGGTATACTTCCTCTTCTGAAACATTTTTCATAATTAAATGCTTCCTTATGATTCCAGGTGTTTTCAACATTTATTGTGACCAGTTCCCTCCCTTAACTTTATTGTATTTTCATCAGTTACGTCCCCTGAACTTTGTAATTTTTTTGCTACTTTCCTTTATTCGTGCGTTTCTATTTGGAAGCCTAATATGTTGCGTATGTTGAACAGCTATGGGGGACGTGGCGTATGCTTACTCTTCTAGACATCTGATACCTATTTTCATTATGAATTACTTATTCACTAAGACTTATGGTTGATATACTTCTTCATTTGAAAAGTTCATTAGCTGCTACCAATGCTTCGCCAAAATGTTGTTTTTGGGTTTCGTTTTGCTGTTCGGATCGTGAGCACTTAGTTTATTTTTTACTGCCGTAGGACTCTAATTTTTCAAAATCGCCTAAATCGATGCAAACCAGACAATGTCTAACACAACCCGTCACTTTCAGTGCATCTATAGGCCTTTAGTTCATTCTAAGAAAATTCAAGTGGGAACAATGAGAACACAGTATTATCACTGGAAATTCGGACCAAAGGAAATGGTCTGTTTTTGGATTTTGAAATTGATTGAATTGAAGTTTCTCTCTTTCTTTATACATGTAATTAAATTGACATCAATACACGGAATTTTCCATCACGACTTGTCGTTACGTCGTACATAAACGATATTTAAATGACGAAATTTCAAGCGTGAGGATATCTCATAA
Organism: Lottia gigantea; assembly: GCF_000327385.1. Taxonomy (NCBI): domain Eukaryota; kingdom Metazoa; phylum Mollusca; class Gastropoda; family Lottiidae; genus Lottia; species Lottia gigantea. Next base: position 2,757,341 of record NW_008707225.1, on the reverse strand, counting down.
CAGAAAAAAAACACATGATCTGACGTTCATCAATATATCCTATTCTATTATAATCTCAGAAATAGAACACTGATCTTTGCATCAATGAAACTCTTTAAACCAGAACGCAGATTGTTCATAAATGCACAGCCGTTTGCGTTCTGTCTGTTGTTCACGACATATGACGTATTAATGTTTGGCAACCAATCAGATTTATATAATGGACACACGTGATATAATTATTATGCGAATAAAGTATATTTCTCTCTAGGGCGCATGCGTCTGTACTAATTTTTATACGCCTACATCATAATGTGGTCGTATATTGTCGTCGCCCCTGTCCGTAGGTCGGTCCGTCTGTCTACAATTGGCTTGAAACACAATAGAGGCTACAATTTTTATCTGTTTATCATGAAATTTGGTGTGATCATTTATATTCATGAGATCTTGTTCAAGTTAGAATTTGAATATTTTTCGATGAACAGTTTTTGAGTTATGTCCTTGACTTAAGAAAAACACGTCAAAATTTGTTTGTGAACAAAATAGAGACTACAGTTTTCATTTGATTTAAATAAACTTTAGTGTGATCATTAATAATGATGTGATTTTGGACAAGTTCGAATTTGGCGATCTTTCGATGAACGGTTTTTATTAAGTTATTGCCTTCGACTTAGGAAAAACTCGTCAAAATTTGTTTGTGAACACAATAGAGACTGTAGTTTTCATTCAATTTAAATGAAAATTGATGTGATCATTTATAATGAGATCTTGGACAAGTTCAAATTTGACGATTTTTAGATCAATGGAATTTGTGTCCTTGTCCTTGACGCATCAAAATGTGCTGGCTTGTGAACACGATTAATTAAATTTTGTGTGTTTGTATATCTTGCACAAATTAGATTTTTGGATCGACTTGACGCAGATTGGTGATATACTGAAAATGTTTCGGGGAAGTGGGCGTATCTTGCTAGGCAACCACGTGTTTTATACGTGTCCTGAATAGAATCAAGTGGTAATTACAACTTCCTAGTAGGAAACTTCCCAGAGGTACCAAATACAGCATTACAGTCAAGGCCAGTGTTAATGTTATGAAGCCGATGCAATTGCAAACTTTTAATGAAGAAGATTTCAACTGGCAGTGAGCGCCATCCTAAAAAATTGTAACCCGATTCAGTAAATTTGCATGCCGACCATATTGCTTTGTTTGCATTTATCTATAATGTGACGTCATATGAAAATGAGGACCCCCATTATCAACCGATCTAAACCGAAAAAGATTTCAAAAGACGTGTTTCTAAGGATAAAAAAATTGAACCTCGAAACTCTTATCAGTAGGCTCAATAGTGCAAAGACATAAACGATATACACCAAGGACGATCAAAATTTTTTAAGCTTTCAAGCTTTTGCGGGGAAATGTGAAATGATATGTACTAGTTGTGATATGCCGATATATTTAAATATATTATATCGACATGAGTTACGAATCAGCAAAGTTCAAGCTCTTTTCGTAATTTTCATCAAGTGAATATAATCAAAGTGCAAAAAAAAAGATTCTAAGATTGATAATCGGCAATGTCCATTTGTTAAGATAACATTAAATTAGAAAAGGCGCACCATATTGCTAATGGCCACGTAATTCACTCGATTTCATAATTTACTCCTTCAGACCTTCATAATGACCATTGTCCGAAATCACCATTGACTGAAACTGTCTTCATCCTAGATTGACCACTGCCCATTTGACGTAAAGGTCACGACGAACATCAACATTAACTGACCAGTTTCAGGTTCCATACAACGGTCAGTTAGTTATTAGTCATAGATTATACTGGCCTCTTAATGTATTTTGATTAACCTTTCAAGAATAATATATGACTGGAACAGCCTAATATCTTTGTAATTACACGATTTGTAAACACGATGTGGAAACTGAGCAGTCTCACACAATTAATTTATAATACATGCCTAATGAGATTATCTTACAACTGACCAGTACTGACCAGGATGCGGTTTTCAATGATATTTTAATTGGTATGACATAATTTCTTATCAATTGTATATTATACTTTTATTACACAAATAAACGTACAACTCTTCCACTGACAAAATAAATTTATCAAATACCATACTTTCCTGTTTTTTAACACATTTACGTGGGCTTCATTTCAAATGACATTGTATGGAGAAGACGATTCTCACGTTCCAGGAGAAAGACCAGAGCATGCTCCAGGTAGGACAAACAGGATTTCATTTTTATAATCTTAAGTTAAAAACGATGATTACTATAAAGCGCTGTTTACGAACACTGGTGAGAATATTTTAATGAAGTCTGCTACTCCATCGTCAATATTTGTAGTTCAGTACATAGAGATGAAGAATCTTTTTCATTAAACAGATAAACATTTTTGAAGTAACCGCATTCGCCGTCCTCAATTGTCACAGTTTTCAAGCGTTTAAAGTTTATACTTCACTCATGTATATCTTTATTATATTAGATAGTTATCTAGAAAATATTTTGTGTTGGCGTTTGTAGAACCTGGAATACTCTCGTGACCCATATGGTTACACAACATAGGTCATTGGATCTTAAAAAACTTAACTACATCCGATACATCTGAATAAAATACTTATGTTTAAATAATTGTTGTAAACTTAAGAATTCCCAACCTTACATTTTCCTTTCTTTTACATGTCATGAGCTAATATATTACGGTTGTCAAACCATCAACTGAACATGAGATACATGTATATGGATATAAATATTATTTCGATCATTTATTTCAAAATAATATACCATTCAGATCGACGCTACATAGAACTTGAAGACATGATAAGAAACCAAATTCACTTGACAAAGAGAGATAATTCTTGTCTACACAGCAAAGGGAGACAAACCTTTATATTATTATTGTACTGAATAAGATTAGAAATGAAATAACCTTTTCTCAGTTAACCTCCTTATTAATTAACTTGTTAATCATTTCAAATTAATTACACATGGTCTGTAATCAAAGACGAAAAATCATTGAAGGATATCAAAAGCAGCATTAAATTGTCATAATGTTATGATGCTGAAAGTCAACTCGGGGGCTAGGCTCCAACCCGAATCTCTGGAGTGACATAATATTTAGTGTTACGGATCATTAGAAAATAATATGATTGCTAAATATGGACCATCTATTCGATTCCTTTTGCGCATTAATTTCAACTCCAAACAAAGTTGAAACAAAGCAAATTACTGTCATAATGATAGAATTCGATAATTTGTCAAATGAGACCAAATAAAAACTGAAATGAAAGATGTATTAAACGATGAAATTATGAGTGAGTTGATCCTGTGATGGTTTCGATTGAATGAAATCAAACTTGATATCCAGTTCCTGTAAATATCAAGTTTATTCAGTTAAATAAGTTATATATCTTTGTCTAGTTCTTTATGACCAAATATAAATGTCGGATTTTAATCTAAAGTTTTATGTTATATTCTACCATGTGCAGCATAATATGCAGTAACACACGGAATTACCGAAATACTTGATCGTATTCATATATATCACATAAGGAAGTTACAAGTTCAATTTGAGGACTGCCTATCCGGTAGAGTATCGCAGTTGTCCCCAAGTCACTAAAACCTTCGAATAACCGATCGGAATGATATACTGGTCACCGTTTCAGCATTATGCAGTAATAGGGGGCCGATGAAAATAGATCATACTCAAACGATTTTTATTAATAAAGTATGCATATGTTTCGAAATTGAATGTTTCTCGTACCTTTTCAAAATTTCAAAAATCCCCCCCCCCCCATTTCGACGTAGGCGTATATGGATGGAATTGACACATGTTTGGTTATTTTTCTTGAACAAGCACTTAAAACATATTATAAAACTGCTATATGGTTTAGTGTCTGCCCCACTTGAACAACACTGAAACGATAAAATACAACTTTAATACGATCCACACCCCAAAATATCTCTTGAAATTCTTTATTACCATTGACGCATACATTGTCTATGTATGACAGTGAATGTACATATAAATTTAAAATCATTCCCTTGATAAATATCTAACAAGCCCACCAATGGCCCCATCTCTTTCCTGGTTCACAGATTCATAAATCGTGATCCTGACATGGACGTCACCATCAAGGTAAGATGTAGAACCGAACTACATTGTAACTACACTGGATCCACTAGCTGAAAACTGATAAGTATCATCGAATTCACCCGTCACTGGCCATCATTTCTATATAGTGATAAACATATATTTGAATTCTGCAACTGTGCATAATGTTATTGTTCTTAGTTTTATCATACAACATACAACTATAAGATGATGTGTCCAGAACCACAGATTAAACTACAAATCAGTATTAACATGAACACAAAAGATAAAGATCGATATGAAATTAAGACGAGAGCTAAATCATCAGCATCTGTGTTGGTCGATCTTTTGGATTTATGGCAGAGATAGAGGGGGACATTGAACCTTCTTGCGAAAGCACTGGCTATGGCATGAAAAAAATAGATAATACTTCTGATCGACTTTTCTGTTGTTTCCCCTTGTAATTAGAAAATGTCAATATTGAGACGTTCCTTTCCTTAAATTATACTATAGATCATATTGCACAAGGACTTGGTTATATTGTTTTATTAGGGCCGTAAATTCTCCCATAACTACTTGCATTTCCCTTCTTTTATATCTTGTAAATCACTTGAAAATGTTAGCTGGGCTCTTTATAGTTGTTCATATTATGAGATGGTTATAAAATTTACTCATTATCTGGAGAAAGTTTGATCCTAACACAGTGTTTTACGGATGCTCTCCTAGAAGTCAGAACTGGTTGCAGAGAAATGACATTATCAGAAATCTGAGATATTCAGCGCTAGGTATGTATCTTTCTTCTTTGGTTGTTTGTACGAATACAATCCTTCAATTTACTCAATTACCGGAAAAAAACATCAGATGTCTATAAATGTCAATTTATACCATATTTTAGGGTAATATGGTGTGTATTCTATGATGTGAAATAATGAAATGTAGGCCAGATCACCAAATCTGAAATCAACCAATATGTAACCAAACTACCAATGGCGTTTATGGTATAATTGTGATGCACTTATCCAATAATTGGTCAGAATATGTTATCTTTTATTGTTTGTAATTTAAAATTCACCTACGGGCGTGATAAATATGCCAAAAATATGCTTTAACGTTATGAGCTGTAATCAGTGACTATCTACACAGTGTATATTCAGATTTGGTTTGGGAAAACAAACATATAATATGAAAGTCTCCATTTACTATTCTGGGTCAGTACCGGATCTTAAATCTTACTTAAATTTCTGCTTTAATTTCAAATTTAATCTCTGCTATTTAACTATTGAATTTTTTCACAATGAATTTGTTTGAGGCCCTCAAATTTAATAAACTCGAATCCTGGGCAGTGAAATCCAAGACTACATTTCACACCACTTAAGACACCTTAAAGATTTAATGCTGGTTATAGGCAAATTAAACCTGAATTTGCGAAGGTCGAATTACTCATTTAACCTAGGTTTATTCAGGTATGTTTTCGGGGATTTGTAAGAAATTGTGATAATGTACATCTTGAATTTATTGCTCGTATCATTTTAAATATTTACAATAGTATTAAATATAAACAACATCAAAAGCTAGATAGGTGATTTATTCTCCAATATTAAAGATAGGGTAATGATAAAAATGTTCACATAGAGATCTAAGCAAATACTTTGAGTATGTTTAGGTAAAATGGAATTTTACGCCCCATTTCTGTTCCAGTTTGAACTAATTGAGGGCAAACCATGATATCCATATTGGAATAGAAACAAATTAAATGTAAAATAAATTGCTTGTGATGAGAATTACAATTTTGTTCATTGAACTTAAAAATCAAAACTTAAAAATAGCCTTGCCAGTCTCAGAACAAACCAAGGTCCCTTGCCGAGCAATAGTACATATTTATTCGAAGGTTGCTCTAATACTTCATAGTGATGTACACATAAATAGGCATCGTAAAGGTCTAACCATGTCACTTTTATGGACTTATTGCCTCGGTACCTCCTCTTAAGGAAACATATATATATATTACGCTTATAATCTTATCACTTAGTTTAGAATATTTCAACGATAACTCTTCTTGTAACTGCCAATTTACCTTCATTCTAATAGTTATATGGCTTCATTTCAAATATCCTGAGACACACATGGAACATTAACCACAGACATCTAAACGGTTTATGGTTTTGAGTTTAGGCGCAAAATGATAATAACTTTTCTCATTGGTCAGTGTTTAGATCACGTGTATACTCATGTCAAAGGTTAAAGAATACCAGGTTAACTTTCTATATCAACTTGATACATAAGAAATATGGATATGAAAATAATCCCATTTTACTCTTTATTTTAAATTTTGGAATTAGATTATTGAAGGGGATTACGAAGAGAAAGGATTAGTATTAGTAATGTGTAAACATGAGATATGAAACTATATAGTTTATATTGACAGAACACCTGTTGTGATTGATTAGATGAATTGAAGGTAAGTGGTTGTATTCACTCGTATTGTTATTCTATCTAATCTTACAACTAAGACTATTGTTAACTCTGACAGATGAATGATAGGTTAACACTGAACACCTCGACTTATATTAACACTGGCTTCATATCTCCATGTAACACTATTGTATCGCATATTGTATAGAAAGAATCAAGTGAGTGACAGTCTTAAGACCGAAACGTTATCAGAAAATTTACTCTATGGAAGTTTCTTTGGTTGCATTGATGAGCATAAGTTTTATTTTATTTTTAATTTCAATGTATTGTATACAAAAAAGATTTTAGGTTTTGGTGTTTTCATTCATTAACACGTAAGGTGATGTTCGTTTAGTAATGCCATCAATTTTTTATTTTCAATTGCTTATTGCAATTACCATACCTTCTTTCTTGGATCTAGAATCATGCAGAATCCAGATTTACAAATGCTTGAAGTTTGTCATTTTGCCTTGAACTGTAGTGCTTCTTGCAATTGAAATATTTGTCCTAGAAAAATTAATGAAAGTAAGCCCTACTGATTGAATTTTGACAGGTTAAAGTGTTCAAGCTTGTGTAGGTACATACACACGAACTTCGAAATTACATACCAACAAAACTAACCTTTCTTTAAAAAATTCATCACACAAACTAGAGCCGTATCTTTGTGGTACGTATTTTAACACATATCTACATGTTTTGTACAGATCTTAAAACAAATATTGGGGTCGAAACGGTCCGACTAAAAAGAGCAATGAAGGAAAACAGAATGTACTTGTATGCTAATATATCGACTTCACATAATAATCAGGCAAAGATCATTGCCAAGAGGTTTGTCAAAGAATCTGCTGGTAGAATGGAACTTTAATTGTGGACCTAAATTGTTAAACATCGCTGTTTCTTTCTTTGCATTAAAGTGAACTTATAAAACTTTCATGCAATGTTGCTAACATGCAGCATCAGTTACAGTATATACCCTTATGACCATTCTACTTGTGACTGTTTTACTGATGTTTTTATTGTGTATTTGAGATAATAATCAATAAATTACAAATTATTGTATTATGTTCTAAATAATATTGATCTTATATCCTGCTTTTATCGTCTAAGTTTCTAAGGTTATTAGGTCGAGTTCTGTGACAAAGTAAAAAAATTGTTTTAGATTTAAAAATAAAACCCACTGGTCTACAAATATGATGAATCCACGCATATATTTGAAACCATATTTTTCAACAATAAAATTTAGTCCTGAAAATTTAAAAAAAAAAAAAAGCACGACGAGATCATTTCGAAACGAAATTGCAACCTGAAACCTAAAGGTTTGACAAACTAATTTTTTAAAAAGACCATGTAATTACACAAATTAACTTTATCTAAAAATTGTTAAATTGGCTTGTAAGACTAGATTAAAGTTTTCTTTTGAATATTCTATTCCTAAAACAACAAAGAGACACATTTCATATCGACATAAAATCTAGGTCAATTGACAATTTGTAAATTGCAGTTAACTCCCTTTTAATGCATGGCGGAAATATTTGAATCTGAAATCCAAATTACATGTTAGAAATATACAAGTATAACCTTGAGCTTGTGTACTACATAAACTATGCACTTTACACGTAACACATGAAATTCATTTTCAATGGTCACAGCTTTGTATATTTTAGAAGATATAAGTAAATGATATAAAATTTTCAAAGACAGTTTAATTTAGTAGACTTGTGATCAGAAGTAGTGACCTTCCACTTAAATATCTGCCTTTCCCTACATGAGTGTGGTTTTGTAGAGGATATAAAAGTGTCAAGACCGATCGTATACAATCGTAAAAGTTTGAAGTGGCTTGATAGTTAATATACAGATGTTATAAATACAACTTCTACTTGGTGTCCTTTTGAATTTGAACAGCTATCGCCCAGTTTGCTTGATCTTGGAACAGGTTCTGACACGATTTGGTTATGGTGTTCTCACTTTAGAATTTAATTTATATTTCCTTCATACCAATTCTAACTATTATTTACATTCATCATCTCAAGATCTAACTTTGTTTCTTAATTCATGACCTAGGCAAGTGCTTTATTGAGAATACTCTTCTCATCTCACAAAAAATATTATAACTTAGTCTGAATACAATGATTGTATGAGAAATGTACATTTATCAGTTAGGACAGGGCTTTATACATCAAACACACAACTGAAACTTATTGAATCTATACATGCTAAAATATAAGGACTTACAATTTGGTACCAGACCTCCGTACCTTATCTGCCTTTTAAAAGTTATATATGTTTCATTTTATTGTCTTAGGAAAATGCGTTCAGCAAGTCTGAACAAGTTTGTACCTACTCAAGAAACTGATGTTTGAAAACCAAATAGTTATACTGCTATTATTTCCAATATGCTAGCCAACAAAACTGCATAAATGATAAGTGGAATATATTTGACCACTTTCAAATTTTAAAAGAAAAAATTTAATTGTGATGGTATTATCACAACCTGAAAAGGTCGTTATCAGACCGTTAGTGTCACATGTAAATCAAAGATGAAGAAGGAAAGACTGAATCTACCGGGTTTACATTTCACATCTGATTCCTAACGTAGCTGCTCAAGCACGAATCGGTTACATCATGGCCCCGTTAACCTCACTCAAATTAGCTCTAATGGTGGCGCAAAACAAGAAATGGGTAATAATGGAAATAACGTAACGCACAACAAGTCGTTGCTAAAATCGTAAATTTAAGGTTTGTGGCAATTAAAAGCTGCATGTGTCAATATTTTGTAAACCTTCCATCTTGGTCTAATGGTACCCATTTAATCATTGCTATTCTCATTTGTTTTCTTTGTAGCAATTAAGTTTAGTCCCCGGATAATGCTTTACACTCCAACTGTAATGGAACTACTGATGTCTTAATAGCGTCCATGGTGAGAAAATGGCAATCGTAAATATAATTATTTTAATCTCCCTTTTGTTGCTTTGCTCGATCGTTTTTACCCCCTTCTTTAAATGCATTAGAAAAAAATTGGTTGAAATGTATTTTTTCTGTATAGCTATTTGCGGCTTTAGGCCATTGAAGTAATTAGAATTGAATGATATGTGACTTAAGCGACCTAATAGACTTCAAACTTAATCAAGCTAATAGTCTTTTGTATTATTGCCACGTGGCTTACTGATATTTTAAGTAATCACTTCTTTTGGTAGTTTTGGAATGGATGGGATTTTCTTTTTCATCTTCTCCTATTTTCATGATTTATGTCCACAAAACGTAATCTGTTATTCTAATCCTTCGAACAATATTCATTTTAACCCTTATTCACTATCAATTTCACCAACTTTCAACAGTCTTAATCTCTCAAGTACTTGCAATTAGTAAAACCCACAAAAAACTATTTAGTGCCTGAGGCCTCAGACCCGACGACCATAGAAAACACATTTCTGTCTTTCTCATTCGAAGGCTTCTCTCTGAAAAAAGCCGTCGATCACAGATGCTGCCATTTTTTTAAGCGTTAAGAACTTGGTGAGATGCTTTAAATGCTGGACTAAATATGTAAGCCAATTTTAAACTAGACTTTGATCGACATGACTTTTCTGAATTTAAAAATGTGGCAGAAGCCTGACAATTTGTCTCAAGCGATATTTTTGAACAATTTTTCTCCGTTTCTGCAACTAATCTACCTAGTACAAGACCCCGATGTTGCTACAAGATGAAACACTTTTCAAAGATAAGTTCTTTTTGATAAAATGTTTCATTGTCATGCTATAACAGTTTAGTTTTTATTATTAACACGTGGATAAATCATATAGAAACTTGTTGTTTTCTACATTGTAATTTTCAGAAAATCTATTTTTGAAAACAGTCAAATAAAAATAATATCGCGTTTAAAATAAACAGGTAGGTTACGTTTTCAATGCTTTGTTCTATCATACAGAAGATTCTCAAACTTTCTATAGAATTAATGTTAAACGACATTAAAGAAATGTATTTGAATAAGTTCCATGAACTTCAGCTTCAGGTTCAGATCTTTCAATGCTTATTGAAAGAATATTTCTCTGAAAGTAGTCGGGAATGGTGGAGAAATAAGATGGAATATCTATGAATGAATTAAAATATGTTTGTTCTAGTAATTTTGCTTATTTTGTCATTTTGAATAAGTAATTGGTTATAAGTTCAGAGCGGCTTCTATGAACCAAGTGAACATTGAACGAAAATAGTGTACGGCTTGGAACAGTACATATTTTCATACCCCGTTTTCATTATCCCCAACCGAAGCAGAAAAGTATGGCTAAATGTCTATTTCATTCCAAATTATTTGTTCTAGTTATTTGTGCCTAGTTTTACTTGTATAAGTCTAAATCGTTATTGTCTATTGTAAATAGGTTTTTGTAAAAGGTTTGCAATAGGATTTTTATATTAGTGGAGACCCAACCGGAAGTTGCTGTACAATGAATTTTTACGTAACTTATGTTAACGTTATGCAATCCTTAGACCTAGCGTCCTCAATTCCAACTCCCTAATATTAATCGGTTCCTTCGTGTGCAGTTTTATATGAGACATGATGAATCGGACCGATCTTCATTTTTTACAAAGAATTATTTGTTTTCGAGTAACTGGTTATTTTTCATTATGTTACTTTAATTGCTTTTGACGGAAATCTAAATTACTCTTGTTTTTATTAATGTATTAATCCAATCGCTTTACACGTTTCTCATTCTAAATATTACAGCGACGTAGCTGTGTTGTTCGAGGAACTTCCACATGGTATAGAAAATTGGATTCATTTTCAGACAAATTGCCCTCATGTGAGTATCCGTAGCTGTCAAATATTAGCAAAACTCTGAACTCATAAAATATACCGAAGGCCATAACCCCGAACCAATATTACCATAATATCTCTCGGGTCTCGTACAAATTGTACACGAAATAAATTTCCGAAATGAAATTATTTATGAAACACGGATGACTCATTAGAAAATATTAATTAACTTTCAGCCACTTTAGATAGTTTAACTTGGACTAATGTTGTTTCGGAAACAATTAGGAATGTTATAATGTGGATGGATAACAGTCGTGAAACAGTTGCGTCCCTTGTAAAACTTGACATCCATGGTCAGCAAATAAAGTTTAATGTGGACGCAATATAAAATAACCATACAAAGAAAATCAATTATCATTTTTACTCGAAGTAAGTGTTTGTTATATTTTTTCTCAAAGGAACACATTAATTTTAACAACGAATCTTTAAAATCTGAGGTACTAGTTAAGAGCTAGATTTAATTGCAGGCATGGAATTAAAACTTGACTGACACGTGTCTGGGTATATTGTTCTTTAGTTTAACACTTGAGTTATAAAAGTTTACTTGTAAAATATAGGAAGAAATAATAAGCATGTAGCTTTAAGTATCTGATATATAACCCCAAACAGACTGGAGTTAGCCGAATATTTTACGACTTCGACAGAAGTTGAGATTGTGAGATACCGGTCAATTTGAAACAATATCAGATAATTATATTACTGATAAACCGTTCGACAATCTGCTCAAGTTCACTCTCCAAATTTTGCTTAATGATATCCAAAAATACTTGATTTATAAAACAGTTTTACCCCAAAAAGTTGATAATAGAAGGCATGCATTTTAAAATAAAATTGTGCTGTAATTATTTATTGAAATTGTCAGATATTTTGTATGTCCATGTCCAATGGTATCGTGTTCATTTGTTGATATATATTATAATAAAATCATTCTGTAATGTGGTACTTTGACCAAAAAGAAATGAAAGTATTTGAAAAATCTCATGGTGAATTCCTTTTTATTTCTGAAACAAGCGACTGGGAAATTATAATTGACGGATTTATCTCCCTTGAATTAAATCTTTATGCGAATTGATGAGGGGAGTAATTCAAGAGGAGCTCTTCAATAAAATAATCTAATTAACATTCCTAGTAAAGTACCATCATACCTATCATTACATTATATACATTAAGTAATTGCTACCTTTGATGTTATGGTATTTGACCAATTTTACATACTCTATCATTAAATACCTTTATAGCTATACTTAAGACATTTATACTGAAATAATAGACAAATTTAAATTTGCTACATACCATGTAGGTGTAAAAATGAAATAAAATTGGGTGTTTTATTCCTAGCATAATGGTGAGGGGGGGGGGGGGGGGGGGGGGGGGGA
>NW_008707225.1:2530676-2744543 GCF_000327385.1 Lottia gigantea | reverse complement strand
GGGCGGACGACCTATTAATTGAAAGGTTTAGCAACGGTTAATAAGTGAACTAAGTTATTTGAATTTCATATTCTTAATAATATATTTTTATTACTCATGTAAATTTAAATTCGTTGATTCATTATTCACTAAAATCGTTACTGAAAAGAAAACATCTCCACCAATTAAAATAAATATATTATGATTAAGTTTTCAATAAAATATTTCATAAGGAATAACAATGAATGTAGATAGTATGAATTCAAATACAGATACGGACTACTTTTAATTTGACCTAGCGTATGAATACAGTTTCGTTATCAAATAGCCACCATGACTTTTAGTGGCCGTGTGTAGTTTTAGAATGGACTATATTGATTGGTCGGCCTCTACTTGTGAACAAGATGGCAACCACGAGATATGGCCTATAATTAATGGCTTACAAGATACGGTGAAGATATCTTTAAAAATAAAAATTCCATTTCTATTACTTTCAAATTTATACTTATGTGTATAACGTAGAGAGAGTATCACAAGAATTGTCATGGAAGATTATAATTTTCTTAATTTATAATATTGTCCATTTTGTCCCAAAAAAGAAAATCATAGAGAACTGTTCTAAACAAAATTGCTTACATTTTGACATTGACGGTAGACAAATTATTGAAGATCGTTTGAATAACTTGGAATAACCTGTGTCTTTTTAATGTTGTTATTTTCAGCGCAATACATTCTATTTGTGTAGATACAAGTCCATGGCTTCTTCAAAATTGTTTGTATTTTCAAAATATATGCATAGCGAAAATGATTAATATTTTTATCACTATTTTTATCCTGTAATAATTAGAAGATATAAATCATACATGAAATATCTTAATCAAGAAACTGAACATATATTATGATGTTTTAAGGACTTGAAATTTAATTAGCCTAGATGCATCATATATCAATATTTCTTTCTTTTTTAATGATGAGTTTGACAGTTGCTAGGAACTTCAAAAGAATATCTGCAGTGTTAGTTTAAACGGCTGGAAAAATTCTAACAAATATACTCACAGAAACTCTGGTATCTAATTGAAATACCGTTCCTGCAAGTCGTAAAAACTATCTCTTCAAAAGTTGGAATGGTTTTACGTGATTTCTGTGTTTGATGAAATTCGACTTTCTGTGCTCTACCATGTGTTAAAAACGAAGCAAGAATTTCAGACTGTTTATGTTTTAAAGATTGTATTTTTATGTTCATACGCTCCAAATACGTTTAAATCGTTTAGTTTCTTTAAGAATTGGTACTATACTACTGTTGTTAAAGGACCACCTTGTGTAGAGTAATAAGAAGCGGCATTGGATTTTTCGTGAAGATGTGCCTAATTATTTTACATTTCTCCCTCCAATCGACTTACACCAATATAGATATCAGAACTATAGCACTTAACTTAATGAGACGGTAAAAAAGTAAATGCCATTAAAGAGAAAATGATGATAAATAACATCACTAGACCACATATACGAGATCTTCTAATTAATGAACAAAGGAATATGAAAATTGATGTTGTAAATAAGTTTTTTTTAGATTGAGAAATCTTATTTTGAAATCGAAAGAAATAGTCAATATCACTACGCCTATATGATTCTTATAATTTATATATTCATATTACACACCTAAAACATTTGAAAATTGTACTTACTAAAAATGAAATAGAATTATTAATATAAATATTAACATACATAAGAATGAGACAAATAAAATCATAACTGTTAATATTGACATAACTTATATATGGCCTATACGAAATCTATATGGCAATATTTATCAAATCCAAATGTTTCTTGTGGTAATGTAAAATCAAGAAATGGTTCTAATATTTGACCATCTCGCGAGTATAGAACTTATTTTTGTAATTTCATAATCACAGTCATACTCTGCGACTGGTCAACTTTCCAGAGTTCTAATGGCTAATAGATATACAAATCTGGCAACTAAAATGCCGTATTGATATTTTCTGAAATGGAGGTTTGGTTAATCATTTCACCTGTCCCATATGATTGGTATTAATAATTTCTGATAACTTTCAACTTAATTATGAGTTAATCCCCATATAATCTTTAGGAATTGATGAATGTAACATTGTTTGGAATTGAATGTAAAAGTGATCTTTATCTATCCCACATTGACAAAACACATGTTGCAGGGTTTTCTGTTTAATTGTGAATACTATGTCAATCATGAGGTTACCAACTACATCTCTGTCATAGAGGACAAGGATAATACAATACATTAGATATAAGTGTACTTGCATTCACTGTCTATATCGATCTTCTAATGAAGTGATAACACAATATTCTTTGAAAATAATTTTTTTAATTACATGTTATTTCCAATAAACATGATTTGAAAATACTATCATGAGGGCTTTTTTAATTTAGTGGTGTAGCATATGGCCGAGATGTGTGTATATACAAGTTAAAATATAATATATCTTTCTAAGATATAAAGTCAAAGTCTGATAACGTCTCCTTTCCTATCTATTCCAGTCTACCAAACTACAATTGGTATTAGTGTTAGATGGTTACTTTGTTTGCAAGCGCTCAGTGTTAGTGTTACCAAATATTAGGAATTTGGAAACTTCAAAGACATTTATTTCTTTCAACCAACCTCATCATTTCATGACTGACTTTTCTAGTCATGTCTTTACCTGGTTATGTACTTGCATAATATTCTTGTTTGTTATGTATTGAAATTTCTGTAATATTAAGCTTTATGTTGACAGTTTGTGCTGAATGCTTAAGTGAACAGTGCTTCCAAATTACTTTTCTAGTAATGTTAATTCAGATGTAAACGTTATCTATTTAAAATTGGTCACCATGTTACAGTTATTGTTTGATAACTTGTTAAATACAGTAGAACTGACCTAGGTCACAGAGCATTTTTACACAGATATTCTTTTGAGTAAAACGTGGTACGTTAATCTTTAGTTTTTTTAGATTGCCATATATTTTGTAAAACAGGACCAGTATGGAAGAACCCTTTCGGCAATTATACAATGATATAAAAGTAAATTCTATTGGAGAGAAAAGTTGCACATGATATTATTAGGGGGAATAAAGGTTGAAAACACTGTTACAATACCAGTTAAGGAAATCTATGCAAAAGCTTCCAAAAGTACATTAAAAAATTACAATCGGAATAAACCATATGATTTGAAACATGATCCCTGAAAATATAAATTAATTTCCATGATACACCTGGAAATAGCTTAGAAAAATGGATCGAAATACGATTTACTGAAAGTCAAAAAGGTTATCATTATTTGGTATTCAAAACACAGTATCTGGACTAGACTAGAACAAATTGACTTCATTCTATAATATGATAAGAAATCCCCACATTTTTTATGACAGCTCATCGATATTGGTAATTTTCTTTGTATAATTGAGACAAATCATACTTAATCCATAACTTGTCTGACTTGCGATGACTGGAAATAGTTAATTATAGAAAATCATAGATCTTCTTGAACTTCAAAGAAGTCTTGTGTGGATTTAAATACCTTTTAATAGGAATGGTAAGATAACATTTTCACTCCGTGTTCAGTATATCAAAATATTTTTCCTCATTTTTAAAAGTGTACGTTATATCAGGAATATTAAATATAGCAAATTCTTACGAATCAAAGCTTTCGTCGAGTGATATTTTTGTTTTTTTTATTTAGCAATTAAACACAATGCATGTATTCCAGACATCAGCTGACTACAGAGATAATCTATATTTTGATAATATATATCATTTGTGAACAAATATCATGATATTTTTTATAAATATTAAGATTTTTGATTCCTTGACTATAAATACAAATTGTATATTGAATAAGCAGATTTGTATTCATAAAACATGATATGATTATTAAACCAACTGCCCTTCCGAAAGTGAGCAATGGCGCGAAAAATTTTAATTTCTAATATTGCTGATCATAAATTTTTAAACATTGAACCGAAAATGATGAATTGGGTGAAATAATCGGTGATATCGTACTATTCTAAATCAGTAGTATTCATTTCGTAGTATTTGTAACTCTTTCCAAGTCGTTATATGAATATAGGTCTTTACAAAATCAGCGCATTTTCGGTAGGGGGTGGTTGGGGTTTTATTATACATACCCACCAAATGACGTCCGAGAATCTGCTTTTTTTTAGTTATGTCCCTTGAGTTCGAGTGCAGCAAAGTGAAATTGGTAAAATGAACAGTAACCGTTTGTTTGTAATTTCGTATGAACCAAATGCTGAGAGAATATGTTCGTGTTCAATTCTCGTTATTTGATTTTCATGAAATTTAGAACATTATATTAATTTGTAAAATTTAATTATAAATCCTTTAAGTTTGTATTTACAAAAGAATGGATTTATTGCTATATGGTAGAATTTAAAGATGGGCATCATGCTTGAATGCTTACTTTATATAAACACCAATTCTATGAACGCTTGGTCTCATCTCAAAATAATTTTCTATTTCCCCATATGGTCATCTGTATAATCATTATTTGTAATTTTCTATCACGAACTTAAAGGATTGTCTTAGTTAACTTCTTGAGAATATAATTACAGCTGAATGTTTTACCCACGTGAGCTCTCGAAAATAGAATAAAGATGAAATTTAATTGACATCATACTGTTTTGAAATGTTATTGAGTTCAAAGTCGTTCATAAGTTCATATTTTGTCTATTCCAGGTTGATTTTTTTGTTAATAGAAACGGAAAGAAGACATTTGTAAAGTAGAAAATAGTGTAGTCCAGTTTGTCTGAAGCATCTTATTTATGAGACAAGGTAAGAAAATGATATACTAGTTTAGAGCTAGTTTTTGTTACCTGTGTATGGATATATGAGTAATTATGAATGTTATTTATATTTATAAATAATACAAGAAATATAAATCATCAGTAATAAGATATTAATATTAAGATGTTATTGTTATCACAAGCACATTTTTAACACTTTGGCACCTCATCTGAGCTCAAGATCGTGCACAAATAGATTGAATTGCCGAACTAACGTCCACAGTAGCCATATTGAATATTAAAGTAAGTGACGTCAACCCCAATACAAAGGCACAGACTGATAGCGGTTGGTATAAGAGGGAATAATGTATTTTCTTTACTCCTCTATTGACTTTGCTATTCAAAAAGAAAAAGGGATCGAGATTTGAAATGAATTGGCAACAAGCGGAAAAAATTACCACCCCTTTGAAGATATTGCTACGTTCAATAGGCATCTTAGCTACATGTATTGAGATATGCCAAGTTGCGTGATTTATTGAGAAAATTTAAACTTCAAAGGAAACTGCGACCTTAACTAAGATTTTCTTTAGAAGGGAATATAATATAGGCTACACGGGTATTTAAATTTTCAGGGTGGCATAACAAACCGTTTAACATTTCGTCATAAAATTTGATCTGATTTGTAGCCAGGCGTGAAATTATTTTGTTTATTGTTCCCTAACATTATGTGATGCAGGTATAATCTGAGCTGAATTTTGTAGTTAGCATTATAATAAAAACAGTCGAAAGAGCTTACCTTCGCTATAAAATCCGTATAGTGTTTACAATTCAGAAACCGGTGGCTAAATAAATCTACTTGTAATATTCAAGATCATAAATATATGCTATTATCCACAGTAAATTAAATTAATGTGTAGTTCAGATTTAATGCGCAAGAAAAGAAATAAATGTAACATTTACATCATTTAGATTGCAGTTCTATATGTTATTTATTGCGAATTTATACTCTATCATTACACACTTTATATGTTACTTTTTAGTGAAGAATACTCATAAAAATTATTGTTATTTCGCAAAAAATATCCAATAAAGCTGATGTTATAAAGGAAGTATAATGTATAATTTCTGAAGGGCGGTAGGATGTTATTTGGCATTTAACAACAAATTTTGTTAACAAGTTTTATTCCGCATAATTTAAATCTATTAAGATTTGTGAAAGACTTTCATATATTATATAATTTTAATTATTCTCAAAGATTTAGTTTTAGACTCTTATTTCAAAGTTATTTCGGTTAGTGATTGTAACAACAATATATAATTGAAATTACGAAAGCATGGACCGAGGTATTTAGGGTTTAGTCCAGATCGACATATCATTCAATCATATCTAACTGACCGAATTGTTCAATCTTGATATGTGTTATGTACAGAAGTGAATTCAATTATACACTTATAAGACGGAATATCGCGGAAAGCTCATAAAAATCTTAATTGACTACTAACTTGAGTCAAAGACGATTACTTATTAATCAGAAAATGTTTTTCAATTCGACGATATAAATCCTTTTAATTTATTATTCATACAATATTGATCAGTGACCAATGGTCAATTTGACCGTACTTAATTGACTGAAAAGTGCTTTTAAATGTCATGTGTCGTTCTATGTATATCTCTGACCAATGACAACTTCAAAAGGAGTGATATTGAACTCTTTGTCCATAATAAGAATTCAGCGTCTAGCATCATTTCACTGATCTTCAATCTCTAAGCCTTTACACGCTTTGAGAGCTATTTAACGTAATATAGTCAGAATTTGAGAACTCTGCTATTGCAATTTGTTGTCAATAATATGCCTATGTTACCACGATTCCTGAAAATGACAAATAATCATATTTCCTAACTTATTTTGATAATGCTAAATTAAGCTTCAATATTATGTTTAAATGTGCACACAAAATGTGTGGATTTGAATTATATCCGTTCGATCGTTTTAAGGTACTTTCTCTTATATTTGGTGATATCTTAGCTTTAGAAATGTACCTACTACTCGGTCTGACATATGATCTTCAAGACACCAGTAAATCGTAAAAAATAAATAAGTAACTGTTAAAATATCTTAATAATATTAGTGTCGAAAGGTATCTGAAATAAAAACCTTTTAGTACATTTGAAGTTTGTATTTTTAAGAAATATAAGCAAATATTTACTGACGACAGTTCGAAATCCAAGTGCTATATCTTCTAGACAAAACATTTCATTTCTACTAAGCATCAGATAAGAGTTATTTTTTCTTCTCAGTTCAAACAGATTTTGTGATTAATTACAGGGTATGTGTGAACATATTCTATCAACAATTTAATATTAGCAGTAAGAATGATGTAGATATTGTCGAGTAGATGAGTTCAGATATTACTGGTGAGTGAGACTAACAGTTGTACACAACTCGGCTCTGTTTTTCTCATTTCTGTCATGTAGTATATATTTTGTGTTCTGCTTCTTCAATCGAGAAATGTGAGATCAAAGAAAGAATGTAAGGCGATATGACTGTAACCAACAACTGCTTATATTCAATTTTCGCTCTTTTTTTCATCAGCTCTAAACTATTACTGTATTTGTTTTTTGAAGCGAATTCGTCAACAAACAGAAAGCGTTGTTGGCATACATTACTGTCATTATATCTAATATCATTTCTGTTGCTTTTTCTTGTTATTCATATTACCATCTGTATATTCACCGAGTGTGGGATTTCACTGTTTATTTTTGCTGATAAACCACAAGAAAGAAAAATAGTTTGAATTTCCGAAAAGACACAAATACATGGATAAGGATCTGTCTGAAGAGAAAATCCCAAACAATTTCATGTTTCACTTGTACCTTTCATTTATGTAGTGCAGTGAAATAGTATAGTTCGGAGAGTTACTTGTTTCAATGAAGAATATTGAATTTACTAGTATCTGATTTGAAAGCTTTTCATTCTTCTTTGGAGACGATTTAGATAATTGATTAGGAATGATCTGAGAAATGATGTTCCGAGTTGTAGCATTGATTACTAAACTAATTTGTCATTCAAATTTCTCCATTACATCATTCTTGCCTAATTTACTTGTCTAAATTGTAGTATTGTTGCAATGTTTTATGCCTATTTTCGACATTTCAATTAAATTACCTCACTTCAACATCATTAGTGCTTGTTCTAATTTACTTTTGCGCAATCAGAGTTGATGGTCTTTATATTTTTTTTTTGTTCACGAAGGTTGATCGAGATCTACTCCGAGAAATGGGCTTGGTTCGTTTACCCTGTAGTACCGAGCAAGTGGACAATTTTGAAAAACACTGTTCGCTACTGGGGGTCAAAGAACTGAGTTTGAAAACAACAATTCAGAAGAAGCATGGGTTGAACTTTGTTGAAGGAAAGTTTTGAAGTGTTTACATTCATTATTACTGGATATGACGTTAAGAACTACTTTTGGAACTACTATTGGTCCCTAAATGGAAAAAGTTGCAAAATGGTAGTTGGTATCGCTCTGTCGAGTCTCTGTTTTCACGTGCCATTTCTGTTAAGTTTACGTGCCTCAGAGTTAGTCTAAAATGAAGTAGAATTAAGGCACAGGAAATTTGTATTAAAATTCTGTCAACTGACTTTATAAGTCTATAAAAGTGTTTTGAAAGTAAATAAAGGTGCGAACACAAATTACTGATAGTATCTGGTGATTTATACAAGATCAGTTGTTATGTCTTTCACAGCAAGCTGCTGCCCTTTAATAAAAGTTGTATTGTACATTTAATAATTTATAGTTGGATTGTTGTCAATTTTCAGCTTCATAATATTTACCGATTATCTATTTTTAACACACAATTTAACAATAATATTGAATTGAAACCTGTTCTAGATATCATCATTCTATACATTGACAGGTACAATGTCTTCAGTCACCATAGAATTAACTATGTTGTTCTCTGCTAATTGCCAATATGTATGGTGTATTAAATTTATTGTTCAAAATAATCACTTTATCTGAGAGAATAAATATTATCAGGTACTTCAACCAATAGTCGTCTGAATGTTTCTAATATGACAATGGATAATGCCATTGTTTGACAAGATGAGTATCTTATCATGTCGTAAGTTTTCCGTTCCTGTACAACTAGAAAATTTCTTTATGGGAAAATTGTACCAATTATGAATAATATGCGGACAAAGGACCGTGAATAAAGGGCAAAAAACATTGTGCTGTATCAAGTATATGAAATAGTTTGAACATACTCGGAAACTTTCCTGTCAATTTAACACCGTAAGGTTTTATATGTAATTTGATCATGTCTCTTTTACAGAAATCGGAATTTTAAGATGTCCAAAATGTTTGGAAAATTTTAGAAATTTAAGGTAGATGTCAAACTTATGCCAGTCTTACTGCCATTAAATCAATTGCAAACAATTTAAAAAAAAATTATTTTCAAGCTTTGAGTCTATAGAAGGTATTTGTCATTAGAGATTCTTAATAAGAAAAATCTGACCAGTGTTAGTTGGATAAAGAAATCTGAATCATTGTTTTCAACAATAATTGTAATACAATTGCTTTTATTACACTATTTATCTAAATATTGTTTTATTGTTATCATTTATTGAAAGAATGGTCGCCCTTTTTATTTCATGGGGTTCACATTTTCAATACTCCGCGGTCGTAAAATTCGCCCATAAAGATTTATCAATGAGATTTTTTATAAATGAATTTTTCATATAAATATTAAAGAAAGATAAACTGTAAAATAAATCTAACGAGGCAGGAGAAGTTTGTAGACTCAACATTGAGAATTTTATTTCTATTTTACGATTGTTGGATACATGATAACGATCGAGAGCATTTCTTTATATGACTTTTGTACAATTAACTCTCCAATATGGCGTCGACCTGTTTTCACCATTTTCAAAAAAATATGCAATAAAATAGATCTTTTTATCGAATAGTTATTATTGTCATAATACTTAATCAAATACAAAATGAAAATCTAATTATCGAAAAGATAAAAAAATATTCATGATGAATTATTATATTCTTATTATTCATTTTTAGACAGTTTTATTTACTATTTGTTGATGGTTAGTGCAAAGTTTTTATTGAATTTTTTTATTTTTGTTAAATCGCTTTGTTTTATAATAACAACAAACTTTCTTTTGGAATTTTATTATGCGCGCACTTTCTGTCTGAAATAATTACATTATCTTTCGCCATTAGTACTAAAAAGTCATTATTGATTGGCAACTGCTTAAATACAAAATACGTCATTAGTTTTCTGTCCCCTATCCCATATATGTTTCTGTTGGAAGGAATCGTGAATAAAATTTTTCTTAGACACTTACAAGTGACATCAGCCATCAAAGAAATGACCCTATTGTAAATTGGTCGTGGTCAATTTGTTATCTATTTTAGTCTTTTATACGATTTTAAACCTTCAATTAACATAGTTAATCTTTATTGATTATCATACATAAATTATATTTATTTTAGTATGAAGAAGTATAAGATATGAGGAACTATTTTATGTCTACCCATTGTTATATCAATGATATCTCTATTTAAAATACCGGTTTGATTAACATTGTATTCTGTAATTGAGTCATCAAAAAACTAAAGAGTTTTGTCATATTGAGGTGGTTATAATATCTTATATTTCAATATTCATTATATACCAATATATCATCAACAGTAAAATGTCGTCTGCTAATAATTCGTCAGTCGATACTTCTCTTAGCGCGCTCTTATTACACAGGTCGAGTTGTGATTCGGTCGTTAGCCTATACGAGATGTAACACGCGTGCTGATTGGCTGTTTGAAACACTACGAGTCGGATTACCATGTAAATGATTTATTTTGGACGAGAGAGAGTGAGTAGGCTCACAAATCACACGTATCGTGTAGGTCATGTAGTTAGAATTTTCTCTGGATGATTCTTAAAAGTTAAAAATGAATTCGTATTTCACGGCATCGTTTTTACCGCAGTATTCTGCCGATGGGCATTATTCAGCACCGAATGGTTATACACCACCTAATAACTATGGACTATATTCATCGCGTTTTGCTGATCAACTAGGATATCATGGGGGTAGTGGGTATGGAAGTGAACATACCCCCACAGGACATTATTATCAACAACAAAAATCTACAGGACAATATGTGGGACAAGAGTCCAGTTACGATTCTAAACCATATAGTACCGAGGACATCAGTCCTAGAGGCTATACCTCAGGCTATCAACAAAATGTGGATTGGACACATGCAGGGTCTACACCGTCCCCTACCCGGCATCAAGCAGAAAGTCCGTATGGCAGTCCCTTAGATATGAAGGGTATGGGAAATGGTATGACATCACCAAAAGACATGGATGAGGGTTCTCCTAAAGCATCCGAACCCTCAGCTCCCTTCTATCCATGGATGGGTATTGTAGGTAAGTAATTGTAGTGTATATTGTATAATATTAGTTTAATTGTCGAGTTATTATCTAGGTGTTAAGATTACTTGAACAAAATACTTCATTCTATTGTGATAACATCATAAATTTCCTCATATAAATCACATATAATTGAAAGCATAAAACATAATTTTAGTGTAATTGTTATTGCCTGAATTATCATACAGTAAGGTAAACATCAGAAGAAATAAAAGTTTAACATGCTTTTAACTTGGTTAGACTTTATGAAATAAAATTTAGTTGTTCGTGAATTTTTATATCATAACTACCTCATTCAGTAATAAAGTTATTCGTCGTAAATTACAGGTAATGGGAGTCGTAAAAGAGATATATTATACGCTAACTTTATATTAGAACATATAATAGGACTGCGTGTAATATTTGACTTTACACAGAAAATAGTTGGGTGGCAAAGTATTGAAATAAAGTAAGCGATCGACTGTTGTAAATAACAGTTAACATTCCGACATCGCATCAATATTTTATAAGGTTTTGTCAATTTTACAAGAAAAGCTATCAAATATTTATAGCAAGTTATCTTATTTACCGAAGCTAACGCATGAATGGTTCTTTTGGTCTGTTTGTTCAATCTTCATGCAATTTGTGTTTTAATTCCATCGGGTACTTTGGATATTTGTCTGGACTATCAGGAGACACCCCGTGGACTTGAAACAAATATTTTCAAAATATTTAAAAAGGGATTTGGATTTGTTAAAAGAAAGAAATAACACAAAAGCGCTCAGGTAAATTGTACGATACATTATTCATGAGATAAAACTTAAAAGGAATTTTTCAAGATTCTAACTTTAATGTTTATCTAAAAATAAAAATATTAAAAAAAATACTTAATATTAAAAGTACGTTAATATTTAATTTTTTATTAAAACAAAATTTTAAATACAGTTTTTAATCTTCAAAAAATATTTCAGACAATAAATTGAACATTTAGTTACAAATTTTTATTAATACTTGCGAGGTAGCTTATTTTTGTATTTTTTTCAAAGTAGAACAACAATATTGGCTTCGGATTTTGAGAAACTGAAATAATCTGTAATGTAATTCAACGGAGTGGAAAATGATAAATGTATAATTAATACATTACGGTTGAAAACAAAGATAATATATTAGAATTAGTCAATGATTTTACCAAAATGTATTTTAATGTCACGAAAAGAACTAAATATAATGCTATTTTTGTCACAAAAACGTTACACTGAGCTTGAAAATTGGCAATCGGCTAATGTATAATTGAGAGGTTGTATAGACGGTATTTATGCGAATCGATGTAACATTTGTTAAATGTCAATAAAATTGTATTAACAAAGTATTTATAGATGTATACAAATGGAAATTTGCTCTGAAATTTTTGACAATGAATGGAAAAAATTAGAGAGCAAAAGTTCAACGACACACGTATTTACTTGAATTTTTGTGTGCACAATATTTGACAAATTTTGTAACAAATTTCCATAAATACATATTCAGTGAAATCTGCAAGTAAGCTGGGTAAAATTCTAAAATCATTAGAAAATACTAAAAAATAAAATGTTACCAATTGTAATCCAAGCCAGATAACTAATGCATTATTAATACAATCCAAATCATAGTATATATCCAGAGCACTCGGTATTTTATATTGAAGGAAATATTTTTGGTTTTAGATATCCATTTGTTAATCTCCTTCCCTTCTCACTAATATCCATTTCTGAACATTATACCATCAAGTATTAACTCTTATCCTTTTGTCGAGAAATAAAAATAACATTTAAATTCAATGTTGGACCAATATCCTATAAGACAAACCAGTAAAATAAGGTTACTATGGCAATGTGTAGCTTGTAAAAAGGCAGTAAAACTTGGACCCAGAATTTAAAGAGCACAACACTCGTATTCCAGTCACAACCAAGAATTTATTATCGTCATAAAATGTCCAGAAACCAGTAATCGGAGACGATGGGTAACGATAGGGTTAATACGGGGTTAGCTGGCTTATCGTTCATCTTCTACAATTGAATTCCTTTTCTTAATTGAAATACCCGTTTGCTCTAGTTTCAGTTACACAAAAAGAAGAAATAAAACAGCATTAAAAGGAAAATAAAATTGTCAAGCACAAAAGAAGTTCTCACTGACGTTTTCAAGCCAAATGGTCACGTTAAGAATTATTTCATTCAAGCATTGAAACGAGAATTTAAACTTGAATTTATAACATTTTAGAAATAACAAAGGTTATACTTTATTTTCCTGGGTATTTTTTTTATAAAAGTGTTTCCAATTTCATGAAATAATATAAGCAATGCTTTTTGCATTCGATATTAAAACAGTTGATATAAAGTTTATTATTGAAACATGTTGTTATGCAAGTGAAATTCTAAGAACGATGTAGGATAATACAAATAGGTCTAGTGTTCATCAATTAAACTAAAAATATACGGACAAAAGCTGAAGAAAATTGACCGAGAAGTATGAAACTTTCTTTGAAAAAAATGTCTATGTATCATTTTTATGTTTGACGAGGGATTAAGAAAGATTAAGTTAAGGTTTCAGGCAAAACAAGTGTTCATTAAGTCCACTATAATTTATGTAGATATAAGAAATACTACGTGAATGTCAGATTTTTATACTGTCTGGTTTAACTTGTCTTAAGTTCAGGTATCCATTTTTAACACCTGTCTACTTTTAAAGAAACTCAGGCCGAAAAGTTACATAATAATTTCAATTCAGATTTATTCTTTGAATATTCGCTTAGTGTTAACCGATTTCGTGTACCTGAATCATGTAACTAAACCTACTTGCTTGTAATCTTACTAAAATAATTCTAGAACTAATAAGCTAATCTAATAAACATTAGGCTCAGTCAATTTGTCTCCATTACAACCTACAGAGTTAATAGAAAAGTTCATTATCTCCAGTTTATTTCTTAATATTCTTAGGTTTTCTCTATAATGACAGAAATATTGGCTTATATCAGGGATTTCGTCGACACCCGTCTTATCAGAATACACCATTTCCCAAAAGTAAATAATGATTCTGATGAAAATGACTGCCTCCTATAAATTACTAATCCACATTTCGGACATGGCAAGATTATGATAACTGATGTGAAGAGATGTTTTAGCTGGTATAAAGAGCTAAGAAATGAACGGGGTGTGAAATAATGACATCCTCTCATAATTCACGACGTTCATTTCTACTCCAATTTATTAAGATTTATAATGTTTATGCCGAATTTGATAAAATTCTCATTGTTTATCTTAACAACTCTTCAGAAGACCTAGAGAAAATGGTATTAAAAGGGACATGCAATGACGTAATTTAACAAATTTCATTTTATTTGTATAATGGCTGTGATAAAGAGAAGGACTTGTTCGTGAACTAAACCCATCTATCTTGTCACAGGGAAATTATATTTACCTCGAAACGGAACTTCTCTAGTGAATTTCAAATCCGAATACTCAGGGAGATCATATTAGGAAATATTGCAGATTTGCAGCTGGAAACACAGATCTATTACTTTATCCAGTCCGAAGGGAAACATTATCGTTAATGAAAAGAACATTTAGTTAGATTGTTTCAACCAGTAGTTATTTCTAATGCACGATATCAAACTGTTATCTAATTAAACTAAAAGCTAAGACTAGCCATGACCTTCCAACGCAGCAAGGATATTGGCATTATCCCCAGACAGAACTAGTGCATTCGCTAATCAATCTGGTAGATTTCTATTAGGTTGAGAGTCCAATGTTTATGTATGCTAATTGCGGTAATATTTTCTATTGCATATTTTAGTTGTGTATGTAAATAACTCTTTCAAAGAAATTAAGTTATCGAGATAAGATGGCCGTTTGAGGTAGCTAAGTAGATAACGTTTTAGATAAATTCTCTTGCATATGCTAAGAATAAGAACTAAGAATATGTCCTTCATTGAAAGGAATAAATACAGGCGGGTGGCATGAAAAGAGCACTTAGATGGACAAATTTCATTTCGAGTTCTCGCGAAACTGATCTGTTTTTAATACAAATGGCAAAAATAGTTTCTCTAATCTGAAGGTAACAAATGAAGATCATTTGTGTTAACAAACTCATTTATGCTTCACAAAGACAGTACACAAGAGGCGAAAACTCAGTATCACTTATAACTATTTTACATTAAATGCAAAATATCTTATCGAGCTTACATTTTAACTATTCAAAGACTGCAAGATTGTTTATTTCACCAAAATTATTCCCTTGAGAAATTAACAAAAAGTCATTGCTTTCACTTCATTAAGGTGAAACTATTCTTTAAAACTATGGTTCTATTTGATTTTATATAATACAATATTACCCAAAATCGTATTCTCTGCTAGCTGATAAGACCACAATATCACCTTCACTCTTCACAATGAGAATCAGACGTCAGGTTTGTCTTACATGAATAAAAATAACTTAAGTCTGTCATTATTAATATGCTCCCATATTTTTCTTATTACATCGTGATATCTGCCATAATTAGTGAGAGAATGTTTACAATAACACTTTCATACAAACCGGACATCTTGTATTTTGAAAAGTGACAAGAATAGCTGATTCCAAATATGAAATGAATGGAGTTTTACGTCCTACTCTTTTGCACCTAAGTAGACTAATGAATATGGGCAACGCCATGCAGTGTTCAATGAGAGAAATTTGCTTGATGTACAATAATTAGTAGAAAGATGGTTTAGTTAATATACACACTTAATCTTCGTGACTGACTTAATTACAGATATAAGCTAATGTGAAAATGAATTTACATATAAAAGAAGCCGAATTTCAAGAGGGTTATCGTCTACTCTAGTTTTGAAAGTTAACATCTTTTCCAAACCTAGCTGTCCTGATAAAAACTGAATCACATGTTAACAGCATGAGATGAAATTAAGTGGATTTGATGGGAATCTGGTGTCTCTGAACTGTAGAATATTCCCACCCTCTACATTTTGCTTTAATGCAAGTAATACGTAACTTTCCAAACTAGCTATCATGATAGCAATTTGTACCGGAAACAAATTGATACAGCCGATTCTCCGCAATAATTGAGCGCTTTGCTGGACCTAACCAAATCGACCTGATTTTCTTTTCCAAACTGAAAATATTTCCAATTAACTTATTATTCAAGAAACTTAATGTTATTCATTTCATGACTGAGATTGACAAAGGATGTGCATATCTAATGATGTATGTAATATATAGAGTGCAGGTCGGTTTCAATCATATCAATCTTTAATAATATCATGTAAGATAAGTTGAGTCAATGTGTATCCTTAAAAGTTTATAAATAGCCACATATTATAATTATAAGCAATACTTGTCACACATCCATGTAAATAAATGTCAATATGTCTTTATTACCAGTGTGTTATACTCTTAATGTATGTCATTCAGTACAAAACTGCACTGGCATATAACAATTCTTAACATTTTTAACAAACAGTCGGATAACTTCCTGATGGATTTGAAAAATTTTAAAAACATTTTAAAAAAGTATACTATCTTTTCTAGTCTTCACATAGAATTGTCGTCATATGCGCAATGTTGGCCGTGGACAAGTTACAACAGGCTTCACGTGCAATTGATCTCATCATATCACATCAAGGCACTGAGACCATTACAGTATGGAGCCATTGTGTGTTATCGTGCGGGTAATGGCACTCTCTCTATCGGTAGTACGACAGTATTCAAATATTCATATTTTCGTAGCATTCGGATTTTGAATTATCATTTTCATATCCTTTTTATTTTCCGTCAGATCACATGACATCAAGCGACTTACCATGCAACTCTCCAATCTCCCTTTGTAGGCGATTACAAACTGTTAGCACACTTATGGAAAATGAATTATTATTGTTTCAAATAGAATGTCATCAAATCTTAACTGAGCAGAGAAAATTCATGTGGTGCTGTTGCCACTCTAATAAAAATTAGATTGCAAATCGTCTTTTTTTATCTGATATTTTTCTTCTCCGTTCAAATCTAGCTAGTTTTCAACAGCAGTCCCGTTCCAGTAAAGTGACTTTTATCGTTATCGAAACCAAAGTTCCTGACTTTTTGCTTTTCTTTGTGTTTTGTTATCCCACAATTCGTCATTGAAACAGAACGTTCGTAAACTTGTTGGGTCACAATGGAGATGAAACGAAATTGTGATCTAATTTGAACTAGTCTGTGTTGTTACTTATTGGTTTTCTATTTATTTCAATGCATCATCTTTTAGTTTCTGCAAAGTCTTTATTTTGGACATTTTTGTTAATAAAATTGCATATTGTTTTTACAACCACTCTCAACTTAAAACGTTGAAGAGAAACATTATTTGTGTTAAAGGTAGATGGTGGGGATCAAACGTAACATACTTGTCAGTTATCCCCTGCAGGCTATGTCTGGAAAGACAATCAAAAACACATATAATTTTTAAGTAGTTATTCAAATCTTATGCGTAACTTTGATATTTGTATGTGCTTGAATACTTAATTGAGAATAATCCTTGGAAAGAGCACTGCACCTTGGAGTGACCGTATATAAAAAAATACTGGATAGATACAGTAGGAAATATGGTGTCAATAAAGACACCATTATCTAAGCGTAAAAGTCCATTTGCTGCAATCACAGATTGCCAATATGATTTCGGGTGCTGTTTTGCGGTTTGGATCGTTAGTACTTGTTTGTTTGTTATGTTAGGTGATAACATGGTGATAACATGATGACAGGTGGTAATCAATAGAAAAAGCAGTCTATTGAAACTGGCATGGTAAAATAAACACGTTGTACACTGCAAGGTAACTGCAATCATTACACATATTCTATATATTGTCGTTTTAACCGTGATATGTAACGATACAACCAAAAACGTACGCCATGGTGTTTTATTCTCAGTTAAAATATAAACCAATCTTTACCATCCTATCACATTTACCCTTTATAAATTTGATCATATCTTACACGTGTATAAATTTTGATCAAGGCGAAATGAAACGTATCTATACATCTTTTCATCATTTTTACATTATCACTTAGACTCTAGGTTGGGAAATATTACACAGAGAACTATCTTGTCGACCCATTACATCACTAAAAACGTATATTACAAAGGACATAATAACATTTTGTAATCTTAAATAAAAGGCTTGCGAATTTCTACTTTAAAACAGTTAAGCCGCTTACCACTAAAGCGCTACCTTGTCGTTTTAAATCATTTACAGAAAAATATGTCGTTATTAAACATGTTTAATCTAATGTATTCCAAATTGGTCTGCTGTTAGCAAGATGTTGTCTTCACATTTGTAACTTGGCCTGATAGATACCTTGTTGTGTTCCGATGGAATAAGCAAACCTAATTTGCATGACCTGACCGGTAGAATATACATTAAGACGAGTGTTGTTAATTAGAAACATTACTTTTATGACCATTTTTCTATGACAGACATAAACTTTAAGCTTTGAGAACTTTAATATGTAAAGTGTTTTAAGGTAAAAATTGAAATGAACCCCACTGTTTCAAGTCAACTATAAGTAAATAGCCGTCGACACAGTCTACTTACATCTTTTGTTAACCAAAACCTAATGAACACCACCAAGCGTTAAGAAAAGAATAAAACTAAAGACTCGATATATGAAAAATTGGACAAATGTGAGATATTATAGTTTTAAGATAAGTCAGAAGACTGGAAAATTTCTCCATCCATCGGTTATGCGATCTGTATGTCTGGTTAGCCAAGTTTGCGTATTTAATAATTGTATGAATTGGTCGCTCCTATGATTTATTCATATAAAAAAATCTTTGATCTTTTACACTAAAAATAACCGTATTGTGGTCAATGAGTATTTAATAACGTTGATATCTGTTTATATACACAAGGGGGATAATCCACATATTGATAATATACTTTTTGTGATTTATAATGTCTAATGGTTTTATTCTACTCGTACAGAAAGTAATTTGTTGATCAGAAAATTATTAGGTGAGATATATTTTGTAAAGAACGGAAATATCAACCCAGATCTCATTTTATTGTTTAGTATCAATATTAATTTTGATGATAAATACTCTCTTAAATTTAATATCATAGAACATAGTTGAGAAATTGAAAGTGAAACTCCTCCTTTGCTTGGACCATTTATCTAAAATCTAATATTACATTTAGCTGAAACGTTGTAGTGTAAATCTCCTTTAGTTGATACTCAGGAATATACAGGATGAGCTACTACCTCCTTAAATTTATACAAGTCTCTTTACATAAATAGTTTATTTTTCATTTTTTGCTGGATTGTAGTAGGCGTTAATGAAAGTTCAATGATTTGTTTTTGTCATCTTATAATTTATTAAACCTTGTAATTTGATATTTTTATTTTGATACATCACGCTTACAGTTCTAAAATAGATAGTGCAACGCTGAACCACAAAATATTCAACTTTAAATTATCCATTAAACTCGTAGCAGAAAGACCATCTGCATTTTGTAATTAAAATTTGAATGAAAATTAACTAAACTGATGCGCGCAACAGTTTATTTTACCACAATAATGCCGTGAGGTTTTTTTTTTAAAAAGGTCAACATATTTTCTTTTATTCAGAAATAAAACAATATAAAGTGTGAAAATAAACATTAAAATATAACTAAAGAGCTGACTTAAGCTACCGCCTCGAGCTATAGAACAAATTTAATGTATCGCCATGTTCCGCTAGATTGTAATATGTTTAATGCAGAATGCTTACTATGCAATATAATGGCTGAGACTGAGTGCAAGGGTTACGGTACACTTCGAGTACTAGGTGTACTTTTGACCACAATCATCCTTGGTGACCTTTATTTGCAGGCATACCGATTAGGTTCATTGGTATCTGTACGGGTGTTCATTAATTAACAATGGATAAAGCAAACGTATCTATGCAAAAACTTCCAGTGCAAATAATTCATGTTATTACAAAACAATGGTCGAATTGTTTTCGAATGTCGGAACTACTTTTTGTCAGTGTCGGGGTTCTGTTGAAATGCGTGTCATATTGTCATTTTTAACAATAAAGTTTGTTTTGTTCTTCTTCAGGTCCTAATTCAGCACAGAGACGCCGTGGACGACAAACCTACAGTAGATATCAAACCCTCGAATTAGAAAAGGAATTTCAGTTTAATCACTATCTCACGAGAAAGAGACGGATTGAAATAGCTCATACGTTATGTTTGACAGAGCGACAAATAAAAATATGGTTTCAAAATAGAAGAATGAAGATGAAAAAGGAAAGACAGGCTATAAAAGATATAAACGGGGATCCAAAATTAAATGACAGCGCCTCGGACATTGGGGAGGATACAAACGAGAATTCGAGTTGAAACCACGTGACTCATTAAAATTCAAAATGGAAGTTTCAATAAGTAAACAAACGGGTCTGGTGAAATGATGGTGTCAATTCTCCTCTATATTTTATCACCAATGGTAAATGGTTTCTAACGGTTTCAAAATATCAAATGGGTAAATATCATATAGGCCAAGTGTTTACTCGAACAATGACTTATTACGGGTAACTAACATTTCAAAACGAGAAGAGGTGACGAGAACAGAAACCTCGTCATCCTCGTGGTCACTAACAGTATTTCTGGTCCGAATTTAACCGTATGTAAGGCGAGGATAAGATGAACTTATGTTCTTGTGGTGTGGTCAACTTTAATTTTGTTATAATGTGATGCTTGTGCTATATCAAAACGAGAACCTTCGTGACTTTGTGCTAAAATGTGAATTAATCCGAGTTTATTTTCGAGATTTACGAATTCCTCTTCTATGTAATATGTAAAATATCTGGGATGTATTCTGAAAATGACAATAAAACTCAAATTTGGTATCGGGTTTTGATTACAGATTTTACGTATTATCTTTTTGAACTACATATAATTCTATGATTATGATCTGAATTTTTTACATAGAAAAGTGTCCGAATCTCTATGATGATGATGATGAAAGTGCTTCTAAAACTATCCGCCCCAGAAAAGTTACATACTGAGTATATCCTTTGATGTACGAAGAAAAAAACGAGAGATTTTATTTATTAATTATGTGTTATCATAGAATGGTGTCAAGTCATTCTTTTTTGTTATTTTGTCGTTCATTTCTGTTTGATTTTATTTTTATTTTAACCTTAAAAATAAATCTAAATTCCATGTTCATTTCAATTTCATTACTAATTGAGATTGAGACTTGCTATCAGAATTTCACTGAATATACATGAAAATAGCATATCGCAAGCTTTATCTCCTACATTCGTCTTGCATATTCTCCCTTTTCGCTCTGATATATCAAAAGTTTCAGCAGTTTCATAAACCCAACACAAGCAATGCAAATAAGCTGATCAGTATATTGGCCATAGCAATGGAGATTGTCCATGAAATTCAAGAGGAAGTCGTATGTGATAGTAAAACTTTAGACTGTTGGGCAATGTTGCTGGTGGAGTCACGAAACTTTCTGGTCTTCGGAGAGTCGTATCATAATAAATTCATTTCGAACGAGAAACTTATAGCCACGGACACATTATTTTGACGCCTTGAAACCATGACCCATAAATATTGACTTTGAAAATTGTAATACATGTATATTAAAACACGATTTACCGAAACTCTTCCGGATTTGGTACAAATGCAAATTTTTTAACCCACAATTACATAACTATATGGCTTTGGCTTGGCGGATTGATTTTAGACATACCAAAACTGCTATGAATTCATACTTCCAATACTTCATCAATATACGCACATAGATCTAAGGTCCAGACAATAAGTACTTAAACTCACATCATGTAATAAGGTTATATTTTATTCATTAGTATTGGTCTAGTAGTCAATCGGTTTATCAAGTTCAGTTCCACCCTTATATATTAAGACTCTGTATAATCCTGAATACAAATTCTCATACATTCTAGTGTTAAAATACAAATTCTCATATATTCTATGCTAAGATACAAATTTTCATACATTCTGTGCCACAATACAAATTCTCATACATTCTATGCTAAAATACTTATTTTCATTCTATGCTAAGATACCAATTTTCATACATTTATTCTAAAATAAAATTATCATAAATTCTATGCTAAAATACAAATATTTATAGATTTATGCTAAAATACGAATTCTCATACATTGTATGCTTAAATACAAATTTTCACACTTCCTATGCTAAAATACAATTTCTCATTTTTTATTCTATGCTAAGATATATATTCTCATGCATTCTATGCTAAAATACAAATTCTCATAATTTACATTCTATGCTAAAAAAAAAAATTATCATACATTCTTTGCTAAATTACAAATGATAATACATTTCATACTAAATTACACATTTTCATA
Organism: Lottia gigantea; assembly: GCF_000327385.1. NCBI lineage: Eukaryota > Metazoa > Mollusca > Gastropoda > Lottiidae > Lottia > Lottia gigantea. Next base: position 2,721,983 of record NW_008707225.1, on the reverse strand, counting down.
TATCCTTTGCCAAAAAACAAATAATGATACATGTACGCATGACATACTTGATTTCCATGCAAAAGCGACCAATGCAATCCCTCGCAAAGCGTTAAACAGTACAATTGATATTGTGATTTCCACATAAGTAGGCGTTTAATAAGTTAACCAAATGAACGAATTTGCTATCTGGATCGAAAGCTCAGCCAAATTGACAAACCCAGTCGCAGAGTGGCATCAGGTCACTGGGTTGATGCGTATGCACTGCCTCGCTAGCGCTCGAATTCATAATGAGCCCAAATTCATTCAATAGCCAAAAAGTAATAGATTGGTTGGTGTGTTATGGGGTCTTATGTGATTAGCATATTTTAGTGACGTCATAAAATACTTTAGTGGAATTGCAGGAACAACATACATCTGATTGAAATTTTGAATGATGCAAATTGATGCAATCAATATCCCCGATACACATCTTTACAATTCCTTTAAATAGCAACACCTAACACATGTATTGATTCTAATGTGGTTCAATTAGATTTGGATTCAAGAGCTGAAGGTAGTCGTAAAAATCTTGTCCAACAGCACCGTTTGTGTGTATTATATAAGATATATAAGAAGGGGTGCCGAGTTGACAAACCTATTCGCAGAGTAGCACCGGGATAAACGATAAAACGAATAGTCAGTAACTGGAGATGACTATTAACAGCAGCGTACAGAATGTAATACCTGGTGCACTTTAAACGCTCTTTATTGAAAAGGTGCAGAAAGGTCAACATGACAAAAAAAGGTAATCTGAACCTTCCGTTTTCTGTGGATCTGATCAAATGTTGCCTTAGACCCATTTAAATTTGTCAGTAGTAAAGCGTGCCGTACCTGATCTAGATCTAGCTGCTCAAAGTTAAATAGGTGTGACAAAATATGTACAAAATTTTTTATTGGTGCACGATTTTACATTTGTTTAAGTGACATTTAGAAAATGACATGATTGATCACTATGTCACCACGTGCACTAGTGACAGAAATGAGGGAAACCTTCAAGAAAAGATTAAAAATGAGATAAGGCAAAGATGAAAAAAGGTATCAATGAACTATATGTACCCTCTAAAGACATTGTCCCAACCACTGCTTAGGATCTCCTCACAGACTGTTAAAAAATATTTTATGTTGTGTTGCTCCATCAGAGAGCAGCATCCAGTGACGGAAAATTCAGACATAGGAGATTATCAGGCTTTTATTTAGCCTCTATTTGTACCATTTCAAAATTTCTGACGCTAATATCTATTTTGCGATGTGATGATGTTTTTTGTGATAGCGGAACGGATAAAGTGTCAAAAAGCCAGAAACACCTCGTATGTTTACTAGTAACATGTACACGAGCATCTCGCTTGCACGTCCATTGAGGCGGAGAGGGGAGTTGGGGACACTGGAAAAAATTACCTGGGAGCTTTCACTGACCATTATCTCGTCCCCATGCGCCTCCCTCATGTACTGATTCGGTGAGAGAAGAGAAAGGCCCAGATCATCCTTAGGAATATAGAGAAGAATTTTGAGAAATAAATATCATTATTAACTAGGCATACTAACAAAACACGTTTCAGTCCATTAGACTCTAATTAATATGCTATTGTTTTCCTACTTTAACTATTAATAAGCAACCAATCCCTTAGTGGCCAATTGACATCTGGTTAATCCTCAGAAGTAAAATAAAACTTAAAAGACAAGGTACATGGTAAAGGTATTCCACTCTGTTTGTTGTTTTACACACATCCTTTATTTTTTAACCTTGTATATATGATGTTATAATTAGAGCATGAGATACAATTAGGGCGTAAAGCGTCTGACCAACAACCAAAAACATTTAGCTTGAAGCCTAAAGACACGACAGTAATTTGTTACTTGAATTCTAGACCGATTCATCTTGGTTATAAATTTGTTTCGTTTCAAGTTGTTCGTGTGACAAGTTTATGATCGATTTGATACATTGAAAAAACAACGAAAGAAAAATACAGAAGGTGAATGACTGACATCAGAACTTCCGTCCCAACTGTTACATGTTTAAAACGTGAAATGACATTGCATGCACTTGTAAATTCGAAACCCACAGATTGCGTTTGTAGATGATTGTCGAGAATGCTTCTGTTAAACGGTTTGGTTTCTTTAACAACTAAATTTGAGCTGGGGTTCTACAGAACATCCGTTCCAACATGTTTCAAACGTTCTTGACTTAATTATGTATAATTATACCTGTAATTTAGAATGAATAAATGTCACTGCTTTAACATAATGTAATCCATTGTGCCCATCTGATCACCCAGAATGCTTCTGTGTAACCTTTTGATTGATGTTTCTTATGATGCTCATGATTTATAGGAACTCAATTTTTTCTCAACTTTGAGCATCGGCAGATTGAATGATAAGAGTGAGTATGGCATAGTATTGCGATAATTTATGCTTTTGAGTCCAGGTTGAAAAACTTCATTTAATTTTAGTTCCACTATAAAAAGTCAAATGGTGGGTATCGCTAGAGGACATGAATCGTTTTCCGAAACGTCTGATTCCAGATTCTGCAATTGGGTTTATTCACTCGGCATACGTTCACGTAACACTTTAATTTTTCACGTAGAATTTCATGAATAATCAGCTAGTTGGATTTTAAGTCCAAAAGAGCCATCGTTTTCAATTGCTCGTATTTAAACTATATATGCTTATGTTGATTGATGAGATCACACTTCCTCTCTCGGTGTAGTGTTGCCTTTGACAAATTTACCTCAATAGAAAACAACAATATAACTTCTTAATTCTATCGTAGGCGAATGTTAAATCGGCTTGCGAAAAGTTTTTCAATGTAATGACTTTTGTCAGTTCACCGTCAGTGACTCTGAATCTGAAAGTACATGTAACTTGTTTTGGAAATGGCTGTTAATAGCTTGAAGCATCTTGAAGGACCTGATAAATTGCTGGATTTATCGCTTTGTGCTCACCTTTAAATCGTTCCTGTAAAGCTGTCATTTGTGAGAATCACCCAGTAAGTAAGTAAGTGAAATATAAGGTACCCTGGAGACGACTTCCAGTAGCAGTCACCGACATGAAAATCGAGGATAACTACTTGTAAGTGGATCTTGCAGATCATGAACACTTTAATAAGCGCTGTATTTTTTTTCTATCCATAAACCAAAATCACGAAGCTTCATGGCTATAAGCATTTAATCATTCAATCAAGTGATTTCATTATTTGGTTGAAATTTTGGAATATCTGACAATGTGATCTTGTGGTACATTCAATGATGGGATAAGTCAGAGTCTGGACAAAACTGAACTTGCGCCATTACTATTAATCTGCGCCAAACTTTTGTTTACAATTAATTCTTCGGAACTACTTGATAAGTCATTCGACTATCCCATACATCAAATCTACTGGTCCAGAACTTAGGTTTTTCTTAGGTAGGTTTATTTCAGGTCATTAATTATTCAACAGATATGTACTCTTTTAATAAATACTCTGATCGAGGAGACAATTCCATGCAACCTATCTAGTAATATTCCATTCAGATTTAAAACAAATCTATGGATATGGCGTTTTTGATATTTTCTTTCTTATCATTGTGCTGTTGATGATGGGATGCCAAGAAATACATCACATCCCGCTTATTATCTTTCCAACCATTCACCTTTCACCCGTGTGAGCTTTATTTGTGTTTTCTTCAGTAGTTTATATGGCAGATATGTTTTATCAATGATAAACAATAAAAGGTATTAGATTCTATTTAAGACCTATGATAGATAATAAAAGTGTCAATGATTGCCTGTGGGAGGTATTAATCATCATCTATAAACCAGCAGTAGTATTACTGGAGTCTACTGGACACTCTAGATCCTACTTCATTTAGACATGATCATGAACATTCACTCACACCAGTCACTGTTTTTTCATTAATTAAAACAGCAGTAACTTCTCTGTTTCATTTCCCACCTAATTGTATAGACACTGAAAGGGTAGAGAATTCCTTTAACGAGTCCCGTATTGATTGACTGTAGATTTTATTGCGTACTACAAAGACAGTGGTACTTCAATTATAGCATGGACGCATAGTCTCTGAAAGGTGTTAATCTATTAAATTATGAATAGCTTATCCACGAATATTTTTTCGCTACACCTCGGAACAACAACTGTGAGTGGATGTAGTGTGAATACTTCTTGTGTATAAATTTCTGTAAGGAACATTACTAGGACTACAATCGATTATTCCCTCCCCAAAGAGAATACTTCCGAGTCGGCGTCTTTGATCTCATTTATTATCCAATCAATGACATTGATCGGTCGTGATTCGAAATGTTGAAGTGCTTGTCCGGTCTGCTGTTATGGTCGCACGTGACCCGTATCAACTTGTATTGAACTAAGGTGGATATTATCGAGTGATCCTATTGTCTACGGTGATATATGGCTCTCGCATGTACACGTGGGATGAATTATCGAATACTGACCAACATAAGAATCAAATTACCAGATTGTCTTTTGATCTGACAATGTAATTGTTATTCTGAAGGAGAACATAAGGTTTTAAAGGCATGTTCTTATTAAAATATGAAACAAACCTTATAGAAAATTTCTTTTCAAAACGGAAAACGTCTTATCACAAAATATCTAGCTGATATTATATTAAAAGACTTATGAGTTGTTATAATATTTTCCTGAACAGCTGACCATTTAACTACATTTGCAATATTTCGTTTCCACCAAAACAATGTTTCATATTATACTGTGATCGCAAATTAGCAAGTGTCGTGTCAAAGCTTATCGACATCTTGTTTATTACAGTGGTCCGTCAGCTATACTTTTCTGAAACACTGGTTCAATCCAATAGCTTTATATTGTGTGTGCCAATTATTAAATTATTAAATAAAAAGCTTGAAAAACTGCTTTGATTCCAGACTGCTATTCGCTGGTTTACATTTATAATAACGGGGACTAAATAATATAGAAAATGCAATGTTGATATAAGCCTGTTGTTGTATATGTGCATCGTGATAGTTTGCAAATGAAATAATATGAAGTTTTAATCAAAAGAAACCATATACCAGTTTTTAGATTAAAATATTAAAATTGATATCAATGTCCTTTTGAACGTCAAAGACGAGAAGATCAAATTACACATGATTCAGCTTGAAAAAGTATGACTAACCGCATATTTTTATAAGATTGAAGATTGCCTTGTGATTCCAAAACACGTTTCTGTCTTCGACAACACGAAATCTTGTCTATATCTCGACACCCCTGAACTAACCCTGAGCGACTCTTTCTCTTTTCTTCATTCATTATTTTGATTTTAATCTGCTTTCATATGGTGATGAAGGCATGAGTATAGCTTAAATATTCAAATTTAAAATAAATATTATTATATCATATTTGTTATTCAAATATTAGATTTTATCTGTTTTATACCCATAAATATGATTTATGATCTCAAATATGGAAAGAGGTGTCACATTCACAATGGGGGCATTGGCTACAGGTTAACAACTTTAATTGGGGATTTAATGTGTCGTATGCAAGAAATGCAATGCGAAAATTAAGTGTTCGTACACACACTTTATTGCGTTTCCTTGATCTACAGAATTATTGACAGTCATATAGATTGGGTCAAAGTCGCACCTTTCATAAAGCTAAAATCGTTCATATGAGATGTTTACACTGCGACGCTATTTTGTCCACAAATTTGGTATTCATTTAACATAACCCTTTATTCAACTACGATCATAAATTTCACCTTCCTAATTCAATTAAATTTGTAATTTATCTATTTTTGGTAAAACATGATAATCTGTGTAAATAGCGGTTGAGTTTGATGTTAGTATTTGATGTGAAAGTTCTATATCGTAATCTGGTTTAGGTAATATCGCTACCGTCTCCCTGTATAAGATATGTCCTTTCTAAACAACCATATATCACCCTCATAATCCATACTTATTGACCAACTCAGGTTCCACTTGAAGCACATCGAGTTTTCAATAGCCGGTATCAAGTTCGGCGCAACTTCAAAAGCAGCCCGAGTGTGTCCACATGTAAACACGTCCAATTCTTTCCTTGAAAACTATTCGTTTCTTAAACAACATAAATCAGGCAACTCTAGATAACATAATCTATAAAAAGCGATTATTTTTGTCCAATTTGACACGGTGTAAGACACATTATAGTTATATCAGTCCGGCCATTCACGTTGCCCAGTACGCTTTTCTTTGATCTTTACCGGTGTCTTTCGATTGCGGTCGCTTTGTTGTGTCAGATAGAAGGACTTTCATAGAGACAAATAGATGGGTAGGAATGTACCTCCCATAAGATCTGTTGACTGTCCAGGTATTAAGAGATGAATTATGGGAGCTCTCCGCCCATCCTTTACAAACCTTCAGTTAATTGAAGTGTTATGATTAAACACACCACCTATCACTGACATCATAACAACAATGACGTAACAAAAGACACCTAATAGAGTTTTATTGCACCAATTATCATTCAGGTACAGGTTAAATTGATGGTGCATGTACTTAACGCCCTCTTTACCCATGGGAACTTTTCATTTCACTTTCTGTAATACCAATATATTAAACCCGCACTCATTTTCAAGGTAACATTAGAGGAGGTTTCTTGAATTTAAATTTGAAACTGCCTCGACGTCTACCACACGACTATAATACGACGGAAATACCACAGAGCTTCCTTTCTGGTGTCGTACAAAGAAGTTCATAAGAGTTTTGTTTTCATACTGATTAAATGTTCCACTAATATAGGATGATGTTCATTATATACACCACAAAGATTCTTTCAAATATGATTTCCAAAATGACTTCCCTTGCGGTTTCTATGGATGTAACATCGCTTTACTACTTACTGGTGAATAGTTTCTATATCAAGGGACAGCCCTCTCTCCATACCAGGTCTACGACACTTCCTTAAAGGTCACTGTTCGCCATTTTCGGGGCTGATTTGGGGCTTATGTAAATATTCTTCAGAAATACTAGAACTATACAAAAATCGCACAATCCCTTCAAATACCTTAGACACACTTGGATTTGAAGGCCCAAATATTCTGAATCAGCAGAAAAATTCTATGGAACACAATGTGGGCCATATTCTTATGTTGTTTCAATGACTTTTAGCAATAAATCACTCTTGCGTTTTACTTATCTTTGTCAGTCAATATATATATTCTTAAATCGTGGTTCTTTGAAGGAATTGTCACTAGTTATAATGATATTAAAGATAAATACTAAGAGAAGTTAATTATACACCGGGTATCCATACAACGTGTTTTTCTCGACATATTTATAGATCAAACATTGTACCCGAAAGGGTGACGCATTTTGCCGATTTGGTTACTCATGAAATATGGGTCAAAGTGAGGGATTCATAAAGAAAATCGAAACAAACCAATTTTAATTATTTTGTAGAATATCTGAGAAAACGTCTAAGATATACAAAAAAATTGCATTTTTTAATTTGGACGAAATTCGGTGTTGAATCCTATATGCATGAATATAGCCCTTAATAAGCCCTTAATAACTTAATAAAATGTAATGTTTTGTAGAAGGGTTTAAACACAAAAACTTTAATTTGAGATTATGTGCGGTCCAGATTATATTATTATCATTAACATCTATTAAAGGACTTCTTCACGCGATTCCACCATTAAAGGTGTTACAATGACAAATCGAGATGTATTCCAAGGAGAGATTGAAGCTTTACCTTTACACTTTATCAATGAATGGATTCCACAACAAAATAGCAGTATTAACATGGTAACTGTAAGCCTCTTAAACTAATTACACGAACAATAATGATAATAACATTTTCTATCAACGAGTGTTGTGTTTCTGGACAAGTCAATTGGATTAATCAGATGACCTTGGCATGATTTAAGAACAAACAGTATTTTTTTACAAATAACAAATTCTTTTTTCATGGTGTTGAACCAGATTTTTTCAAGGAATATAGCCATTAGAAGACACAGATTTCATTTTCTACACTCTTATGTCAAATCCTTATGTAAATGCAATGTTAAATTGGGAAGGATAGTCTGATAGTTAAGCTGAACGGTTAGAAAGCATAACCACCCGGTTTTATCGCATTTGCTTGTTGTCGGCCCATTTTTCGATAAAAGAGGTTCTCTTTTGAGTGATCCGTTGAGATGATGTGAATAGCTACATTAAGTATACTATACGTTCTTGCTATTTAAATTCACATAGCACGCATAAGTTTGGTCCACTAGCTAACTTGAAAATCGTTTCTCCCCTTGTACACCAAGGCGTGTTCAATTGTACTCAAATATAAAATTATGACTTTTGGTGGGCAACATTTGTGTGTATTCTACATTTGTAGCATATTTGTGAGGTCTTAATTTGTAAATTCATTATTTTTAACCAAACTTTGGTACCATATTAGATAAGCCGATCAAATCGACGTTTCAGCCAAACAATAATGACTTCACAATATTTCTATTCTTTAGTACGGATTATTTCGAAAAAGTATTTCGCATACCATTTACATAGGGTAACGTATAGTCTTTTCTGCTTTGTATAAGCAGACCATTAATATCCTAGATCGAAGTGTCAAATGCAAATAATAGAATATTAACCCAATTTAAAGGTTAATCTCAACTAAAATAAATTATTTTAAAGTACTATTTATTGAGTGCATGTTGATTTACCATACGGTTTATGTTTTAGGGGATTTTTTCACCTGTCGATCTGATTATTGACATCAGTGGTGGTCCATAATATACCAGTTTGATACTATGAAATTAACATCAAATTCGACGTGGATCTCACAATTATCAAATAAATAATTAGCTATAAACATTGATCAGTACAATGGCAATAAATCAATTCACAGTGCTCAGACCTATGGTCATCTAACTGTATAAACCATCTGTTCCTCATGTCCTTTGGCCATTTCTAGAATTAGTCTGTTGTCCAATTCTAATGACATTATCTAGAACACGAGCCAGACGTGGGTGTGTAGCAACATTAGTTTTAATCACAGATAACTGGAATTATTTTCAATAATGGTCTCAATCAACTTTCGCAAGACGTGAGATTTTTCCCTCTTAAAATGACTCAGTCAGTTTTCAGAATTCAGATTGGTAGAAAACCAACTCGTTAGAGCCACAGTGGTCAATAATTCTATATCTTTACACAAAACCTCCGAGGTTCATGAATAATCCAAGAAGTCATAAATTGTGCAACATTAATCTTCACTTTGAAAGCAATCGAATGTGAATTGGCCTTGAGGTCAGCAGGTCTTGCTTCTTTTTATAAAGATATTTCTAGATTGTTTTCGTTGAATATGGATTGTCTAACGACTTCTGAAATTTTTTTTTTTTAGAATACAAATAGTAAATATTAAGATTACTAATTTCCTGAATTCTCTTGACCGATAAATTTTCAGATGTGCTTTCAAGACAGGCGATGAAGAAATGCTCAAGTGTGTCGAGAACAAAGTTGGGTAGCAAAGATTCATGATCACCCACCATCAAACCGAAAGACTGCAAGAAAAAAGTTATTGCTACTATGAAGGACCTACGATTTGTATATCAGGACGTTATTTATAGTCCCAATTCCTTTACTGCATCACAATATGGAACAATCTTAGAAGTTACCATATTTAGACGTTATTTGGACATGCAGCATGGGTTATCTGGGCATATTGCGGACGGTTGCATTGATGTTTCAAAGTTTTGAAATTAACAGTGTGCAATCTTTGAAAAAACCTTGGCAGTGTTTTGTGGCAAAAAGCAATAGATATGCTTGTGTTGTGTTCGGAGCATAAAACCGAAAAGTTTGGCTGCTTGGTGTTGATTAAGGGGTATACCATTTCATCATTTATGTGACAAATCTCTGCGCATGAAATTAAAAAGATTTAATTTGAAAAATTGTGCAGAAATTTTGAAAAAAGAGAAACTTTCCCAATTTGTCGAATAGCTGAAAGTAAAGAGGAGTCAATCGCAATTCATATTAAGAGAGTTTTAACTCTTAGTACTCTGAATATGGACAAAGTTTAAATAATTCCTTATTAAGCTCATTCAAATCTAGCCAACACTTGCTCCGTAGGTTTCTAGTGATAACGTTTTATTTCCTCTTTTATGAACTTTGATTTAGACAATGTTTACGGACCAATGGTCTCAATAGTCCAGTATGATGATTTATACCATCAACTTAATTTGTATTTTAAAATTAGCTGATGGTATAAGGTGATACACAGTCTTTAATTAAAATACAGAGAACAAACAATAAGAGTATTGCCTTTCGATCCTCGTTTCATCAAACGATATGTGGCGTTCCATTGCCAAATATGATCATAGAACAAATTCTAAATAAAGCGTTCAAGGATTGGCAAATACTTAACAAGTTTCATTTCACTCGTTGTTTTCACACAGAAACACCTTTTAACTGATATTAAAATGTAAGTTAATTTTAAAATGAAAGATACAGAGATAAAAACTAGAGTAAACGATACTTTAAACCATTAAAAGCCAGAATCTCAAATATCAAAACTCATTCTCAAATTGGAAGGATTAACTTTTGTGTGTCAAACAATAAAGATAATGTAGTGTAGGTAAAAGGAGTATACTATTGGGAGTGTAACTAAATTTGAAAGACGGTTTAATATGACTTTTTAACTATTCTGAAAGGCAATATTTTTGTTAATTTCTGTCACCTAGCATCTTGATACTTGATTGGAATTATCAGCTAGCCTTCTCATTTGGAGAGTTCACAAGATAGTATAGGCTATCAGAGTCCAGTATCAGATGATAAGCAACAAGATAATCCAACAAGCCTCGATTCGGGAATCATTTTATCTGTCTATACTTTTGTAACTTTTGGTTTGGTCGTTTAAACTGGAAAGAGGCCTTGTTTTTCATTTAAATGTTATATTCAAACATTAATATCATTAATGTTATATTAACATTGGGTGCAGTAGATCAGATCGTGTAGGGTTGTTTATGCTTTGCTTCATTGCTTTATATTATACACAATACACATGTTTGCTTCAAGGAATGCCTTTTATTTGCAATTTGAAGACGCGCCTTGCGATTTTTATATTTTTTATATTTTTAATTTTAACCTACTATCCATCAGTTAATATGAAGACCTCCCATCCTATTATGCAATCAGTATCCGAATCACAAGATAAATTTATGAAAAAACATATGAACTACATGCAAAAAAAAGAAGCAGCTGCCCTTGTGACTCTTTATGTGATTTGACTCCGGGTTTACCTCCACAGACGTTCACCGCCAATCCTTCATTTCACTTGATCCAATGAATCGTTTAACGAAAAACACGAAACCATTACAAATTGTAATTCTCATGAAAAAATTAGGTCTACAACTTACTATCTTATCTCTTCTACAGGTATACTTCTAATTCAATTGCTACAACAAGTTGTTTTCTGGCAAAGGTTCACACCAAGCAGACCAATTTGAAGAGGGTAGTGACATGCAGTCTTGAAAGGGTCAGTTCATGTAGAACGGTAACATGCAACCACCCAACCTAAGCGACTTTGACACATGACAGTTACATCCAGCAGACCTTGTTTTCACGTTTTCCGACTCGAATGTAAGTCATGTGCCAATCGATATGTATACAAACATTGCTTTGGCATATCTTCAGATTAGAAATGGCCAGATGAAGTGGTGCTACTTTAAAAACCAAGTCTGTTTCACATAGTTTATACTCGAATCTTCCATGTTTTGAGTGGAAGTATCATGCTACACGATAAGAAAAATATTTCATGGATTATAATGTTTACACGATTAGATTTTACAATGTTTCAGTCTTTTAGAAGGAATGTTAACACTCATCATTTAAATATGATAAAGGAAATCTCAGATAAGACAATGAAACTATTTTAATTACTGCACGTATTACAACAAATTCCGATACAAAATGAACTTATTACCATTGCATATTTATCGCCCTGGGACACCGCAAGCCATGCTGATGTTTGTTTGGCTTCCTCCTTTTCCAGGAAAGTTACAGTTCCGTACCACTATGTGAACACGCCTTACTGTGGGTCAATTAACACGTTGTTTCCACATTTATAGTATGTCCAATAAAATTTAATTATAGTAGTACTAAGAGTGTGGAGGCGGATATAATCAGAAAAACTTGCAAGGTTTCAAGGTAAACGTCGCTAAAAATGACCAAAAATGGAAACAAATGCTGAGGTCCAGACGTCGTTTATTTAAAAGTTCCAACTTGTGGTGATTTGTATGACATCCATCACACCACCAATGTCTAGACTAAAGTTCTGCCTAATTTCAATTAAGGTTTCACATTTTAATCAAGTTATTCTGTAAGTACAAGAGTATTGGTCAGAACAGAACTGGTTTATATCATTAAGATGTAAAATGAACCAGATGTAGGTAGAATCAGAAAGAAAAAGATGGACGACGAGGTTATGAGACAAATGGTTGGGTACGTTACACCGTTTTTAGGTACGCAGTGCTTTATGTTATGACATACATGTCTGCGATCGAAATACTGCATACGAGGTGCACTCCACTGCGTCATGAATATAGACTTTTTGTTCTTTACAGCCAGATTGATGCATTGAAAATATGTATCTCGACTCAACGCTATACACAATGTAGTCAGAATACATAACAATATGTAGTAGCAAAAGTACAAGATTATATAAATTTTACAGTACAAATTCTATACAGAGATATGAATGAACTACATTCAAGACCCATTGCCTTACTTTCACTTCTTTCCAAGTGTTGCCAAATAGTAGCATGTATTACAAAATATGTTTGGCCTTTAACTTTTCCCTTATCTGCTGTGAGAGTTGAATTTAAAATGAAGACGAGATAGTGGTTTCGCTATTCTTCTTGCCAGACTTCTTCTCATCAAATCGACCTAATACAATCATTATAAATAATGTAAAAAATATGATAATGGGCAATATTATGAATATTTTGAGCTTGCATTGCGCCTAGTGAATATAATTTATCAATTGCGTGAAGCCGTTCTGAACCAGTGATCAAAGACGCAATAAGCTATTCATTTCTTTGTCTGGTGTCCTAATGGGGTTACAGGGTCAAGGGGGGCATACTTAAGCTTAGCAGGAAGACGTGCTCACCATTCAAATTATTCGCTTCATACAATAAGTCGTCCCTAACTTACAAAACATCCTACTCTAAGGTATTTCTTTCAAATATTTGTAAGACGTATCGTATCGTTTTTAACTTGTGTCTTGTAACAATTATCGGCTGATGGATTAGACTTTCACTTAATACAATTTGGTGTAGTAGTGATGTCTTTTTGACCACTGATAGAGCTGTCAAATGTACAAGTGGCCTTTAAGTTTCTTTTTATTACTAATTACTTGATTTAAACGTTTTCTCTATCGAAGACTATTTTGAATCAAATCAATGTAGTATTTAGGACTGATCGGAATGACAACACCTGTGCCTATATTAACTCTTCATGTTTGCTTTCTAATTTGTTGACAAGAAACTTAAAGGAAGATACATCACTTTGTGAAGTATTTTCTGAATTGTACCAAACTATCTACTATCAGTAGTTCAGAGCACAAACGCAAAATCAGTTGAATATCTTAAATAGATATGTATTAAAAATTACACGTATAATAGATATACATAAAAATAAGTATCATGTTAATTAACGATGTAAAATATTGGCTTTATGTTGCAATCGTTCATTCACCAGGTTTTCAAAGTTTCCAATTCTAATTTCGACAATTTTATGATATTCTGCTTACTTTGTACTTATTAATATTCTAATCAAATAATATTTTTTATTGCTAGCTAGTAATAATAATTAAGTGGCATCCGAAAGAGATAAAAAATCGACGAGAATGTCTGAATTCTTATAAAAAGTAATTTTCTATAATCTATTACCTCATCTTTCTTTCTTATTCTCATTTTATTTTTCTGAGATTTCTTATTTTGATTTTCTGGTCTAATTCCCCTCAGTGCTGCAAGATCGCAATTTTTTGTACGACTTCAAAAGAAAAATGTAATAAGTTTAATGGAGAACGAAGCCCTCGGCCTGATTGCAGCACTCCGACTTCTAACCTTAGTTGCGTAAAATTATATGACAAATGATGACATTTGGACCAATAGAGCTGATGCCATTTCAGTTTCAATTTTTAAGGAATTATATCTGACAGAAGATTGTTGTCTGCAATAGTTTATTGGTTCCTTTTCACCCAGTCCACGCTCGAAATTGCCTCCTTGAGATTTATGAGGGTTTTTGGAAATTTAGCAAATTATGTTTGTGTTTTCCCGGAATTGAAATAATTTATCATGTGCAGTAGTCGGGGTTCAGGAAGATATCTTATTTTATTAATATAATTAAGTTAGTAATGGAAGTGATTATACGTGTGGTTGACTACTATTATGATAATTTCGGTACCATTATTACAAATACATTACTAATCATTACCGAATTGGTACTAAAAAACCAACATATTTATCATAGTACTGATTAATTGATCCTGCTCTCTCGTTGACTTTTCATTAGATTAATAGACACGACTCTTACAAATAAGGAAAAAAGCCCTAATTCTTTAACTTTAGATTTTAATTAGCGCTTTTCTTGTCACGGGGAAATATTTCACACAATGCTTCTACGAAATTTGCCATTTTTAAATAATATATTTTAGATATATATAGCATAAATACGTATTCTTCTCCATAGGTTATTGCCAGATTGAACGAACCCAACCTTACACATACTGGAGCGCTAGATAAATTCATGGTCTGGTTAGAATCATAACATTGAGCATGCCGAGATCCATCTGAAAATTTAATATGTTAATTTAGATTATTTTGAAGTGCAAACCGCTTACAAATGAAAACAATGACAAACGTGTACGAAAGAAAAGAGCATCCAGCGATCGGGTTGATAAATTGAGTTACCTCCCTTTACATATAAAACTTCAGTTTTCTCCATTTGAAGTGTTCTTCGGAAATCGTACAGAACTAATTTTCGAAATATCAAAAGTGACCATGGGTCATGGTCTTGTATATTTTGCATATATTTGTTACATTATTTATCAATTTTAGTTATATACACGAAGTTGTTCTAAAAGAGACAATAACTTGTTGGTAGGCTACTTAGGGACAACATCTAGATGTTAAGAAATTAAGAAATTTTTCAGTTTGAAAAATAAGAATATTAGAAAGTAATATTTAATACTAGTTGTTGCCGATACTGACCTTAAACTAATCCGTTATTAAGTCAACAATGTAAAGAAGACTTGGATATAGATGAGACTGAATAAACAGATTCCGTGTCAGTAGATGGAGTTGCTTCCCCTTTATTGGAAACTGACTCTATGCATGAAACATCCTTAACCAGTTAGTGTTAGTCGGAGAGAAACTATGGTGTCAAGTTAAAAACTTAGTATAGATCATAAAACTTCAATGCCTACAAATATGTTAGAACTTTTATTGTCAAGATTACGAAATGAAGGTTGTTGAAAATGGCACCGTGTCGTAAAGAAAATCAAACGTACTCAGAGGTTAGCTATTCTTTAATATTTCCCATTGTCAAAAAATATGGTAAAAAATTTACAAGAAAAGGAAATGAAATATTTTGAATTAACAGAATGTGAATAGGACATCGTCTAGTGTTTCAAATGGGGCATAAAGAATAGGATCGAGGCATCAGTGAGACGGTATTCTTAAAAGTAAATGTATTCTGGAATACCTTAAACCATCATGCATTAGGATTTGTCAATATATCCTTTTGGAGATTCCATAATATATAGCTAATAATAATTACTATTCTGTTGGACAAAGTCGACCCCGAGGTCATAACGTTTTAGGCAATATAATCCAAAGTTGATTGATATTTGAGTTCCACTAAGCTGAGTTAGGGATGCTCACTATCCCAAAACACCACTGTCCACGGTTGCTAATCAGTTTTAGTGGTGCAATTAATGTAATTATGTAATATTCATGCTACTCCCCTAGGCCGAAAGAAAGGTGGCCGCAGCTACAAGAGATTTGCATCATTAGAATACAGTTTATGAAGTGGGTCGCTGGTTGTTTCTTCCTGTAAGAATTTTCTTCTATTTTCACCACACAGAGTTCGTGGTGTTATCTATTAAAATTAATTTGATCATTCTGCTCTGTGTAAAACTATCGTACTAAGGCCTTCCATTGATTTAGAAGCTATAATTTACATCACTTCCGGTATAAATTCTGTGACTGTTAAACTGCCGGAAGTCTTCTACACACTTTAATGTTTGTGTCAAACTGTGACTCGACGAAGTATAGTGTAAATGTGTTTGGCAAACGTAATACATATAATTACTGTCTAGTTTTGTGTGAAGTACAGCTTCTAAAGGCAAAACTTTGGAAAATTTGCAGCTAAAATGGGCTAGTACAAAGATTTAAGAAAGTTTTCAATGATTACTTATTTTCGTTTCTCTTTGAAAGCGTAACCTCTATGCCTTTTCTTACATTAAAACAACGAATGCAGAACGTTAAATTATTTTTCCATCGTTGTTTTTCAGAGTAGCAGATTGATCTTTAGTATTCTGAAAAATAAAGCAAATTGTTAGCATTTCGCCTTCTACTGACTATGACAGGGTATTTTTAATATTCCTAACCGCCGAAGAAAAGAACTGGTAAAATTCAAAATGAAAACTTGTGCAATGGTTTCTCATTGAAATTTCTACAGGACTAATATCGTGAACAATAGGGACGGATATATATTCCTGTTCTTTTCTGGGGAACGCTATATATATCAATAGACTCCACAAGATTTTTTTCAAAATTTTACAAATAAAAACTTCTTTGAAGATAAAGATTTAGATCAATTACAGAAGTGTAGTCTTGGTAATGAAATAAATTGGTCGGAGTTGGATTATCGTCTACTATAAAGGTGATTTGGTATTGTTGTCAAGTTAAGAAACAACATTCTAATGTCTGTGCCCCCGAGAGTCAGCATTTAATCCCCAATACCAACACTTGATGATTCTGACCACTGTAAGTGTGAGTTCACAGGAAATGAAATGAAATGAATGGAGTTTTACGTCCTACTTTTCTGCACCATGTGGGCTAATGAAGACGGGCAACGCCATGCAGGCTGCTATGAGGGAAATTTTGTCAGGACAGCGGCATTAGCCTGCTCTTTTTCGATTTCCAACTGTCGAGGGATCTTTAACGTGCACAGCCTCGGTTTATTGTCCCATCCGAACGACTAGACGCTTTTTCCATGTCAGCCCCTCTTACCTGCATCACTGACAGGGGGGAAACCGGGTTGAAAAATCCGAAGGAAGTGAGTTCACAGGAGACCAGCTTGATATTTTTCTAGAAGTAGTTGGTTATTGTGCCCCCAAAATGATATGTTTGCGTCATTCATTCCCCCATAAGTTCATGTCATAAAAACTCACGGTTAAGAATTTTATGGTAAAAATTTTACCTCTGCTCTGATAAGAAACCTACTCTTGCACACTTTTTTTTTATAATAACAGCTGTCTGTTACAAGATACCAATGAAAGTATGATAGTATTTAAATAATTTATCCAATAAAATTTATAGTTTATATCAGTTTTAGTTATCATTGGCCAATAGATGATCAGCCTGCTTTACTAAGCGACATCTGTATCATCTATTGTTTAACTTCATCACTTGCCTTTTCTCACTCGAACTAATTCGCAATAATTCTTTCTTTTCTAATCAGGCGATCGCTCGAGTTGACAAATGCCGAGATAGTTTATGGGCTTAACTTCCAAGCTAGTTGAAGTGGTATTTCGGGAGTCTCGACCTCAGCATTCTTGCTTAGATTGTCTCAAATCGTATAAATTTTCCGAGCATCAATTTATATCTCTTTTTGCCACGCAGCTGTATCAGTCATGTTTGTCTGTTTGTTATTCATTATCAGTAATTCACATGTCCCTACATTTTCTTATTATTATTCCTTATTTATGGCCCTCGTATTATTTATGAACGTCAAATCAGAATGCTGGCCTCTCTGGTCAAGCGGTCGTGTCATAGCAAAATAATTAGAAAACCATTCTGAACAAACCACGATAAAACCAAAATGTTTCTTGATAAACTGAGCATATCATTTATTGGGTCAAATATTTGGAGATTTTGAGGATTTTCTCATATTAATTGTGTGAACTAGATACTTAATATCAATTCTATTAAAGCGTTAAATCAAAATGAAATATCTGAAGCGACTTTCTAGACGGAATAATCTACGACTTAAGATTTGTTTCATTTCATGAATAGAGACTGCATTATGAAATTGAATTTTACAAACTTCATTTATTATAGACAGAATGAATATGAAAAAAAAATATCATAAAAGTAGATTAAACTTCAAAATTGTTAAAACGAAATGAATATAATATTGATTTGATATTAAATGGTAAATTCTATTAAATAATTTCCAAATGGACAAAGTATACCTCCATGTATATCAGAGCATCTTTTGAAAATATCGTGTTTAAATCGCAAGATTCATAAATAACAAACGAAAATATTTGGTGTATTCCTTGAATGGTTTTTCTTGTCATCTATATATAGTTTTGTTACCGCATCAAACAAATACAAACTACTTTTGAGTTGGGCATCTAACATGTTTGTTGTTGAGCGAAAAAATAATGATAAATGAATTTTTTATTTTTTTTTTATTTTAATTTGTTCAAGTTTCATTTCTTTTCTCAGGATAGAAATGATGTTAGATTAAAAGATAATTTAAAAATTTCAAAGCAGATGTCTAAATCGATATCAAAATATGAAAAGGTATATGTCGAATATTAGACAACAATTTTTGCGCCATTCCTGTTGTAACAGATATCAGTAGAAAGTTTCAACAAGAAATCAGACCAGAACATCATTTTGGTATTTTATGGCGACCAAATCATATCTGCTACGTTGAAAACAAAAATTAATTTCACTCTACAAGTTGAAAAGAGCTGAAACAATCAGCTAGGATGAATCATGTGATGAAAATTTCCATTATCACTATTGTTAATTTGATAAGCTTGGAAATGTTTTTTCACATAAATAATTCAGGATAACTAACAGTTTCTACGATTCAACTTATTTCTAGTCAATGAAACTGACGAATGGAACTACATCTTTTATATTTCAGACTTTATTTAATTCTCTATTTCATATGCATGATATGCAGGATGCTAAGGTGTTTGCTAATTAAATTTTAAAATAACGAAAGAAGTGATTATTTTTTAATTCAAATTCTTTGTTACTTTCTCGTGTTAAGTTTAGCGATTACGCCCATTCAAAGGTTTTAATTATTATAAAAAATACTTTATTTTAAAGATTTTTAGTGAAAATGTTGTAGCTTCAACAATAATATTTCTTAAGAATTTTGTACATACATTTAAATTGAAATCCGAACCAATTTCTCACATAATTTAAATCACTACATCAATAAAATTTCATTTGTCAACTAAAAAGTATATCAATGGTTAAAGTTTCAGACAATAGTAAAGTGTCCATATAAATAATTTAAAACTATTACAATAATTCA
The DNA here is from genome assembly GCF_000327385.1 of Lottia gigantea. Lineage (NCBI taxonomy): Eukaryota > Metazoa > Mollusca > Gastropoda > Lottiidae > Lottia > Lottia gigantea. The sequence continues at coordinate 2,702,465 of NW_008707225.1, read as the reverse complement.
TATTGCTTGATTTTAGGTAATCCTTTATTTGATAAACAAGACTATAATACTTGTCATAACCATTTGCCACAATCATCCATTGATCAATATTTCTCGAATTTTTCTAGTCAGAATGTAAAATATTAGCTAAGAGTCGACATAAAAAACTAATCTTTACTTCAATTTATTAGACCATAAAATCAACATTAGGATAATAATAATTATAGACGACGACTCACGTGCTGTTTGTTTACATTCAGTCAGTGACTACCCAGAATGCTTCAACTTCAATGATGGTTTGTTAATAAGTATACTTTTAAGATATTTTTCAAATGGTATTTCATTTCAATATAATAATACCGTTCGGTTAAATTCACTTCTTTTGTTTTTGAGACAATAACGATTGATATTGAAAACGTTTAAGTGAAAATAGATGAGAAAGCCGTCTGCTTCTGTCAGTAATTTTGTAAAGAGATTTCTGATTGGTTGGGAGTCAATATCACTCCGCTGATTCGTCTGCTTTGTCGAATGGATGAAGCGTGTGGAAGATTGAATCTTGAATATTTTTCCTCATGTAAGAAAATCAGGACGAGTTTTAGTGCTTGGAAGAATAGTGTGAATTTATGAGTTGACTAAAGTGGTAAAAACCATCCAAACTTACTCAAGTGAATCGACAGGCGGCTAACTTCAAAAGAGAGCTTCTTGACTACCTGAATTAAAGAGGCACTAAAGAGGTGGGTGTTTTTTACCTTTAATTTTCTGTATACCCCATACTTGTAAATTTGATTTACACGAGGCGAACCTCTCAGTTGTTTAGGAGTCATAAAGATAATTCGCAGCTCATCAAATCTGTATGATAGCTAGTTAGTGTAGATAGTTTATAGAATATAATGATAAAACATGATAGAGAATAATTAATGAAGTATTATTGATTACCAATCAACTAAGATATAAGTATAACAATAAATACCATGATGACAAAGTGTGAGGAGAGAGAAATTGTGCTATAAATGAAACAGTAAACTTGAGTTACGAGATTTTTACGATGTTTTTATTGTCACCTTTTACACACTCCATGTATTATGAGCTAATTTTACCAGAAAATGATATCATACTTCTCTCTTTACTTCCGTCATTTGCAGGCGCTTTGTGAAATACAGCCAGTTACCATTTAAATGCAATGTCTCTCCGGGGAATTTTCATGCATCTTAAACACCAAGCGTTGATTTTTTTCAAAATTCCTAATAGAATATCATTTCATATTACTTCTATGCAGCTAATCATTGATTAATTTAACTGCAGTTTCACTCGATTAAAAAAGGAAATTTCATAAAAGAATAATGATGAATTCAGTTTATTAACATAAAATGCCTATTACCAGATTCAATTGAATTCAACGCATAACAGATGATGCAAAATACATATATTTGGACTTATATGATTGTATCGTACATCTTATAAATTAATGTCTTGTTTTAAAACATATTTATATAAGTATCTTTTTGTATTAAAAATATGACTGGAAGTTGATACTTAGTTGTCGTTTCGGGGGTATTCAACCATAATTTGGCTGATCTTTGAAGATAAAGATCCTGGATTTGTTTTTGGTTATAAATATCTGACTTTTGATTTTGCATGTAGACATAAGGTTGGAATATTTAGTTTTTGTATTCGGTAAAGTAAAGTATATAGGTAAAGGCTTGAACAATAAGATCAGCCTGAGCACACTTCATGTTAAATGGTATTGAAAGAAGGATCTATGGCTTATATACCTTCACAATACTTCTGTAAATCCATCTAGAAAATCTTTGCGTCAATTATTTTTTATATATCAAAAAATACTGGAACAAATGAAATTAATTTTTGAAAACTGAAATACTTCTTATAGATAAATGTCATTTTATTAGAGAATCTGAAATATATTCTGTGAAAGAATCATTATTTACGTGATTCTTGACAGCATTTTTAGTAAAAGTTGGACAGTTTGGCTAATATAACCAGAGATGTTCGACGTCTAAAAGAAATCATCTTAAAGTAATATATTTCCAATACTAACGAATTCAATTTTCATTGGTAAAAATAAAAAGCCAAAGTCAGCCGAAATATGAGATTTTATGGAAAGAAATAAATAATACACTGTATTTAATAATCTCAACCAAACAAGGTGAAAAAATGATTAAACGAAGGCGTTCTCGAAACGAACAAAAATAGCAATTTTAACTAAGCAAATATGCGAGAAAAGGATGATATCGATTTTTTTTATAAAAAAAACAATAATGATGCAAAATACCTATATTTGGACTTATATTATTGTATCGTACAAGCTTAAAAGCAAACTAAAGGTAGAACAATTTTAAAATCCTACTTTTGGTGGGACATAGAACTGTGGTCACTCAATTACGCTTTGGACAGATTCTTATATTGATTAAAAGCATGATGTTGTATGCGTTTATATAACCCAATTATATCAAATTGAAGTCATTTGTAGTAAGAGGAGGGATGATAGAACTTGCACAGGATTCAGATACATACATAGTTATGAGAAAGTATCTTATTATAGTGCAATGATTTTTCTCAAGTATACATGGTCATCTGAATGAACTGAGGTTAGTTCAGCTGTTGTCTCCTTTGACCTTGGTAGATTTCTACAGCAGAATGTGCACTTAAGTTCATTACTGCAAGCAGTTACCTTTGTGTTACAAAAACAGTCCTCTTCACCAACCAAATTTTTAAAAACTTTTTGTATATTCTGTTAAAAAAGACAGAATTTTTCCGACCTAGACGATAGAACAGATTTAAACAAGGTCTTTTTAATTAAGTAAGGTACTAATGTGCGCAACACTTTCTAAAGAGTCAATTCGAAGTACTGCGCATTTAATTAATTAAGGCCGTTACGATGCAATATTTACGAATGGATTGGTGAATTTATAAGTCACACACTTTGTCTCATTACCAAGCAAACAACAACGACATATATAATTTCTTTTCCTTATAAGTGTCAAGAGTTATATCTATCATCCAATGTAAAAGGAAATGGCCCATTTCAGTTTGAGAATAATGAACTGTTACAATTCCATTACGGCCTTCATCTTTTTCTCTTAGGACTAAACATACATTTCAATTGAAACACCAAAGAGCTTCGTTATTTTGCACCATGTTTGTCTCGAAGTTCCCAAATATAGATATATGTATCAAAACGATAAGAGTTCCAATTTCTAGTTTACGAAAATATGCCACGACAACGAGAATGGTGCACATTTTTCATGTAAGGACAGTTTTTATCAAAGAACACTCAAGATCGAACTTAACTACATTATCATGGTATGTATCCCTACCCATATTCATCGGAATCGGCTGAGTTTACGTGCCAGTTTGAACGAGTACACTAACAAACACTACTTTGTTTCTTATTTAATGTCAATGTATCTATTAGTGTCAGCGTGCAAACTTTGAATTCTGTTAATTAAGTTCCTAATACATTTGTTCTGCACATAACAGCAATTGATGTTACTAACTTTTCTCCTCAGTCTATGCTTTTGTAAGTTCAATTTTATATTGTTTTACAACCACTTTCAACAGACAAACGGATAATGTATAAAATTCTGTAAACATCTACAGAGAAAGATATATGATCTTGATATGAAATTGAATGCATTTAAATATGAGGAATAAGTTACATTTGACATACATGTATTATTAAATTACAACAAGGCCAAAACAAGCTTTAAATCTGTTTGTGCTTTCTGTCCCTGGGTGAGAGTGAAAATCGAGACAAACGAGTTTAGCAAAACTCATTTTTGACACAACGGCAAGTCAAAGAAATATTCTTTTGTGGCATGAACTTATGCATTAAAAGTATGACTCCCTTAAAGGACAATATGTCTCTATGCCCTATATTCGAGCTTTTGTCATTAGTACCGCCATCGACAGCCTTGCGCTCTTAATGACCTAATATATGTACTTTTGATATTTCTTAATGATATTTCAGAAAATCTTTTAAAGTGAAGTTTATCTTTAGACTTAAAAAAACTAAAACGTTTGCGACCGTGACTGACAACCCCCTCCAGCTTGCATATCAGTCAGCCTTTTACAGTTCTTACAATCAGATTCTACAAATCGTTTAACTATTGTATCTATTACATTAGAAAACATAAAATGACAGTGTAGAAGACAAACGACAAATTTTGATAAATGGATTTAAACTATGTTCAACTAGACTCTGCTTGAGAACTTGGTGGGTCTTAGATGGGATTTAGAGTAGTTGAAAATTTGCTGTCAGATTGATATTGATAAGGAAAATCTGAAATCACAAAAATATCTCGTCAGAAATTTCACCTCATAATGTTGTATGTAATTAAAAACTGAAATTACCATCAACGCTAACATAATTTTTACATTTGAGCACCACAGGGTCGAAGTGACAAATGTTGTAAACTTTCTTAACATCTTAGGCTGTTCTTTTACATCAGTCTGATCTTAATAAGTCTTGATTATCTTATGCTACTCAACAAGTTGGAGAGAAAACTCCCATCTTATAATGATTATTTTATAAAAGAAGTAAAAGGTTAGTTTTAATGATCTGAGACACTAAAAGTTAACGAGTCATAGAGTCATGTTTAATTAAGATAGGTCTTCCTGACGAGAATGGGTTTCAGCAACCAATGGTTTTTATTATAGTGTACTTGTTATTTTAACGGTAAAGTTCATGTTTTAACTTCTATCAGTGCTAGGTATTAAACATTACTGCTTCTATCTAATGATAAGATTTTAGTTGATAATTAGATGAAATTTTTATGATTCATATAAATGATATTATGTGATATCATATGGTGATTGACATATCATATCATAACGATAAAAAATTGAACCAAAATACTCGAGATTGTATTCATTTCTCGGACTTACAACCGAGGCAATTTGTACTATAAATATCCAACTTTTGTGAAGGAATTACAAAAGCATAATCAACGGATGCGGTTTATAAACCGTGTCGCTATCAGATCTTGCAAAGAATGCGTATTTACATTTCCAATTCAGAAGAATAGATCCAAAATTTAAAAATAAAACACAGCAGAAAATTACAATGATCATATTATGAGATGTTGTCACGCCAGGTGACCAATCCTTGAACAATGTGTTCGGAGTATCTAAAAGCCTATCTAGAAAAGGATTTTCTTGACTTTTAACCATTTGAATATACTAACATGCTTAACAATAATGTTTTGCATGAAAATTAGTATTCACAAGTTTTTTTCACGTATCTTCATGACGTCAAGCAAACTGTCCACCATCATTCATTCCAAATCTCGCTAATGCTGTAAAATATTAACAAGCCAATTATGATGTTATTGACCAGTCGACAATCGACAAGATCTACAAAGAGCATCCAAAACCCCAGTAATTTATATATCCAAATTTACATTAAACTTACAATTTTCTGTAAGGTAATTTAACTAATTTGTATCCAAAAATGGTGACAATGAAACTCATTTGAAAGAATGAGATTACAAATGGGGCAAAAATCGTCAGTTTCCAACACACAAGTAATTTAGACAACCAACTGATGGTTATCATAATCAGGACAAATCTAACACAGACTTGATTTTATGCACGTTTGAAATCTGCAGTAGTTTCATCTTTTCAATGGACATTGACAACATCTTTATTTTAAAGAGCAAATTTCCGAAAATTGTTCACACTGTGTATGCATCTATTTTACAGAATCCAAAGCGACAAAAGCATCAACTCTCGTTCTTATTAACAAGATGAGCTCAAATTCGAGCTGATAGCTTTTACATAACAATTTTATCCATAAAACAGGTTTGAGTCTTTCCAATTTAATATGTACGAGCATGTGTTTGCATTATATACTCTGGAATCTCAAATTGACATTTGTATAGTTCAATAAATAAAAATGTTTTAACGAAATGACGCAGTTGTAAAAGTATTAAAACTATTCACTATTTCACTGCTAAGAATTAAAATTTCGTATGAAATTGCGCTGATTTTCAGTTTGAGAATATGTCTGATGAAGAACCTGGTAAATTTTAGTCGTTGATTCACACGAAAAACTAACTGGAACCTCATTACGATGCAATTGAATTTCGGATCATTTTCCTATTCTGTAATAGTTATGATACTCGAAACCTCATTAGGAATAGCTAGAATTAGTTTGAATGTTCTAATTAGTTTCTTAAATGACAAATTAGACGAGTACGTCTCTTAAACGGACATAAATGATGGGTACGGTTGTTTTACGACTTTATGTCAGAATAAGGAGACGGTGAGACCAAACACTAGAATAAGGGTTGTGCCAGATTTCCACTTCTCAAAACATTGTCTTTACAATTTGACAGCTTTATGACCCACAGATGACTGGAATGGAACACGAGAGGGAGTAAGATTCCATATTATTTATTAAGATTTTTAGCAACGTATTTCCCAACAGTACGATAAATGAAATAGGAAATATTTTTCAGAAATTCGAGTGGAAACGTAAGACTTCTATTTATTAGGATGTTTTTGTTAAAAAAAGAAAGCTTCTTTTCTGACTGTTTTGCTGACATATAATTCCGAAGGACGTATAGAACATAAATAGGCATAAGACAATATATACTTAAAATCAAAGGTCATAACGTAACTACTCGGCTAGCTCGACAAATCTGGCCCTGATATCAGGGCAGAATCAAACCTATGATGTCTTTGTATATATGAAATGCTCCGATCCATTTTAGGATCTCTAGTTTTAGAGATATTTCACCATGACAAAGACACATTTGAATACACAATACAAAACACATGAGTACGTAGGTACTATAAGAAGAACCATTGTCTTGGAAACGCTAGAACTGCTGTCTTTTTAATATTATCAGTGAATCGAATAGAATCGATTATTTTTAAGTGATTTTGAATTTTAGCTTTAAATAGTACTGATGGTATTGACTATTCAAATTTTCGATTTTAATATCAATTTGAAATTACTCTTTTTAGAGGTGTGAAATTATTATGTTCTATTAAATTCTATTTATATAGCATGTACGTAAAATCATTCTTAGACTATCAGTAATATTTTGAAGCTCATATACCAATTCATACTAAATATCGGTAAAATTTGATTTGCCAACAGAAGTAATAGGTTTTATAGATTTATTCAAGAGAGAAAATAGAATATTGGATGTACAATGAACTAAATGTAGATTTCCTGCACAAAAGTCTCTATGTCTCCATTACAGATGGATCTTTTCGGGTTACTATTTTGAACAAAAGATCGATTAATCCTTATTATCCAAAATAACCCACCATACCATTATGAAGCGTTCCCCGATACCATGAAGATGAAACGAAAACCAGAAAGTTGTGGAAAGTAATTTATGAGACATTGTTGACAGAACGAAATGTATGTGTTCCGTCCACTTTCATGTTTTCCATTTTCAGTCGACAAACCAATTTAAGACAAGAATCAAGAGAATATGAGTTATAGTCCTAAAGTTCAGGTTTGAGTGAATTATTGCTTGATAGCGCTCCAGTTTATGATTTATGTCTTCAAATTTTTCTTGAATTAGATCAATGCATTTAGTAAGGCTCCAACAGAAGTTTTGATTGAAATGAATCACAATAACCAATGCTCTGATTATAATCAAATGTTGTCTTTGTGTATGCAAATGCATTATACTTATTTTCGAATTATAAATTATCACTTATTTCGAGATAATCAACCATTTGTTTAGATTAAATTAAACATGGAAATCACATAGTTTCTCCTTTCATTTCAATTTTCAAAGGGAATGAGCAAACATATATCACGATTATACATACGCACGATTAGGTCGTTTTCGAAGAATCCTACCTTGGATATTTCCATCGACTAGTTTGTAAGGTTGTTGTTTTTGTCCAACTTATGTCTATTCATTTGCGATTAATTCATATTTTTGAATTTTTTTATTCATAGTACTTCTAGGGTACAGGAAATATATCAGGGTACTTAATTGTCGTAAGAAAAGGGTATTCACACACATTTACCCGATTCTTGCAAAGGCATTGTGAATACCCTTTTCTTACGACGATTAGGTACCTTGGTCTATTTCCTGTACCCCAAAAGCACTATGAATAAAAAACAAATCCAGAACATGAATTAATAGCAAACTATTTTATAGACATAGACGTCAATCATCGGTCAAAAAGTGATTATTTATTTTGTCGTAATGCATTTGTTTTTCTAATTTATAAAAATGAAATCACCACAGTTCATTGCCAGACTTCTAAGAAAAAGAAAAGCAATCGTATGAAAGTTTCTGGGATGATTAAATTTGTTTGGACCGTGGATTAATCAGGCATTGATTTGGCCATCATCTTTGAGATTGCTATTGACTTTTACCAAGATTTACTATATTATTCGACTAGCGTATCATTGATTATTTCACATGGTCAATCAGCTTACGCCAAGGAAAGGCTTAATTAATTTGAGCGCGACCTCAAAGAAATGCTGTCTACCTCAAATCGAATTAACTACATCTTTTCATTTTCATGCTTGGGAAATGGTCTCGAATTCATTTGATAATTTTGAAGTATAAATGCCAAGCACTCCACAACCATGAACTTTCATTAACGTATTTTCCCTAGGAATTTGGATGCAAGATTAGCCGTCTCATTATACGAACATACATCACGTGTCTGTGTCTCTAAATAGATTATCTCCCCTTGTCGTTTCGCGCCATATATCATGAAAATGGGCAGACGTCAAGTGGAAGGAGTTTAAAAAGGCATTACAGAGGGATAGAAATATTGTATTGGATAAGGCCCTTCAAGTTTATTATTCTTAGTCCTTGCAGACATGAAAATACAACAGCGAGATTCGGCTTCCGGATGATTTTGATAACGAACGTCAACGAAGCTTTACTAGCTATATCTAAAATTTAGAATTATTTTTAAGGCGTGTCAAAAACAAATGACAATTTTTTCTTGGAATAATCTACAATAACAACCAAACCGGAAATAAACTCTTTTATTTGAAAACAGCACAATTAACGAATTTGGGTAATAACAATATTTGCTTAAATAACAAAATTTCGAGCAATAAATGACTGTGGTGTAAGTATGAAGGAATATCTGCCTGTATTTTGCTGTATGACGATAATGGGGATGCTGGAATATTTGTCTATTCCTCTACAAAACTAAAAACAACCTAAACTATTTCAATTAATCGCTTTGTAAAGGTTTCAGAAAAAAAATTGTTTTTACAAAACTGTTTTTTATGTCTTTTGTTGATTTCTGTTCCAATTCTGCTGAATTTTGGTTCACAATACATTGTCAAAAAAACTTAAGGAATGTATTTTTTGTTAAAAACAAGCAAGTCTAATATTGTTTTCTGTTCCAGACCTTGCAACTCTGTTGACTATTGGTTCACAATACATTGTCAAAATATCCTTGAGAATGCTTTTCTATTTTATGAATTATTCTTAAAAAACACTGAACACCTCTGAACTGAATTAAACCAATGATTTATTTATTTCAAATCACAATAACGAACTAAATCTACTTGAATACTACGAGATACCTTATTCACATTCGAATCACCATAAACAATAAATGTGGCGTAACAAATTATTCTCAGTGTGACAGAAGATATAGAAAACTATTTATTTATCTCCCGGCGTGTTTACAAATCATCGTTTTCCTATGTAAATGTTGCAAAATGTATCTAATTTCTTGTGGATCTTTGGATAGGGAGTGTGTTGGAGTTACGTACCCTTTGATATATTGAGCAACAGTGACCGCCCATGTCGTGATAATGAGTCGTAGAATTGTATATGACAATAGTTTGCCAACGACGATTTCCTTTCACTAATAGCCGGGCAGGTGTTAGCTGGTATTATCGAATTAATTTTGAAAAATAAATGATATATTTATTCATATAGTTGATCAAGTAACCCCGTGTCGTGATATTTGATCCACTCCTAATGTGACGCTTGTGTCGTTTATCGTGGAAATATATGGTAAGGGTGAAGACGTCACTTGTCTTACAACATCAATCACATGGTTTTATTCTTCAATCAAGACATTGTTCCTTCCAGAATCTCTACTGATTAGTTCAATTGTATTCGTTACTCGTCAACGACATCCAGAAATTTTTTAATTTGTCACACAATGCAAAAATCACCAGGTTTGTCTTGACATGCTAGTTTAGTTTTTCTGTTGCTGAGGAAACAACAAAATATCAGCAATTTGTTACACAACATCGTGACGTGAGCAAAAAACTGCAAGAAATCTATGAATCTAGAGGTTTTGCGAAGGGCTCATCTCTAGCATACGAAATTTCAAGGAATCTTGAAACTGGACTGAATTTCATGTGGTTAAGAGAGTAACTGAAAAAACCATGAACGTAATGAACCAATAGACATAAGATTTTATTATCATTACTTAGCTTTGATTGACATAACAAATAATAACTTTTCTTATTTCACATGTTATCAAGGTGTAATCTAAAACAAAATATCTCGACTCGTTCTTTGTGTTTGTGATAAGCAAGTTTTGATCTGTATGTGATTTTTTTCTTTGGTTGTAAAACGAATTTGGAAGGATCGACAATTTCTTCTGTCAATCTTCAAATGCACAAGATCAGATTGTACCATAGCTTGTCAGAACACCCAGTTTAGCAACGACGCCAACCAATATTCTTAAAATTTCTTATTCACAAGGACAGAAATGTATGATTAATGCAACAATATTCGTGTGTAAATAATTACGCTTTTGGGTAGAATCGAAGTATTTCTTGTTTACACATTAATTTTATAAGAATACATTTAATACCCTTTGGTGTAGATGATCTTAAGCTATTAATGAAAGACATATAATTGAAAGAATATAAGTTTGTTTGAGAACAACATTGTAGCGTAGTGTCTGGAATAATATGCCTACGGTATAAATTTCAAACTTCAGTTAATTTTGTATGCATTTTTAATTTCTTGCGTTCAGTTAATACCCTATTACGATGACCATTTACATCGAATTAAAGAACTGTGCATTCTAATTGAAAGAATATAAGTTTGTTTCAGCTATGTCCAAAAATTTGAGAATGCAGCACTTCAAGTTTACAACTTTTTTGGAATCCTTTGTCCTGTTCTGATGTAGCGTCACAATTGTTTTCGAGAAGAATTTATTTCCATGTCGTCTCCCAAGATGAATATGTTTCTGTATCGTTCAACGCGGAATGTCATAAAAACTAGAGACAAATTGGGAAAGTATTGTTGAGATAATTCAATGATAATGGTTGTATAAATACAGGGCGGCTGTACAACAGACATCATTTCAGAGTTTTTCTTTTCCAGATAATGTTGGCGATAACCTAATAAGTTTTTTTTCTTATTAAATGCTATCCACTTCATTTTTGTCCAAATTGATTGATTCAAGTGATACAAATTTTTAACATGCATTTTAGAATTCTGAATTCCTTCGAAGGTAGATACACTTTTTATTAGTGTATGGCTTAGAAATGAAACCTACACGCTTAAGCAGATTGGTATCTGGTTAGGTTAGAATACTCGACGAATTATAAGTCTTCAAAAGGTAGTTGACAAGTATCTGTGAATGGGGTGGTAAGTTGACAGTGCTGCAGTGATCTCAACGTGAGGTTTTTTTTTCAGAGCTGAATCTGCAATGTTACGCGAACAGTCTATCAGATTTTGGCATTCTAGAGTTAATACATTCGAAACAATGTATGTTGCGTGTTCAAGAAATGTTTGATTTCATTGTCTGAATAATAGTATAGAGGTAAAAACGATTGTAACTGGGTTGAAGACCCACTCCTACCTTGCCCTTTTCATGGCTTATTGTCCAATGGCTTTGAGGGGGGACACATCCTTGTATTGACTCCTTGCCCTTGCCCAGTCTGTTGGTGGGACACCCTTGTGTTGACTCCTTGTCCAATTTTGTGATTGTGACACATTGCTGTGATGACTTCTTGCTCAGTCCTTTGATGGGACACATACCTGTATTGACACATTTACCAATATTTGAAAATCCTTGGAAGTCGCCTTGCGCCCAGGCAAAACTGCATAGGCTACTACCAATGTTTAGCTTGTATGTTGTATTTTGGGTTTCGATTTGGGGTTCGGATCTTTAGTACTTAGTAAAAGTACTTATGTGGTTAAAAGGTACCAAAATACAATTCATCAGAAGGCGTTAGCCATGGTTGCAACAGTGTATATACTAATGTTAAGGTTAATAGGTAAAAGTGCAAATTCGTAGTACATTTAAGTGAAACAAACTTTACAGGTGAAACTCTGGTCTTGTTTCGAGTAGATTAGGGACATAATACTTCGCTATTGGTGTCAAAAGTCTTTAACAATGATATGTTAAATAAGTAGTTGAACAATGTAAAAAGAAATGTACACGGTTATTACTCAGTCAACGATACATCCTCATGTCAAGTGGTGTTGCTCGTGGCATGAACAAACCAGACACGTGATACAGCGTTTGCACAGATTTAAGAACTCCAGTTAAATACTTACGAGTTTAAATGATTAAATAGAAATTTCAAAGTGAGAAGTTATGTTCAACCCCCAAACAAATTAATTAGTCTGAATACAATGCAACATGTCTCGGAGATATTAAATGATGTCGGTGGTACATGGTGGTAAACCGTTGAAAGAAAAATCAGTTCATTTATAATTGTGCAATCGACTCAAGGGAAAGCATGGGATGTCTTTTTGAGTCTTCGAAACCAAACGGAATTACCAGAGACAGATGAGCTGATCCCGCTACTTATTCAAGTATGGATTTTTCTTTATCTTCAATAAATCGATCACATATGCTCCAAGTATTTTAAATCACAACTGTTGAACGTTAGTGGCCCTTTCGTTTGCATTTCTGTATCAAATTATCTTATCTAATCTTGTAATTAAATTATTTTTTTTTAATTCTCAACAATTGTAATAGATTTCACGATGATTTAAACATACTGAGAGTCGTTTGATCCACAACATATCTTTTTCGTCCCTGTAAATTGTGACCATATACAAAATAGTTAGATCCAAGCTTATTTTGTGGATTTAACAGAATTTGACTTGTAGAAAAGGCTGCGTTCAAGATGCCTACTTGTTCAATTGTTAAATTTTATCATGGCACTCGCCACAATAATCAAGCTTAAGATATGTTCATTTACGCTCATGATACAACAGACAAAGCAGTTTCGTAGTATCAAGTCATTTGAAAGGTTTTGGGAAAAACGTTTTATCAGCCTTTTGATCTGAAATTGTTTTAAGTTAAGAAGATTACACCAACGTCTAATTTAATTCTAGGGGAAAAGAGGAAATGAAAGAGCATAGTTCCTTCCTTAAGTGTTTGATGTTGATTATTTATTGGGGTTATTAGAGGTCAATTACTATTGTGAGACAATGCATGAAGGATATCTTTCAAAAGACCATTTCACCTTCAAATTACCAGGTACACTTTAAGAGATCCAATCAGAAGAAAGGAGCTCGCGTGTCCATGTAACATCCGTCATGCGCGAGAAATGATTGGGTGACGTGGAGGAAATGCGTGGAAGTAATAAAACTTGAAGTGTCATGACACAATGAGAAGCACTGTAATCAAATTGGACATGATGGGTAGTCGACTTGTACTCATCTCACAAAGATTAACTGGGCTGTTTTTAAACTTGATAATTCTACGTTATGAAGTATTGTCCAATCACTGCATTCTATACAATTAACCGCCACAAAGCCATTATTTTGTCAACTATGTGGCTTTTTTTAAAGCAGATTTCTGAAAATATGTGTTGCAAACATCAGTTTTATAAGCTACATATACATCTGGCAAAGAATGAAAACCCACAATCTGTTGTTGGAATCAGTAATTCCAATATGATATACTTATTTGGCTCAAAAAAACTAATTATTTTTTAGAGTATAAAATGTAGATAATATAACTGAATGCCCGGCAAGATTCCTCTTTCTAACTGTGCTATGATTATAGTTCACTGGATTATCGTAGCTCTTAATGGTTCCGTTATTCGATATAACCTGAAGGTTAATGCGTTTACTTGTACAAGATATGGCATTGTGTGAGCCATAACCATTTACTTCAGACGTTTAAAAAATTTGAGAGTTATGTACATTGTTATAAAATTGTTCTATTGTGTGGTTACGAAATGTGTGGTGTAAAAAAATGTATGTGTCATTTTCTGTGTTTTTGTAATTGAAGGTTGTAAATGCTGAATTTTATGCTGCCTAGACTTACAACTCTATTTTTACATTATTTATGTGTTATATAAGTCCATAAAACAAAGGTAGTTGTTAGCTCTACTCGTGTATGTATAATATTCTAATAAAAACTGACATAACTTGTATTTAAATATGATGTTAATCCACGAAAGGTTGTAGGTGAACAAAAACATGACACAATAAATAATTCAAATAAGCACCTTGCCAGACTGTCGCTATACATTTAACATAATTTATATTTATGTGCGTAGTGGTTATTTCAAGAAAAAAATACGTTTGGTTATCCGTGATATTCTTTATATTCTTATAAATATAGACATCAAAGATGAAAAAGTCTTTTAGATAATTAGTTAAAACAAAAACTAACTATCTTTTACCAGAATCAATTACTAAAGTCCTGCTTTAGATACACTCAATAATTTGCACCAATATACGAAAATGCATGATCACATGTATATACTTGCAGCAAATGTTAACTCCCGACTGGAGCGGTTGAAATACTACGCAATACCAAAGTATCAATAATAAGCTTATTTTTCAATTGTCCAATCTTCACTAAAAGCAAACATTATATAATTACATATCCTTATAAAAACTTATAGAAGGTTCTATGCAGTGTTTAAAAAAACTCTTGTCTAGTCTTATATTTCTACATTTAACCAAGAAAAAAAAAGAAAGTAAATATCTTTGATATTAAATTAGTTATCTGGAATTAATTTTATTTCGATTAATTTGCTCGAGTTTCGCTCAATTTCTGTGTGTCAAACTAACAAAATATCAATCTGGACTTTACATAAATCACACAGAACATAGAAAAAAGATAAAAAATATAATTCCTTTTAAGTTTCTCATGCGAGTGAAACGATGATGTTATCATAATGGTAATTCTTATTGGCTGTCTAGAAGATTGGCTCCCCTAGATTGGATGTCGTCATCGATTTGTAGCTAAATCTATTGGGTTATCTCTCCTCTACTCTAATCCCCATGTCTGACAATGATGAATGTTTTCTCTCTCTTAGTTCCAATATTTCACACAGCCTCCACTGATATTCTGCAAGGTTTTGATTATATTTTCACTGGAACCTAAATGAAGTTAATCTGGAGGCTTCTCGTCTCCGATCACTGATATTCGTGATATGATTACAGTATGGAAACCGATTTTCTTTGGCTAATTCAGAAGTGATGATCTGATTGGTTTATATTGCCTGTCTCTGTCATCTGTTGTGAAATACAGACCTTGCCCCCTGGTATTATTTTTATCATTTCTAAACATAATTGTCCCTTTTTATTAATTGTATAATTTATGGCCCTGTTCAATTATTTTCACATGAATATATCAACGAAATTTGCCACTTTTCTGTAATTGCAATTTACTGTCTTTCCATTTCAATACAAATCACACATACAATCTTTTAAACAAAAATTGCAAATGACCATTTTATTTCTTTTGTAAGTGCTGAAACTGAATATTATTTAAAACGACAACAAAAACCTATATATCTGAATTGGATGACATAATTTGAACAATTTGCGAATTTGGCCTATTTTCTGCATGCACTACGTCTTTGTTAATAAATTTAACAAATGTGAATTGGAAATTTGTAACAGTTGTATTACTGATTATACGGTGTTCGAGTGACGATCTCAATATTCAAGTCAAACCTTTTTGTTCGCGGTTAAAAGGCGAACAAATCCACAGTACAATAGTGTATGTGTAAGGCGATGGAAAATTTGTGTTAAGAAGGGGTGGAATAAAGGTGTAGTAAAGAATTGGGATAAAACACTAAAACGCTCTGTGATCGTAAACATGAGCTTAGAAGTGTTAGTTAAAGAGAATTAAATAACCCAATGGTCGTAACTCATTCACTATTGTATTTTAATGGGATTTCCTTTCAGAATTAAACCTTTCATGTTTTAAAGGGTTAATCTGTAATCTTTATACAACCAGACCTCCATACATTTTCACATAATTTGTCATGGAAACCAGGTATTTTTGAAAACGTTTATGGTTGGAAGAAATCGATATTTTACTATAATGCACTACGCAACATCCTTCCTCTATGTGTGACAAAACTAGACACTATAACAATATTCTTGTATTTTGCTTTCAAGATATTAGACTTCATAGTTTTAATGGTATCATCGTGTTGATGAATATTTTACCTATTTATTTGCCGTTAATTAAGCCCAGCCCTCCAAAATGCTCCATTATACCGGGGTTAGTTACTCTCTTTACTACCTGAATGTTATTTTGACTTGTCTTGAGTGAAAGCACATCAAAAGATTTGTTTATTTGTTGTAACTATACAATCTATGAAAATGATGTATATATGAGAATAAAATATATTATAAAAGTGATAAATTCAGATTTAACGTGAGATATATTTTACATGATTTACTATTATTTACGTTTTTTATTCCAATTATACAACACTATAAGGTATCGCTATAATCTTCTATACACTGCTATCATTTTATAAACATAACAGTTCTCATTATCCTACACTGCTTGTCGTTATAGTTGTTTTCCCTTCTGAGATGGTCGACAAGCAATGTGTTACATAAATCATGCGTAAGGTGCCTTTAAGTCTACTCTTACATTAGAATATATGGTTTTGTAATTGTGGAAATTCCACACGTCAAACTCCTAATAACTATCTTTAGTTTACTGCGCTTGATTACTTCAGTAATATTTGTATTAAGAAGTGCGATGATGTTTTTTAAAATGATGATTTATGAATATTTATTTTTCGGCAAGGGCTCTTCATGGAACATGTGAAGCACCAGATTGGCACCATAGGGAATTTCTGATCAAAGCTTCACTTGATCATCTGAACCAAACCACCTTTTCGGAGCGACTTCTGCTTCCCATTTTACTCAATTGGCTTATTGTATTATTTTTTGGAATAAGCGTCTCCTTGACATGCAAGTCTACTATTTAGTTGCATCACGTGCCATATGTTATTATTTTTCAATATGTATTCAAACCTAGTTTAGGAGATGATATTGGAATAATATCCCTATTTGGGGTATAAAAAGGTTCTTTTCCCTGTATTTTAGATATCATCAGATGCCTATTAGTTGGCAATGGTAAAAGATCATAGGTTTAAATCAAGATAAGATAACCTCTATTTGAAATAAAAATGAAATCATTTTCGGTCATTTGTTGTCCCCAATAAACTTGTTTAATTCTGTGTGATAAGCGATATGTCATATCAAGTACTTGAGTGGTTCTCAGTTGGAGATGATTACTACTATTTACCAACAAATCATCACAGTCAACAATAATAATAGGATATTGGAAAAACAATAATATACTGTAGCAAACTAAGTGGGAAGATAAATGATTTTAAATATACCCAATACTTACCCTACAGCCTCTACTCATATATCATAATATTTCATCAACGTTCACTCGATTCTCACACCGAGAACATTTCTAATAACAAACAATGTTGTTTATTTGTCAATGATGATATTCAAGTGGTTAAAACATCAAATAGAAGAATTCCTTTCATCTTCTGACTTGAATTTGTGAACGCTGTTCGTGTGAAATTATGATGTGTAAATAACCTTATACATCATCAATTATCTCTTCACATATTCAATTCAAATTGTTACAGTGGACTCAAGGTTGCCAATGTTTAATCCTGATAGGGAAAACATCAGATGTTCAGAAAAGTAACCAAGGTTTGCTTTGCACATTGACTTTGTCAGTATTCTTTTCACAAAGGGACGTTTTTATGCTTCGAAATTTCAGAAATGAGTTACTTTGGTTGTAATTGTTTTGATAGAACGACAATTATCATTAATTGACATTCTGATTTACAAGTTGAGATAATCTTAATAACCATCGGGAAAACTTAAGGTTTGTTTAAACTTTGAAATTGTGTGGTATCTATTGCCTACTGGATAGAAGCATACTTCAGTCATTTTCTATGAGCCAATTTGTGTTCAGTTAATCGAAATCCCCATTCAGAAAAATATAGGGCAGGATATGGGTTAATGTCGATCATAGAAATAATGTCTGAGACATGATCCTGTTTTAGTCTGTATTCTTGAGACGTTTCCTTTGAATCATGAAGGTATTTGAGTATGTATTGGAAATTAAACAGTCTGCATAAAGGTGAATAGGGAATGGAAAATCAGGCTATGGTTTACTACAATCTACAACATTACGACTATAAATCATGATTGCAAGTTGACACGACTAGCGCTATCTGTAATAAATCACATTTATATTTTATTAGAGCTACACACAACACTATTCCTCTTGGACTTCTTCTCGCCAACATATTCTGTAGGATGTGAATTAGAATGGTGTTAACCCGTTTAATCAGAATTCCCCAGAAAGACTACAGACTGGTAGTTCTACTTTATAAAATATTCCAATCAGCCAAGAGGAATAAATTTGTGAATGAAATTGTATTGTTACGATTAGATATAGTGGATACTGTAAAATTAGGTCATTGTGCGATTATTGATACATTTCTTGTTGATGTACATGAATAGTAGTTCTTCCAAAAAGGTTTTTTTTTCTTTTTCAGACATGTGTCATAATAATGGACCTATGATTTTCGTATCCATATTTTCTTTCAGTATTGGACTTCCTATTCCATTAGTATGAAACACTATCGTATGGAATATTCCACTATCTGCGACTGCTATTGACTTTATTTCGAGCATTGACCGATGATTCCATATCAGTTAATTCTGCACGGGAAAATGATACAACTGCCTGGAGATGACGATAGTCTTAGATTTGTTGAAATTTAGTGAAAGCGAATGTCGGGTTTTAATGCTGAAATGTGATACAGATAGCTAATACGCATTGGGTCATATATAATTTGATGCATTTGGCTCCAGGAAATGCGAGGCTCTGGAGTATATTTTCTAACATGACTTCAATGTATGTTCTCGATTACTTGTTTCATATGCCCAGTTGACCCTCAAGTCCATAACACTAGCAGATATAACTAGAATGCATTAAATTAGACCGAATATTGTGTTCTTGTTATTCGTCGTAGATGTAAATTGGATAAAGCAGGGCATTGTGTTAGCTCGTTATTTGAATCTCTCTTATCGCATTGATCTCAATTGTAGCTATTCAGTATGTGAGAAAGAAGATAAAATCCTGCGTGCAGTAAGCACACCTGACAACACGGCAATTCAGTTTTGTTCTGCTATATTGGGCTGAAGTTATCAGAATCTAGTCAATTAATAAGTTATTAGAATGCTATTAATTAGTAATTACTGTATGTGGTGGGGTTCTTTTCTTCTTTCTTCAGCAGTTAAAGAAAAATCAATAAGCCTATTGTAATGTGATGTAAATGGTAGTTTGAGATAGTTTTCTATCGTAAGAAAGTAGACAAAGAATTGGATACGTAAAGCCTGATTAACTTGTTTACAGCCGTCTTTTAACATTTAATTTAATCATTTCATTAATTTCTAATGAAATGTATTTTAACCTTTCTTTGAAGAGACTTAACTTCATTAAAACTTTCTATTAATTAACACAGGCATGAAATAATACAAACAAAAGTAACTTTTTAATAAGTTCCATTTGTTCTTTGATAATACTGCGATGTGGTAGCGACATATAAAAGGTGAAAACCTGCAAACAATTGATCTACTTCTACGATATACATCAAGAAAATGCTACTTGACAAAGTTTTCTAGTATAAACCTAGCATCATTTGGTAATTTGCTAAAACTCTGAGACTGTTGGGTAACTACTGATGCAAAAGTCACATAACTGAAAAGTGACATTGAGTATCTTTTCATTTGAGTGTTTGAAGAAACGAAATGGAGGTCAAGAAGAGGGATAACTCTCGATTGCAATACAACTTTACTTCATCCAATCAACTTGTGACAGACATCTACTTTAAAATTGTAAAATTATATTTAATTTGCTCCCTTCACTCTCAATGTAAATATTTATCTTTCTAATCTTGTGATATCCAATTTCATTATGGCATTTTATATCCTATAAATTTAATATCTGAAACATTTAACTATGAACATCAGGGTATTTCAATTTCTTGATATTATGTATCAGGTGTTAACTGACAAATGACTTCGCTTTGACTATTTTAAATATAGTGCAGGTATTATTATTTTTGGATGTACTAAATGGGGTTTGGTGACTTCTAAAGATCCGCGATTCGAGCTGTACAAATCCTTTATTATATAAATGTTTGAAAGTTAATGGCAAGTCAAATAGCATGTCTTCATTGCGTTTTGGCCCATTTAATCCCAAACCTTACGCAAGAACATGGAATTGATTAGTGAACTGTTTTATAATATACATGTATTTATGTGCAAGGAGAGAAGAGTCAAAACAGAGATTCCCGTGGTATGATAGTATACAAATATAAATGGTTCCAATCTTTCATCACTTAATATCTGTAAAAACTTCTCTTTAACTAGTAACAATTATAATGGTTCATTGCACTCATAGACTTTGTAAAAGATATGTCTATACTCTACACTGAGTTTGTTGTTTTTTTGAAACCCTACTGCTTTTCTTTCTTTATTTGTTTTCACAATCTTCGATTAGGTTTCAGCTGTAGATCCTAGTTCTGTATTTGTAAAAATTGACTTACAAATATTGTGAGAATTCGTAGCTGTAATTCTGGTTTAGAGAAGATCATGATTTTTGATAAAACGCTTCAGCTACGTTTTGTCCTCATATACTTTCATTGGTGCGTGCTAAATCGCTTTATTTCTATCATGTTTTTATGTAAACCAGGACTACATTACAAAGTAAACAGACAAGAATAAGTTCTATTGTTTATTAAATATTATTAAATTGTTGTATGTAAACTTAAGAATAACAAACTTACACAAAGATTTTCAAATTTAAAAGATATACAAATTTAAGTACTTTTGTATGTAAATGAATACTTAAAATGGTTTTATATATTGTTTACTTACAGATTTACAAAAGTCACCGCTTAATATTTCCCATCCCATCAGGATATACTGAAATAAACAAAAACAAATTATGTTTGACCTCAAATAAAACTAGGAATAATTATTTGTACGGGGTCAATAACACAGTGTTTTTCACTCGATAACAACGATTCAAGTCGCATGTAGCTTTACTGTAAAACGTGTAAAACTATTAGACTCATTTCATTAGTTTCAAATCATGAAGAGACAAGGGAAAAAAGACATTACGATTATTGTGCAGCTGTCCTTCTCAATTAACTAATGACTACTTTATACAACAAATTAATTTTATTGAACTATTTCTGCTTAAATAGATTTCATGTAACCTACACGAAGCTCTGATTCAAGTTCATTTCTTTTGTCAAACAATAATCAAACCGAGCTTTGTTGAATTCAATCAGGCTAAATAATTCTTCAATTATTTCATTATAACCACACACACAAAACCTGCACATGTACCAACTTGCACAATTTTACAGAACAAAATATCCCTTCATAGTTGAATAACTCAAATTGTTTGGTTTCTATTACAGGGCAAGTACCGAACAGCTTATGTGTCGAAAGATTTGATTGGTCTATGTCATCACGTGCTTTATGTTCTACATGATGAGATATTTATAATAGGGGGTAAGTATGGACCTATATATTGTATTTGAATTAATGGTAGATCATCAACCAACATTTTATGGCTGTTCTGACCTTTTAGTTTCATAGCATTAGTAGTCACTTTGGTTTCCAGTATTTATTTTTAAACCTCATTGCTCAGATCAAGCCATGAATTATCTGGGAGGAGTTTTCTGGGGAAATTTGTTGTATGCTTCATAAATCGTTTTGGTAATAAATTAAATATTTTTTTATGATGCTTTATCCGATTGGCTCAATGCCCTCCGCAATATAAAACTATATTATTATTATTTATTTGAGTAATAAAGTGTATATTATCTCATTACAATAAAAGGCCAGTTAAATACTCATTTTTACCCGACATTTATAGTTACGACGCGGCTTAACAAAATGTATTACATGAAATATTATTTTTTATTTTATGGTTTAAGGAAATATTTACACAATCGTTCATTAAAGAGAAATTTACCATAAAATATGAATTCATTACGGGTCTTCTCATATGATATTTTGAAATTTACTATAAGTTCAAAAAGAAATTGTTCTCTAATATTTAAAAAAGGACACAAAATCTCGTCTAGAAATGAACTGGACAGAAAATGAAATTTTAAAAATAAAAAAAACTTGGTGGGAAATATATAATATACTGTTTAAAAAGTGTTTTTTCAAATATTATTATACTTCAAAATACCGCTAATAAATATTATTGTTTATGTTTTATTATTATTATTATAAATGTCATTTTAATGTCCTTATTTCATCACTTTCTCTTCATTTCTCCTATTACAAATTGTATAATACTTACGCGGGTTTCAAATCGGAATTTTCCAAAATTGAAGAGCACTTGACTTAAAAGAGTTTCAGCAAAAATTATTTTCAGACTTGTTATAGTAAAGTTCTGTAAAAGAAAAATGATGTTTTTAACCCTCGGTTTCTAACACACCTCATTTGACAAATTTGAAATTCATGATTAAATATGGTTACAAAAGGCATATCAAATAAACTCATAATTCTTTTTTCTCCTAACGTTTGATCTTTTCACAGAAAACGAAGCGGGATAAAGTGAGGGCTGGCAAAGCAAATGTGTTGAACAAAGATTATATTATAAGGAAATGATAAATGTATTCTAAACGAGAATATGAGTAGTGGTATTATACGATATTTGTGTAATGGATGTTAACACACCGAGTCTTGTACAGTTTTCATAGTTTTCATACACACACTGAATTCAAACGATTACCCCACGACACATAGAATTTAAATAGATTTACATACGTTGGTTTGTAAATTTGCCAGACAACGTGAAAACAGTTACCTTTGATCATATAGGCAGAACGTCTCGAGATTTTTTTTCTAAACAGAAAATGAGTTTACCATATTTATAAATTTCTCTGAAGCCGTAGAGAAATTTTCTGGTTCTGAGAGAAATGAAATAAAACACCAGAAATATCAAAGAAACATTTCATCACAACTAACAATTTTTTTATAAATTTTGTTATAAAAATATTTTTTCATATAATGTTACAATTACTGATTACAAGTATCATATAGCAGTTTAATATATTGTCAATAAAACGAGGAAAATTACATTATTTAATAAGCAAATAATTTATTCATTATTATAACCACACAATAGATGAATTAATTGTAAATTATTATTTGCATAATTGATCCTAATATTTGAATTAAAATTACCCAAATTAAGCGATTATATCGTTATTGCTAAATTAAGTTCTGAATATTTTCGGACCAGTGATGCGGAATTTGGTTTTAAACTGTTATGAAAATTAGTAATTTATTTATTGAAAATTATAATTTTATAGCATTGTGCCGTTAAGAATAATTATTTGCAAATCCGCAAATTTTGACATATTTACTATTCACGTTAAAACTTGATTGAATTAATTTTCAGCAAAATGAAAATAATATAAGGAAAAATCAGGAAAATATTTTAATAAATGATTAAGCTGTTTTAAATTTGTTTGTCATTTGTATTTATGTCAATACCTGTAAAGAATTCTCCATACCAAAATTAAGCAGCTGCTTTCTGAATACAAAAATGTAAAATTTGTTGTAATGGTGTAAGATTAATTATTTTTATGCATGTTTTAATTTAAATCCAATTCTTAGAAGAATGTAATAATGCAGAAATTATTATTCAAGCACAAAATCCTATTAGTTACAAATAATCAAAATTTCCACTGAAGGTAAAAAAATGTAATAATATAAAAGGTGTGTTGATCAATATTGTTACTAATCGATAGAAAACATATTATTGATCTTTTTTCACCTGTGATTAAAGTTTCAAGAAGCGAGATTTCCGTAAGCAATATGGCCGACGGATGTCGCGTACAATCAACGTGAATTGCTAGATTGATTTCAGAAACATGAGGTGAATAAAAGTTACTGCGGTTCAACGAACAGCGACAAAAGATGTATGTTGACATCCAAGCCAGAATAATTATAGGCTTATTTTAGATGGTAGTTTTAATAGAAACTTTGGATATACTATACTATCATTTATTTTCATATTTAGAAATTGCAATGTCTTCTTTTTGTCATGTTTTGAAGGGCTGGCGTATCTAAATAGCCTATTACTATACAAAAGTATGTATAATGTATTTACAAAGTTAACTTGAAAACTGACTTTTATCGCCTCCTTTTCTTTACCAAGTAAAATAGTTCTCGCGTGAGTGAACTGACAATTCAAATTTTCTATTCTTTTCTTATCATTTTACAGATATGTAATGGAGTAAATTTCAAAATTATAAAGAACACCGTGTTATTTTCTAGTCCCTATAACTATGATACTCGGTATTTTAGTAGCGAATTGACATCGGGTTAACTCAACATATTGTATTTGTAAATCCACGGGTAAATGATGAAAACGTAAAATATGAAGAATGTAGTTTTACTTACAGAAAATGAAAATTAAAATGAGATTTTGTTTGTCCATTTCCCTTTTGACACGTTGCTTCACAAAACGAAGATAATTTCCTTAGATCCAAGTTACATTATCATTCCTCGAATTATTTATAGTGTAATCAAAGATAGCGGGTGTTTTGAAGAAAGACTGGCGGTATATAGCCCGAGAATTCAATAATCCAACAAGAATTTCGCCCTTTTTACCATGAATATATTAAGAGACCAATGTCAACAGACGTGTCATGTCTTATCATGGTGTAAATATTCAAATAAAAATTTGTAAAACTTACAAAGCTTTCTCCACTATCCTCTTATCGAATGCGACTTTAATAGTCAGTATGGTACATTTCCATTTTTAATTCATTAAAGATTTAGTCAAATTCCGTTAAAACAAATTTTATATAAATTCCTTTTCAGTTTTAACCACAACATGCTACTGTGAAAGCTAAATACAAACTGAAAACTAACTTAATGCAATGAAACTATGGCGGTTTTAGAGGCAGTAAATAAGATTTAATGGCAAGGTTATAGCCGTTGTATTGTGCTGTAATGGCTTGCTTGTATTGTTCAAAGAGTCGATCTCGCTTCAATGCCTCCTATGATAGCTTTATATCCCTCATAAAATATATGATGACGTTCAATAAACGTTACATATTATCACCAGTTTAAAATGTTGATATTTTATATTTTTAGGTTTCTTGCTGAATGATTTATTAAAGTAAAGATTTATGGTTGATAATTTCATCAGTGAAATTTGAATGTAGTAGGAAATCGGGCGTTTTAAAGATCTTTCTGAAATCCATGATGGACGGCAATATGAGTGCTTATATGCCAAACTCTTATAATCATATGGACAATTCATTAATGACTCAGTGTAATGGTGGTCCGACCAATCTTGCTAATGGACCTGATTATGCCAGTGTTCGCCAAATGACAGGTTATGGTTATGGATCATACTCTTCGCAACCCACATACCCCAGATTTCCACCGTACGACCGATTAGATGTTCGTCCCATAAACACACACCAAAATACAACAGACTATTATCGAAATACAAATATTCATATAGATAACAATAATAGTGCGGATTACCCATCAATGCAACCATATTCCACATATAAACAACATGTACCTGTACACAGATATCCCGAGAAAGACAGCCCACCAGATCTCAGTCATCCCGACTCTCCACAACATTCCCCGCACGGTTCTGATGGTTTTGGTGGCGGTGACAATCAGGCGGATGATGACAAGGATGATGATTGTGCACCAGTTCCAATGTATCCGTGGATGAGAAGCCAATATGGTAATAAAATTTAAATGAACACGCTTGCAAGATTGATAAAAGATTGAATACATCGACATATTTTGTAAAAAATACATAAGATAATTTTTTTTTAATTTTAGCTATAAAAGCTCTTTTTTCTGTATAATTCATGCTTTTTGAAATAGTTCAAACTATTAATTTGAGGCAGGTTGATAAGCAAGAAACAGTCGCCCGAAAAAAAAACATATAGTCAAGGGGAGACAACTCTACTAGTCATAAAATTAAACAAACTACAAATGTTTTAAACTCCCATGGGAACTATAGATGACATTATTTGGCATTACAAATTTTGTAGCTTTAGCTGAACAGATCTATTTAAGCACATTCGTGTTGATGTTTGTAAATTATATTTTGTTCCATAATAATTGTCTATTTACTATAATATACATATTTCAGGGCCAAACAGAAAGCGAGGTCGACAAACATACACCAGATACCAAACATTAGAATTAGAAAAAGAGTTCCATTTTAACCGTTATCTTACTAGAAGACGAAGAATAGAGATTGCACATGCGCTCTGTTTGACAGAACGGCAAATCAAAATCTGGTTTCAGAATCGACGAATGAAATGGAAAAAGGAAGCGAAATCTCCTGACGGTGGAAGTGACGATTTAGAGGATGAAAAAGAGAAATAAACTTCTGTGGACATGCATTCACACCAAGGTTTTAAGTCAAATACAAACTGTAGTCCCGAGTAAGTTTCACTGAAGATGGACCCTAACTTAAAACGTGCATAAATCTAAAAAAAAAAAATCCTCAGTCAAGCCAAAGATGTTTCTAAACCAAAGTTTTATGTATTGCAACATTATGTTTTATATGATAGGGTAACTTTACTTCAAAGGGTAAAAGACTTATGTGCAGTATTATAAATATCATGTATTTATTTGATTGTAAATTTTTCGAAACGTGCCGTTCCGATTGACTGTGCACTGTTGGTCAGAAACGAAAATGTGAATCGTTTCAATAGTGTATCTCGACCAAACATGAGATCGTTGACTAGTGTCTGTTGCTGGACAAAGTGTCCCTCATTTCATCGGGCATGTTTTTGGCTGAGAACCTACACTAGCAGTAACAAAACAGTGTTCCTGTCGAACTGTCACTATACATTACGATACTTTGCAACACGAACTAGAAATTGTAAATGTGCTAGCACAGATTCTACATTGTTGGTCACAAAAGAACAGTCAATCGGTCATTTAAAAAATGTGAGTGACAACAATATCTAATGTACAGGACAGTAGCTACAGTGGTTGTAGTCCTAATGTTAGTTGATGTGAAATCCATTTAAACAGTGCTAAATTGTGACATTACTGTGTCATATCATAATGAGTTTACGTGTTTTAGAATTTGATTGTTTGTAAGATGTTTGTCCATATATACGTGATTAGCTATATATTTATGTTTTGTATTATGTCCATTAGTCAATGAGTATGTATATATTATTTATCTATGTGCCAAGATGTCTACAGTCTGTATGAATCATTTCAAATTAATCAAATATTAATCTTATGACGACACCAAAGTCTCGAGATCTTATTGTCTTGAGATGATGCCAAGTAAATGCCAGTCTTTTTCGAAAGGAACATCAGATTTTTCCTTATCAAGTTACCATCTTCAACAAGCATTCAATGCAAACCCAGCTACAATATTCTACACTGCAGAATGAACGTGACTAAAGTGGTACACAACTAGACGAAATGTCGTTAGCAGACATGAATTGACTTCAGATAAGCATACCCTTCGATTTATATAGAATTACTTTAACACAAAATTCAACCTTTTAGTATACTGGTCATCAATATGTAACTTTCACTCATATATCAAAATTGATTCTCTTAAAATTCAGTATGAATAAAAGTAATTGATCTCGAGTATTTCTAGTTAATTTGTGAGTTTTTTTCCAATATGAGTTTTTTTTTTTTGCCATTTTAGGAAACAACAAAGTCCAATTGTCTCCCTTGTTACTGCATTTCTTACACCATAATAAACCATAATACCACAATCTTATAGGACAGTACAATTTCCGCTCTTAGGGTATAGGTTTATACAATATTTACTATATGTTTTGAATATGTCCAAATGAGTACACTACTAAACCCCACAAAAGTGATCGTTTGTATATACAAAACCAATGTAATCAATGTAAGGGAAATAACTTTCTTTTAGAAGATTTAAAGTAAGGTCTGTTCAGTGGGTGGCAAAAATATTTGAATTCATATCAACCCCTATTATTAACCCCTTCTCGTAGTCGGGCGATTCATACATGTATTTTAAATTGTATTCTGTCTGTATGAATAAATTCAAAAGAATAAATAGATCATTAAAAGGAAATATTTGATCTATGCAAGAACATGTCCCCATTGAATTTCACATGGTAATAAAAATGATACAATTGAATGGTATTTTTGCACATGATTTATCATAAACAGACAGATTTTACAACATAGTTTTTGGGGGTTGAGATATGGGATTGAACAATCAATCGCTTATTTGCATTATGTTACAATATTATTCATTAAAAGAATATTCTACATCTGTGATCATATTAATTATGGGCCTGCAATGGGTGGAAGTTACAGAGTGTGCTTATATCTAATTGATATTTAATATTGGTCATTTTTCTATTGCTTCAGTATAAGTACATGAAAGTAAAAGAACACATATTGATTGTTATGTAGTACAAGATATTAATTGACATAGTTCGTGTAAAATCTTATCTTGAAAGTAGGGATTGTCCACATAGTAGGCAGTTGTTGCTAGTACGTAGTAGTATGTCTTGGAATGTGTCTTGGTGATATATAACATTTATAATACAGCAATCCATCTACACAGGATTAGTCTGAATAAACTCTCCAGAACAAATCATGTTAAATCATTGTAGATTATGATCGTTTACCAGCTACTGCTATCCAAAAACAATGAAATCAGAATAGTCCTCTAAATATGGTAACTAGAACTATTTGATTGAAGATCAGAATTTATTCATATTACCTGCAAGATCATGAGAATTTAACCAAAACTTGTGAATACAAATATTGAGAAATAACCAATGCTTATATGTGCGAAAACAAGAAAATAAGTCCCCGTTTAAGTTTTTAACAATTGGACCCGAATTAGAAAGTTATAAATGAGAAAACAGACCATTTTGGCAGTAGTAATGTTATTGTGGTTGTATGTGGTTCAAATATAATGATAATAGCTATTTGTTTTGGCTCTAAATTGAACATTTCTCTTTGGTGATGACTGCCCATTTTTCTTTTTAAAGAAATATGGGAAATAAGACAGCATGCAACTTTAGCATATTGAATTTGGACATTTAGAGTTAAAATAATATGAAAAACAACCTTCAACACTTTTCATCAACAAGGGAGCAATATTTCGCCTCATCGCTTATAACATTTATTTTATTTTGACATATTGTAATCTCGTTAACTAGTAGCCACCACACTTCACTGATTATCAAATTACAACTCTTCTTTCGTCATTTATTTCTTTTAATCCATTTTCTAAGACAATTTTTCACTTGATAATTCTTGTTGCAATATAAGGCGTTTGAGACAATCTTCAATTGACGGACATGTGCAAGTTGATTCATTGTCCACTTGCATCGTCGTTTGACCAAACCAAATTAGCTACAAACTTGATTATAACATTCAATATGATTCAATTTACTAACATTGAATGGTCATTTCGATTAATCTAGCTACTTGTAATGAAAATGTATGATTTTGGTCTCAAGTCGTAGCTATTGTTTAAAAGGAAGATTACTATTGTTTCTAGTAAGAATTAAACATGATGCCATCTAAACATTAGTAGTCGTTTGTATTCATATTCAATCAGGCGGGTTAATTGGTCAGTTCTTCTTCAATATCCTAATTGAATTTTACATGAGACGGGAGTAGGGTGATCTCAACTAATAATATAAATAGATGAATTATTAATGAATAAGAAGAATTTCATGTCCATCATCTTTAACACATGACTTGTGATCACACACGTTGATTAGTTTATAGGTGGTCAAACAAATAAAACACTTAATCTTTCAAATCCACCACTAAAACAGTACTATCTTTCAGACATACTATACACTGTCCTTTATAATATCTTACAGATTTTCAGTATGCACTTGATATATTTGGAAATATTTAATTGAATGTAATGGTCCTATAATTTGGAAACTCAGACACAGTATATTCACGAGGTTCGTAATAATTTATTAAAAACTCAGATTCAATTTACAGTATTATTCAAATTTAACATACAACTATGGCCAGGTGACCTTCTTAAAAGGATAGGATACAATTTTCACTTACGTATAATAGAGAAAAGCCATGTTTTTAGTTTCCTAAAGTAACTATTTGTGTCCAGTGGAACCGTACCATGCCACTTGCAACTTGTATAAATGCTATGATTTTATTTGTGGTTCGTAGTAAAACGAATAGTAATGTCCCTTTGAAATTTCACAACTGCATGGCACCTTGATATTGGTCTTAAAACATTGATATTACTCATAAATATTCATATTTCTGTTCTTAAATATTTAACACATGTATAAAACGTAGAGTATTCCAGGTTTAACCATTTTTCTGAGATCGAAATTGACCTCATGACCAGTAGGTTGATAAATAAAATTCTTACTATCAATTTGATAAAATAGCATTTCATGGCACAGCCAAACAATTATATGCATGTTTTGGAGCAAAAGTAACGATACGTTCAAGCTAACAGCGAATACTAAATGCTCATGGGTATGCCCTTAAATTTAGAATGGCTAAGGAATGACAATGAAATCAACGGTTTCTGGGTTTTAGGTTTTGAAAATAGTTTTGGTAACTGAATGGTATTGTTTGCACACTTTAACAGATCAATTCAAAAGTTTTATATTTTGTGAAATCGTTGAATGTGACCAAATATGGAATCAGTAACACAAAACAAAGACTATATAGACTATTTCATTTATTTTAAACACAGAACATATTTCATCATGTTGCTTACTCATAATTAAAATATATGATTAAATACTAATAATACATAAAATTATCCAGCAATTGATCAACGTGATTAAGGTCACAGTAAATGCTATTACATATACATACATTTACTGCAATCAAAGCTGCTAGTTTTGTCATACGTGATATTGAGCTGAAACAACTGAACATTTATACAGCCTATTGGTAATGAGAGGGCGCATTGATGAGATACATATAATCATTGCCTCTATAATGATGAGGTTGTAAAAACTTTGTAATAATTACAGAGTGCCACTTTTGACCCTATTTTTAGTTTTGTTGACACCATATGTAAGCATTCTTGTACTTCTCCTTTCTTTCTGTTTGTATCATGACGTCGTATATCTTACCCAATATCCTCCATCCGTGCTTTCGTCAATTGCGCAATTTAATGGCCTGCAAATGGCCATTAAGGTAGCAATTATGTAATATAATGGTCACCTCAGGCCCATAACTCTTACTATTTCTGTCAACCGATGTAAACTTCACCTTCAAATCAAGAAATTCCGGCCTTAGTTGAAACAAAATCTACATATGGCAATCTTTTGTTCAACTGATAATCAAGTTTCAGATAAGCTTTGAACAATTTACTGCTTGTAGTTTGCAATTGAATTACAAGCGATATTGTGATACGCAGATTTGGTGATATATATGATGTGTCAAAATTGGCGATTGGTGAACACAATCAACAGCTGAATTCATTCTGCATTTCAATGAATTTCATTAAAAGCGAAAGAATCTAATCAGTTAGACCAAAGACAGATTTAGACATGTCTTTTCGAAGTTCGATGAAGCAAAATAATTTAATTCAATACTTTAATCTAGAATCTGTCCTCTAAAGACAAAAAGTAATGTGTTATGAAGAGTTGTTTTAAAGGAGCAGTGACCCTAATAATGTCGATGATAAAACGGCGCCCTGACTACAGTGACAGTTGGCTCTATAAGTTATAAATTATATGTATATTAAACAGCAGGATTAGGGTGGAAATGTTAAAATAATGGAGTTTTTCAAATATCTACTCCCTTCGTCCTTCAAAAAAAGTTGATAAGCCACTTAGTTAATCCAACCAAAATTTGCGCGATCAATAAGAGCTTTTGCCAGACATTTCCCTAGCACGAAGCCTATGATAAAAATAATAATAAATTATGGCTATCTTTGACCAATCACTTATTTTTTTACAATTTTATGTTTGAATATTAAGTGCCTTAAAAATTAAGATTTAGTAATCTTGATAAATATACCAGTAATCATAAGTTTTCATATGATTTATGATTATAATATTTTTTAAATTATAGATTTATTATATAATTATGGTTGAGGTAAATCAAAACTTTCAAAACTTTTGAATTCCGAAATGACATATTTGTAGACCTATTGACACTTTCATTGGATTGAAAAATGCGTTAGAAACATATCTTTCCAGATAGGTTATTGAGATTGTCCCGAACGACTGGTGTAAAGGGAGAAACTCATTTATATTATAAGAATAAAAAAGCGGACAAAACATCTTAATTTTGAAAACAGATTAAGTTTGTAGTTGGTTGTTATCCATTAGGTGATTTAGTTTTGTGGTAATACATTCCCGGATGCTAGGGTATGTTCCCCGTCTTCTTTGCCCCAAATATAACCACAATGTTACCAGATTACATGAACAGCGATGTGACGCTAAAATGAGACCCGACTCATTAGATTAGATTCGTTTTTGATTGATTTATCAATGATGAAATATTGTGGTCACTCCCCTCAGGCCACTGACCAGATAAATTATACTCAATTTAATCTAATATTATAAACATAACTATAAAATTATATACTGATTTCTAATATAACTGATTTACAAGAACAAAAAATCACATTTTCAAACTTAACTTGTATCTTTACAGTTCATTCCCAAAAACAATTTGTTATAAAAATAATATTTTAAAATGAAAACTACATTAGAACTATGTCCTATATTTACAGAAAATATTGTAGACCTTTCAAATGCATCAATAGAAAGTTTGCTTTATAATTCAAACAGAAAGTGTTTCAAAATTCCCTTGTGTTGGATTTTGCAGTATAAGAATTGGAACACATCTTAAAAAGTACTACGTCCAGAAAAACACAACATACTTTGAAGTCAAGACAAACGACCTAATTATGCACCCCTTTTTTATAAATTGCAATATTCGAAAATGGCTGGAATTTGAATAAAGCATAAATTATTAATAGATTTAGCTGGAGAAATATGTCATTTACTGATGAAAGTGAATTTAATATTGAATTTAGACATGTCTTCATCCCGGAGCTCTCACTATCACAGTAGGTGTCCACCATAAAACATTAAAATTTCATCTTCATTAATTCCTAGTGAAATTCACAGATGAATTTGAAATGACAACGATAGATATTATTGTTCTCACATTAAGTCTTTTAATACTCAAACTTCACTTTTCATTTTTCCCTTATTTTATTGCTTTTCATTTTCTAAATCACAAGGACTTTTGCTGTCTTCAGTAAGTGATTTAAACATTTGAACAATCAGCGAAAGAGGGATAACTGCACTACACTGCTGTGATAATGTTTAAGAACCCGCTGATCACAAACAATCGTGACCCCAGGAGCAGTAAAAAGCGGGAATATCTACACCTTTCTCGTCGATTGTTGCCTTAGATGTTTTCAAATTTCAATGGTTATTGAACGGTGACTAATATAGTTCATTTTCAAAATCCCAATCTTCGATCATGATTTTCTTCAAAAATGAAAATACGTGAAGCCTATGGTATTGGTTTTAAGACATACATGTTTTTTTTTAGAAAAAAAAGAAAGCCCAGTGTATATATGTACTCGCCATAAATAGATGTAGAACATTTTAAAATTTTGTGAAGTAAAAAAAGATTTTTTTTTATTAAAACATAAATCTTTTGAAGTAATGAAAAGCAGGTCTAGTAAATATTTATAATAGATATTTATTGTTCTGATTTTATAATATAATATTATTACTATTTATTTACCAATAACAAATCACCTTAATAATTAACTTATATTATAAATATATTTACTCCTCAAATAAACCATAATTCACATTCTGGTAGTAAATCATATTGCTTAGTTTGAGGGTCCTTGGAAATGATATACGACACTATACTTATTAATCTTTAATATCAAACGATGACCACTTATATCCTTGGTCTTCATTGGTTAATAGGCGAGAGGTTAACTCAAATAATGAGTAGCTGAATGAGGAATATAATGTTATTATTGACCTAAATTATATGTTGTCATATAAAATGGTGATTTATGAAAGTTGAGGTGATTATTGGTAAAAGAGAAATAATCCTACAAATATTAGCAGAGATGTTGAAGAATGATTAGATGCTAAGAGTAGTATAGAAGATTTAATAAAGCCATATTTGTGACATACAAATACAAGGAATATATAAATCATATTTTATACCATTTTCAACAGATTTCCTCTCAGTATTGATATATGAGGTGTTGTTTCGGAAATAAAATAAAATGTAGATAGAAAAATGAATATGATTTATGATTATTTATAAATTATGAATAAATATGTCTTCATTTCCGACTGTTTCTAATTTTAAATTTTAGAGTTTTTTTTAAGTTAATCTTTTTAATATAAAAATTACCAATTGTAAAGAAATGCAAAGAAGTTAAATTCAATGATTACGCTAAAAAAAGAAATTTAACTTTGCAAAATTTGCAAAAAATTCTTCATAATATTTCACACAGGGTTCATCATTTCTAGATTAATGTTGTATTAAGTAGAGAGTTTGGATTTTTTTTTGGTGCAAATGGTATCAAAGTTATAATCTTTAAGAAAATTGGGCCAATTTACTTTTTCTCAATTTGAAAATCACCATAGAAAAATACAGTTAAAAATACTTGAAGTAATCGGAATCTAAACTCTTTATTTCTTCAATATCTGATGAAATTTTCTGCTTCAGTCATTTTAAAGAGGATGTTTCTTCAATTCTGATTAGCCATATTAAATTCTAAAAGGTCGTTCTTGTCTCCGGAGAAAGCCAATACATTAGAGTACTGTCATGAAAAACAGTGACTGTTCTTAAAATCAGATTAAAAACTCTCATAATCTGTGACGCTACAACGATCAAAGAGGGTTTGTTTACATTAATAATACGAAAAACGTGTTCCAATAGAATCACAGATATCTTGAAACTGAGGATAAGGTTCCATTAAAAATTCAGAAATGCTGACTGTTTTTGTGACAATATAGTTAAATTAGCAAGCCAGTTGATGAAATAACCGATACATGTCACGTCATAAAGTTTTGTCGAGAGATAAATTTTATCTCAAAATACATTAGCTATAATGGACGACTACTGATTGGTCACTGATGTCTTTTAATCGATGATAGACGACAGAAAAATACCATTTCATTTGGTGGTTCATAAAATTATTTTCTTTTTTATGAAGACTTGAAATATGACTTGAAACTAATTATTATAAACAAATACTACATAATCTATGGCTTTTGATATTGTATTTGATCACTGTGAAATTTTTTAAAAATCCGAAAAAGCCACAGTTACCTAGGAGTGTTTTTCTTTTTTAGTTTTTTCACAAATATTTAAAATAAAATGTTAAATTTCCTTCTGTTTGACACAAAATGCTTTCGGGTCCTTAGGTCTATGAGACAGAAATGTGATCTGCAAAATGCGATTTGGTAGTACAGTAGGGTAATGCGAATACATAACTAATTGGTGAAACACTGACAGCAAAACAAACAAAACATAATTAATATGTATCCCGGAAATTGTTTTTGAGTAATATTTCGTATAGGTACGACGTACAAAAAATTAAACTTGAAATTTAAAATGATTAAAGCACATACAAGTTGATGGCACGAAAATGGAATGTACAAACCATTATATTCACCTATATATCTTCAGAAAAACAGAACTAACTGAACCAACAAACAAATTTGGTGTTTATATATAAATCATAAAGTGTTTTGAAAAAGTACATTGATAAATATCTTATGTTATGCTTGCGATATATTTTCTCATGAATTACGCCTTCAATATTTTTCGTTAGATTGTAAAATATATAATGGGCTTACCGACAGCCGTCGTTGGCTATTGAAACTGAAAGACTTGGACACTACAGATGCGACCTTAACACTGTCAGAGAACATGGTTTATAGTTTTTCATTTCAATGTTTCCCAACACTCAACAATTAAGACGAAATCTAATTGTAGTATTGTGAATTGAAAATAAGGCCATAAATCTTTCACTGGTCGCCAGAAGGTGGCTAGATCTCATCTGGACAAGGAAGGACTTCTATACCTTTAACACATTTACCAGTAGGCATCGTTGACTTGTTATTTCCGACAAACGCTAAGCGGATGTCTCATACAATTTGTCAATTAGCCAACATGACAGTGGTCAGTGTTCTGATCAGAATTCGGACATATCTTACATGATTTACGTTCTTCCTTGCATACACTCACTGACACATGAACCTTAGGTCATTAAGCACGAGCGCATCTTTCACCATTCTAATCTAATATCGTCATCTGTTCCAATCAAGGATATAGATCAAACAGAGAGTCCATGTGTACAAATTCTTCGTTATTCCGATCCCGAATTTCATCAGAAATATTGCGCTGATTGAAACGGTAAACGGAATAAGATAAATGGTCATTGGTCAATTGGATTTCTAGACAAGACTGGCAGATACAATTATTATTGAAGTAATGACGTGGGCGTTAGAATTTTGTTGATATAAAGTGTCGGTTTAAAATCTCCAAATATCGTAGTAAGAAGACAAGATGTTTTCCTCTTTTAAATCTGACACAACTTTAGGAGCTATCCATTTCACATATGAGTGGTTAAATAAAAGTCAAATTCTAAAAGGTATTGAAACAGTTGGAAACATGTAAACACGTCCAACGTTCACTTTGATGTAAAGTTCATAATACTACAATAAGGCAGTAATATTATGTAGGTGGATTATTGAATTCCACCCCCTACAATACTAACTATTGTTGCGTTTTGTTTACCTCCACTTTGAAGGCTTATGTCTTAAAGTGGGGGGTCCTAGGTTCGGGTGACACTGATGACAGAACCTGTGTCGTTAAAAGGGAAGTACTGGTAATAAAATATTTTGACATTTAGAATAGGCTCCCCTGTCGCATAGCTCTCTAATGAAAGAGACCGTGAAGATAGCAGTCACCATAATAAGGCCAATAAAGTCATTAAGAAGAAAAGGCTGAAGAATGACGTATATTTTAACCCCTTACACTCCTCTTTAACAAATAATATAATATATCAACGCCTCATTTCTCAATTCCCTTATTCACAAATTCCTCAATAGGTGTTAGCGAACGATTTGTGTCTAACAAAGCCTTTTATTGTCACTCTCCTCCCTTTTACGACCCTTTGATGTAAAATCTCATTAGAATGAATCGCCAGAGGAGTTACCAATGATTAGATGATCTTAGACAAGCTTTTCATTTCCAAATAACCTGGCTTACAGACACCAAAGCTTCGTTGAGCACGAAATGAGAGGCTTAAAACTTTTATATGGGGTATAAACGTTCAGTACATTATTGAATTCTCCGTGGCTAAAATGTATGTAAAGGCTGTTAGGATATTAAGAGCGAGGTAAACTGCAGTCTGAACCATTAAAAGGCGCAACGTATCTGTGCCACATTATATGTCTGACTTTCTACAACAGGTTGTGCACTTTTTAAATCACGCCACTGTCAGGAATGAAAAAAAAGAGTAGGCAAAATCTGGAGCAAGTTCGTTATGCCACATCAGAGATATACATGGTGCTTTTTTCCTGTCTGACGGAAATCGAACAGAAAACAGTTTTCTAATTGCACACTGCATGGTGGTGCCATCTTTCATTATCAGCAGTCAAAGGAGTATATAAGCAAGATGTAACTCTATTTAATTGAATTAAAAAGTACATTAATTGATATGATTTTCTATCAGTTCTTGAAATGTGTGTGGGGTATGATCGCTCTTCTGTTTCATCGATGTTGTATTTGCCATTTACCATAACAAATTAAACTGAAATATATTTTTCTAATATTAATCTAAATTCTATTACGCTTGTTTAATTCACATTATCCACATGCTGTGAATTGATCGACATAAATCAATTAACGTGGATATTAATAATTATATTTTCTACTCCATTTTCGTTACAGACAAACGCCAAACTGTCGTTGATAGGACTAAACCTAGATCGAGGTGCAATTTGAATGACATGTCCAATAAGAACGATTTCAACAGAATTTGCCCTTCTTGTTATGCGCTGCGTCTGAATATATAATATATGAAATAAGACGTCTACACTACTTCAAAAATCTTAATAAAAATATTTGTATATCAAAGCAAAAGAACATAATTACTGCGATTTTCGTTTTCGTCAAGTGTGAATCTTTATACGCAATGAAATTAGGTGCCCTGTTGACATAAATCAAAAGTTTCGAATTCACATAAAAAAAACTTTGATATTATATCGAAAACATACCGGAATAAGAAAATAAAAAAACTCTCAGTGTACTTTTTTGACCCTGTGTTTAATTAAATACCGATTTTCTTTGTCTTTTGTTCATTAAACCGAACATTTGGTCCAGAGTTTAGTTCATTACAAGTTTATGATTTATGTCCGTTTTGTGAAATTGGAAATGATTAATTGAAATACAGCTACATTAGAAACTATTTCAGCCATTATTTCTTTCAATGTGATGAACTTTTCCAATTCAGATAAGACTTTGTAAGAAGCTGTACTTAGCTGCACTTTCTCCAGTACTTCATTGATATGTATGTAACTGTGGGTGTACCCGTCCATGTGACTCTTGTGGTACAAATTGTGAAATATCGCTTTGCGACAACACCTAATGCAACTGAGTTGTGAGTTGCGTTCGGAACGTGACCACTTTTATTATTCGCAGTAACACGCAACTGGTAATCGCTATGGTGTGACGACACCATGATATTTTTAGAGTTGTGCAACGTGATGGGAAGTGATATCAATTGACGGCGAAAGCGCGATTGTCGGTTTACAAATACCTTCAAGTTTTTGTGTAACGTTCATTCGATAAGCATGGTTGAAACGTCAATGATATTCTCTGGATCACAAATTTGAAACTATATAAATTCATAATAATTGTCTTATTTATATATAGTCAAATATAGCAATCCCAGCTATGTCAAACACCAGTTTTCGGCTACTTCCAAATTTGTAAAATTGAGGTAAAAATTCAACTTACAGATTAGCAATGTGAAAACAATTTGAAAAAGGTTAAAAAAAATTAATCTCAAGCAATTATTATATTTCGTTGACAAGAAATTTGTACTTATTTGTCCTCCATCAAATATTTGTAAAGTCACCTTGGCGTCTTTCAGTCTATAAAATCGTTTAGTTTCGAAATAAAAAGATTTTATTATGAACAAACTATTGACAGCTATCATGGCGTAAATTGTGTTTTTTATAAAATAATTTCCAATATTCACCTAAATGTAGAATTATCAATAGAACATAGCTATATTGCTATATTCTTCAAAGGTTTTTTCTGGATTTTCTACAATCTAGTATTATCCAATGGACATGGAAAGTGGTGACATTCGTAAACTCTGTGGAAAAGACATTATCTGTTTTAACGCTATCATTGTATCATTCGAATTTCGACTTTTTCTGCAAGACTCACTTATCACCTGTAGTCCTAGTCCTACAGACTATGCTGGTAGTAATACTTACTGTCTTCCATTGACATTTATCGTCACTAAATGACAGCTTCTGCAGTTTGATATGTGTGTGTTGTAGATTGATCTCTTAGTTTTTGAGATAAAAAGATTTCTAAATAGTAAGAATAAATAAGTAAAGAGTAACATTGGAAGTGATAGTGACATATACGTTGACCCTTATAGCACACGGACCATCAGATCTTTACCATTCGGATGCCCTAACTTGCCTGAACCTGGGCCTACAGGTTAGGGTTACCAAATGTTTCCTCAAATATTGCGTCTTCATCTACAAAAAACTAGATTCGACGAGCCACCTTGTTCTGTTAGACCAGAACCTTAATCTCTAAGTTCTCAAAAAAGCTCCCGACATCCTCGGTCATCGAAAATCTACATAAATAGTAGTGAATCTTATTGATGAAAAAGGTAAACGTGTATGAGTATTTCTGACTATAAATATTTATAAAGTAGAAGCACGCGTAATAAACAATTTTAGTACTTTTACAGACGATATTGGACATAAAGATGTCACATCAGTACGAGACTCTGTCAGACATACTAACATTCTGTCAAAAATACAAAATATACTGTCTTTAGCTCAATAATACATATTGTTAAAAATATAAACTTTGGCGCCCAGGATGGTCAAAACAGCGTTAAAGTTGAAATCATTTGTTAGTTACCTTATTTCTTCTGTCTTCATGTCATGTTTCTAATTTCTGCAAAACATTTGAAATATTCTGATTGTAATACGCCGAAATGTTCTCATCATTCTGAGAGCGTTACAAACTCCATACAAGCCTGCCTTCCATCTCAACTTTGAGTGGCATTGGTACAACAATCTAATCAGATTTGTCCATGTTTCAAAACACATTCTACATATTCGAGTTGAATTTTAACAGCATTGCAATTATTCCAAATGGGTTTCATCTATATAGATTATAAGGACAAACAGAAAAAGGGGGATGTCATGAGATCCATTTAATGTCTAATATGAAAAGATGCATCAGCGATCAGATTAATATGTACGATTTACTACACGTTGGATTAAAGGGTCATTCTTTTTGACAAATCATAATTTAGTCTCAGAAACGGATTTGTTTTTTAGATAAGCCTATCAGTAATAGTCTTCGCAGCTCACCGTCGAAATTTGAGCCTTCAAATCACGACTCTGTGATGTATAGAAATAGCGAGTTACATTCATATTTTGAAGTATTTCTAAAGGAATAATGCATTTCTACTTCCGAAGACTGTTTACAAAAATTCAAGACTCAAATCAACCTCCCAAAATATCACATCTTTCCCTTTAAGAACTTGAGAACTTTTTAAGAAAAAGCACATCATTAGCAAATTAACATTTCTGTGTAGATCGTGGTAAATAAACATATTGTTCAATGAAATCCGATACCCAAGGGCTTTTGGGAGCAAAATATTGTTTTACTTTGGCTATTGAATTCAATTGAAACCATTTTTATTTATTATGGTTGATCTCTTCAACATAATTGGCCCAAGAGAAGAGTTAAAGCACCAAAAGAGAAAATTATGGCTAAATGCTACTTTAAAGTTGGTTTTATACAGAGCGCGAACGCGACCGGCGCGAACGCGACTTTTCATCAGTTCAGTCATTCAAATAGAGTGCGAACACGAACGCGGAAAACCGTCGACGGCTTTCACTGCGGATCGCCTCTTTTGTTGTTAAAATTTGGTCATATGGTCATTTTGGAATCATCTCTCCGATTCCCTTCCAAATATCTTTCTTTTTCACTGTCTCTTTGTAAGTTTTTTCAGCTTTGTCAAACAAAACTGGATTCTTTTCAACTTCTAAAATCAAAACTTCCGTTTTA
The DNA here is from genome assembly GCF_000327385.1 of Lottia gigantea. Taxonomy (NCBI): domain Eukaryota; kingdom Metazoa; phylum Mollusca; class Gastropoda; family Lottiidae; genus Lottia; species Lottia gigantea. The sequence goes on along the minus strand of NW_008707225.1, from coordinate 2,660,859 downwards.
TCCATTGTTTGTACCCTACAAGCAAATTGGAAAAGCCATGTGCACAAGTTTCTATTTTAGGAAATGATGCAAGGGAGGTGGTACAAGCTGATTGGTTGATAGCAAGAAATCCGCCGCGACTTTCTGAAAAATTCGCTCTTGGGGCAATCTCGACGGTCGACCGCGCGAACAAATATTTGTTCGCGTTCGAGTTCGCATTCTATTTGAACGGTCCCTCTATAAAATGATGAAACCATTCCATGACGAAAAACCGCGTTCGCGTTCGCGCTCTGTATAAATGCACCTTAACACGAACAAACGATCAACAAAAAGACTTTTATCAAACAGCTTCGGTGTTGTCTGGAAACAACAAAGATGTGAAGTAAATGCGAAAAATCCAAAAAGGATATCTGTAAAACATGAAGCATAAGAAAACACGATGAGTTGTTTAGACAGTGTCTTGCCATCAAAATATTCTTTACATTTATTGAATGTTGGTTGATTAGATTGATGCCAATCTTTGGAATTTTGGTTTTAGAAATAAATTTTGCTTTCAAAAAGTCTGCTATGAGTATGACGTTGGACGCGTGTGTGCAGATCAATGTAAGCACAAATGGAAATATTTCGACTCGAATCATGTTCAAGGGATTTAATAGTCGACAACAGTTAACATGGTAGATATGACAGTTATCAAGAAGATAAATCATTGGTGTGGTTAGGTTGGACTGGTCAGGCAATAAATAATCCCACAGGATGACTGTTGTACTGATACTGGACAGACAGACTAACCCTGATTAAAGCTACACAATTAAACCCTAAACATTTCAGTTTAGCTGAAGCCATATATATTAATTCATTAAAGTTGATTTATATCACGAGCTTAGTCGGGAATACAACTTACTAGCACACATGCTGCATCTTTTTGCAAGAAAATACAATACAATTAAACATTTCCTTTGTATGCCCCTACAGAAACGATCTATGTTTCTTTCAAAGTATCATCATCGTTCATAAAAACTGATCCAAGCTTTGCGTTTTACCCTGTTGTTTACACAGGGTTTTCTGTTCCTGTTATGTGGATATGATGTGATTTCGAGAAGGGACGAAGATCATAAAAATCTTACGTATTTCTCAATTCCATACTTGCAACAAATTCTTTCAAATTGTGGTGAAGAGACCTGGGTAAGAAATTGGGAATAATTTTATTATCCAGTGGTTTTAAAGACTCTCTCAAATGAAATTACTTCGAAAGTACAAATTGTAGGTTCTACGACAGCGTCATTGGTTGATACAGTAGAGCTAATCCAGTCAATATATAACTATTTGTGTTATTTAGGTTCTTCGAGAAGGCTTTGGCGGACCTATTTCATAAACTTTAAACTTGATGATATTTTCAATTTTAATCTAGACAACTGAGCCAGACAAAAATTTGTTCTGAATTGTGGAATTTTCGACTTCATCTGCTTTAAGTTATTTTCCAATATAGTGATTAGTACATAGTAGTCTTGAACATTACAGTCTGTACGGTCTGGAGGCTGGATTGATCGCGATACAGATAACCCGTGGCTAAAATGATTAGTCCACTCTTTTCCTGTTTAATTATTGACCAGCCGAATAGTGGACAGCAGCTGTGGCCTTGCTTTACCACCTCTGGTCAGTTAGGCGATTGACCAATTAGCTTTGAGCACATTATTGCGACTGATGGCAAGCCTCTCATAAATATTCATTAAATTGTTGATAGTCGGCAGTTAGGTCAGCAAAATATAGACACGTTTTATCACTTTCAGTTATAATCTTCACATATTCCATTCTACCATTTCTGTTCAGTATAATTTAATATGGCCTTCTTTCATGAATGAACATTAGATTTACATTAAAACCTAGCAACAAATTGGACTTCAAATCTTAAATTCAATCAGAAAATTTGTGTGAACACGATTCAATATAATCCAGTATTTTTTCACAAAATATTACTCAGTCCTACCATTAGCGATCATTATTTAAACCCTGCGCCAGAGCCCTCGGTTGAATAGAATCTCGACAATCTTCAGATTAATATTCCTCGTAGCAGTGTGATTTTTATTATGTCAAATCCTTTTTATTAAATAATTTTTAATTATGAAATTATAGGTGAGGGAGGGATTTGACCACTTAATAGTTTTGGGGATGGCTCTAAATGATTTTATCTAGAAAATGTCATCTTATGATATATTTACTATTAGAACTATTTATCGCAAAAGTACGTTAATGATTCGAAACACGCTATATTATATACGAGAATACTCAATATATCATTATATCTATTATTTTCATAATATTCTTTTCAAATAAATTCTGATTTACTATTTCCCATCTTTATAAAGATCAGATTATATTTATCTTTTGATAACACCAATGACCGAACTGACTCGACAAGACATTGACTTCATCATTTTGAAACTGGACTCCACGGAAGCTTGTAAGGTATGTTCGTTTTTCGTATTCAGATACATGACCATTGGCATCTCATATTTGGAGGATTCCCAGCTATGAGAATGTTTACATAAAATGTTCTATGTAGAGTTTTTACATGAATATAAAGATATGAAAATACAAATACAAATCAACACAAATATGTTGATGTTTTGATTTAAATATATAACTATTTTTGCCATTTATGTATACTTGTTTTAAAAGAAAGGCTGTTCAAAACATTTGTAAAAAAAAACTTTGTAAATACATTAAATCGTAAGAAAAAACAACTCGAAACACTTGAAATAAAGTGAAAATATTTAGGAATTTTCTTTTAAATATCTGGCTGAGAAAAATGTGTCAACTCTTTTCACTATAATGGACACTTTTTTTATCTTTGTTGTCTTGTGACACGAATATATTTCTGCAAGTGTTAATGTTAACTAAACCAATAACTATTAACTGTAACCAAAACATGAACAGTTTGAAAACTTTCATTGTGAAATTAAAGCCGACATTCTTCCGTGTTGTCCTGGGTCCATTGCTAAAGGTTTGAACGACTAATTGAGAATTCTTTTTTTAGACAAATGACTGCAGAAAATCGTTTCATTTAAAATCTTCAAAAACTTTAATTTTTGTGCGTTGTTATTTTTATTTAAAAATATATTTTCCTCAATTCCAGTGGCAAGAAAATTGTTTGCTAATACATATGACTATTATTCTGCTTCGTTTAAAAAACTTAAAATGGTATTCAATCATCATACAGTCAGCTTGCTGAGACAGAGACTAGATGGTAGAACAGCAGGTAATCCATCACTTAAACTTAAAAAATCTCACTCATATATTTTTATACCAAAAGAAATTGTTTCCTTTAATTATGAAAATGTTTGTTGTCTATAGTTTTGTAGTGTGCATTTATTTTCTAGTGGCGCAGTTTACGTCATATTCGTAAAATGATTCTAAAGGAATACAGTCGTCTATTGAAATCGTTGCTTTGCTGCATACCTACAAACCAATAACTAAAACAACTGTTAAAGAATTATTCCGAATATTATGAAACTGAATTCTCGAAATCAAACTCTGGATAGGAGGCAATTTGTTTCGGAAGAATACAATGCACTAGCTTGTAGTTTGAATGCCAACTACAAAGGTTTTGACTTGATGCACACGGATGCAAGTTTTGTCAAATATGTAAACCTATTATTCAAAAATAAAATACTATAAATTTGTAGCCATTATGACTAATTTTGAATGTCCCTGTTCTTGGAAAACAATACACATGTATACTAATGAAGTTAACGCATGTATTTTCAACTTACCAATAAGAGTTTATATTAATCAGTGAACTTACCTGGTTTGATAAGTAAACAACAGCTTCCATGTAAATGATTATAAATCCAAAACATCAAAGAAATTATTGTACAGCGCTTGAAATTATAAATATATATATAATTCATATGAAAATTTCCAGGCTAACTATAGTTAGGGTTGAATATAGAGAGGCGAATATCAATGCTGATTCTAGTATAGTGAGGTAAATATCAATGTTGATTATAGTATAGTGAGGTAAATATCAGTGTTGATTATAGTATAGTGAGGTAAATATCAGTGTTGATTATAGTATAGTGAGGTAAATATCAATGTTGATTATAGTATAGTGAGGTAAATATCAATGTTGATAATAGTATAGTGAGGTAAATATCAGTGTTGATTATAGTATAGTGAGGTAAATATCAATGTTGATTATAGTATAGTGAGGTAAATATCAATGTTGATTATAGTATAGTGAGGTAAATATCAATGTTGATTATAGTATAGTGAGGTAAATATCAGTGTTGATTATAGTATAGTGATGTAAATATCAATGTTGATTATAGTATAGTGAGGTAAATATCAATGTTGATTATAGTATAGTGATGTAAATATCAATGTTGATTATAGTATAGTGAGGTAAATATCAATGTTGATTATAGTGAGCTGAATATCAAGGTTGATTATAGTGATGCAAATATCAATGTTGCTTATTGTGGGACGAGTATTAAGGTTGATTATAGTGAGGTAAATATCAATGTTGATTATAGTATAGTGAGGTAAATATCAATGGTGATCATTGTGGGACGAATATTAAAGTTGATTATAGTGAGGTAAATATCAATGGTGATTATTGTGGGACGAATATCATGGGCGATTATAGTGAGGTGAATATCAATGTTGCTTATTGTGAGACGAATGTCTTTGTTGATTATAGTGCGGTGAACATCAATGTTGATTATAGTGAGGTGGATATCGATCTTGATTATAGTATAGTGATGTAAATATCAATGTTGATTATAGTATAGTGAGGTAAATATCAATGTTGATTATAGTATAGTGACGTAAATATCAATGTTGATTATAGTGCGGTGAATATCTTTGTTGATTATAGTGAGGTGAATATCAATGTTGCTTATTGTGGGACGAATATCAAGGTTGATTGTAGTGTTGTGAATATCAATGTTGATTATAGTGAGGTGTAGATCAAAGTAGATTATATTGAAGTAAATATCAATGTTGATTGTATAGTGAAGTAAATATAAAGGAGTTGTAAGGTTAAAATCAATTTTGATTAATTGAGGAGAATATCAATGTTGAATATAGTGAGGTGAATATCTAAAATGATTATAATAAGTGAATACCAAAGTAGATTATGGTAAGGTAAATGTCAGTGATTTTAGTGGGGAGAGTACTAAGTTGATTATAGGTAAATATCAAGGTTTATTATAGTGAGGTCAGTATCAATGGTAATTATAGTGTTGTGAATATCAAGGTTGTTTATAGTGAGGTAAATATCAATAATGGTTAAATTGAAGTAAATATCAATGGTGATTAAAGTGCGCTGAATATCAAGGTTGATTATTGTGGATGAATATGAATGGTAATTATAGTGAGATGAATATCAAGGATAAATATCAATTTGATTTAAGTGAGGCGAATATCAATGTTGATTATAGTAAGGTCAATACCAAGGTTGGTTTTAATGGGGCCAATATCAAGGTTGATTTTAATGGAGTCAATATCAATGTAGTGGTGTGAATTATAAGGATGATTTTAATGTGGTAAATAACAAGGTTTGAGAGGTAAACATTGATACTGATTATAGTGAGGTGAATATCAAGAGTTCTTATAGTATAGTGAGGTATGTATTTAGGTTGATTATAGTGACGTGAAGAGTCTTTATAGTATAGTGAATATCAAAAGTATAGTAAGTTCAATATCAAGTTTGATTAAATTAGGTAAAAATCAAGGTTGATAATGATGAGGTTAAAATCAAGGTTGATTATATTGAGGTAGATATCAATGTTGATTATAGTGAGGTTTATATCAATGTTGATTATAGTGAGGTTTATATCAAGTTTAATTATATTGAGGTAGATATCAATGTTGATTATAATGATGTAAATGTCAGTGGTGATTTTAGTGGGGAGAGTATCGAATTTGATTATAGTAAGATTAATATCAAATAATATTATAGCGAGGTAAATATCAATGTTGATTATAGTGTGGTAAATATCAATTTCGATTCTAGTGAAGTGGACACAGAACTGATTATAATTAGGTGACTATCAATGTTGATTATAGTGAGGTAAATATCAATGTCGATTCTAGTGAGGTGACCACAAGACTGATTATAGTATGGTGAATATCAATGTTGATTATAGTGAGGTTTATATCAAGGTTATTATATTGAGGTAGATATCAATGTTGATTATAATAAGATGAATATCAAGGTTGATTATAAAGATGCAAATGTCAGTGGTGATTTTAGTGGGAAGAGTATCTAAGTTGATATCGGTACGATTAATATCAAATAATATTATAGCGAGGTAAATATCAATGTTGATTATAGTGTGGTAAATATCAATTTCGATTCTAGTGAAGTGAAGACAGGACTGATTATAGTTAGGTGACTATCAAGGTTGATTATAGTGAGGTAAATATCAATGTTGATTCTAGTGAGGTGACCACAAGACTGATTATAGTATGGTAAATATCAATGTTGATTATAGTGTGGTAAATATCAATTTCGATTCTAGTGAAGTGAAGACAGGACTGATTATAGTTAGGTGACTATCAAGGTTGATTATAGTGAGTTATGTATCAATGATGATTATTGTGAGGTATATATCATTGTTGATTACAGTTTGGTAGATGTCAAGGTTGATACATATTAGTAAAATGAATATTAACATAATTACGGTGAGGTGAGTATCTCAGTTGGTATGTTAGTATAATATCTGCGTAGGTGAGTTAATAAGATGATAATTGTGGGGTAATGGATTGAAGTCGTGCTTTTGATGAACAAATTTATTAATCTAAAAAGAACTGTTATTGTCGATCTTAAATACCTGTTACGCCCCATGAAAAGATGCAATGGTGCTTAATTTTAATTCTAATCAACATATGTTTTAAATTGTTCATATGTTGTCAAAGATAATTCAGATATTCTGATTGCATCTTCCTTTATTAAATCTTTTGAACGTGATAACGGTTTGAATATTGTAGCCTAGTTGTAGTTATTGTAGTCACAATTATACCATATTTTAAAAATTTTAAAAATTTTAAAAAATCAAAATGGATTTTTATCTGTTTTATTTTGATATAATGATACACTTTGAGGTTTTAATTTTTTTTCTTTGAATGCAATTCCCTGCAAATCTGTAAGTTTATAACATCTCTAATAAAATTATTAAAACTTCGAACTGATTTATGAAATTTATGACGTTACATAAAAGATCTTAGACTAGTTTGTAATGTTATAGTGTAAGTATTTTCGCTGGCCATTTGAAGTGTTTTCGGCTCGCGACAAATTAGACCAGTCGATCACGAGACTATATATTAAATCTTACGGATGAGTAGTTATAGAAGCCGCCGAGTGACAGTTTGAGTGCGGCATCAATGGTTTGATGTTCGCATTACGACGAATGAAATATGGCCTCGAAAACGAGAATATAACAGCTCTAACTACAACCAATCTTTCACTAGCCTCTAATTTAACTTGTTTAGTTAGAATGAAAAAAATTCTTTCTCGTTTCATCACGAAGATTTGCCTTGGGTTGTAAATGACCAAACGCTAAGCACGTGAGGTTAAAACTGCTATATCAAAGAAATGGACATGCTTTCAATGGACTTTGATAACTTTCTTAGTACAAGTTCAAAGAATACTAAAACTTTCAATAGCTTTCTTGTGTTTTTGTGTTCAAAAACTGAAAGATCGTACATACCCAACATATGTGCTGTTATTTTATAATAATGGATATATTAGTTTGAACTAAACTTTAGTACATGTAACTGAAATATTTTTAATACAACTACTGAGAAATAGAACTATTTTTATTACTAGCAATATAGTTGGGAAATGTGTAAGGAATTTAGTCTTTAGTCTGTCGGTATGTTAAATGATACCATTATTGATAGACTGTTGCTATAAGTTATCTTACAACTAGATTACTCTCGGTCAATGTTATGGCAGATTTTTAGGGATCCCTCAATCTTAAACCACAAAAGAAAAACTAAATAAATTAGTATATATATTTCAAAAGTTAATAATGGTTTCAAAATTGTATAGATTTCTAGTGTAGATATTAAGAGCATTGTTGTTTACAGCATCCAAAATTATTTCGAAACTCGAATATGTTATGACGTGAATTTAAGTTCAAGCTAATAATTCATCAAGCTAGATAATATATATACATAGTCAAAGCGGTTCCAATAACTCAAAAGCCTAAATTCATAATGGATTGAATATTTCCCCTCCTTATTTTCAATTTTATGGTATTTCATGGAACTGTTTTGAAATCAAAATAAAAAGTATCGAAAATCAAAAGTATTTTTCGAACAAGCTTGTGACGAAAATGTGCATGATGTATCCGCCATCTTGAAAATTCTGTTTCGAAATTCATTTTCTAAATAAATGCACAAATATTAATACAACTATATTTTCGTTTTCAAAACAAATATCCATGTTATTATGCATAAATATGAAAACTAATCAAAAATATTAAATTACTTACTTTTTGTTTATATCAAAGAATCGTTTATGATTTTGAAGATCAAATGAATATTTCACTTTTTCTTTGAAATAGGTTTTAATGTTCCGTCTTCGGCTACTGCGAAAATTTGAATTGTTCTTACAAAATGATGGTCACACATCACACTATAGAACATAATCGAATGAAGATCAAATAAATACAAATGGGCACATAAATAAAGAGCTATGATACCTAAATAATTACCAGTAAAACCACAGCCTTCAGTCCTAACACACAATAAATAACGTATTTCATTTCTCACAAATGATTATTTTTCAAACCAATGGCAAAAAACGTGTCGCGAGTGTTTTGAGCAGCAATAACGGGATTATGGGTAGTAACGAATCGTTGGTTTTCAATTATAGCTCAAATGGATTATGAATTCAATTGATTACACTCATAATTATTTAATTAATGCATTTGCATACAATTTATAAATCATATTAAAATTCATAGGAATTACATGAACTGAATAAGTAACGAATGATTATTTTTCAATTAAAACCCCATAGAAATTATTCTGCATCCGATCATGCTGATGAACCATTAATAATTTTCGTGAAAACAAATTAGGATTCATAGAATTTATTCAAAACGACGGTAGCATATGTGCAAAAAGCATAGGCAATTAAAATATCAAACATGGAAAGCATATGCACGAATGTTTAATTATTTTTCACAACTCAAGTATATGAAGGCGAAATTACATTCAAATTATTTTTTGAAATATTTGATGAAGAATTAATTTTTTAAAAAGAATTTACATTTATTTGAAAATTATAATTAGCCAGCAACGACTTATCAAAAATCATTAAATATGAAATTGTCTTCAGCTTGGTTTAAAATCTAATCTTTTAATAGAATATGTCAAAAACTTATCGAAACATGTGTCAATTGTCAAAAATAAACAAAAAATAGAAATCAGACATTTTATTTCTTACTGCAGGTGAAATGTTTATCGCTTGCAGCCATAATCACGTGATGTACTAGGCTCCACCCATTGGTCTGTAAAGTCAGGTCATGTGACGAAGTTTGTCGTCTGCAGCGATAGTAGGGGTGGTTTATGCGCTATGGTGTATGGAATATTCACATTACAGGCAAATCGTAGTGGAGTGATATAGAGGCCAAGTTGGCATGAGTTCGTATTACAGTAATATTCTACCAGCTACCCATAACGGGGGTAATATGGAGCATCTTTATCCCCCCGATGCCAAAATGGAGAGTATGTATACACCTAGTGGACAACAAATGGCTTATGAAAACTGTTCTTCGATATATTCTTCTGGACCTTATATGAGATGTAGCGGTTATAGTGATAGACTTGATTCTAGGGTAGGAAGTGATGTAAAACCCCAACCCTCATCTGTGACAAACTGTGCCCCGCAAACTTCATCCCCTCCTTTCCCAATGTATCCAAACGGGTCGGAGAACTATAATGTGTCACCGTACGATAACCGGAATGTGGACTATAAAAATACAGACTTACAGGGACAAATGTCTAATTTTTACTACCAACAACAATCTATGTCGGGTATGCCCGATGTGATAAATACACAAAACGGTTATCATAATATGAACGGTATGAATCCACAAAATTCAGCGGTTTTTCCGTGGATGAGACCAGGAACTGCTGGTAAGATATCATATTTTTTACACGTAATACCTGGAAAACAACTCTATTGCATAGTTTTATGACGAAATGAAGTGAGAATTCAAAATGGCTATTTTCATGTTAATAGATATAGGATAATGCAGTGTGATCAAATTGTTGAGAACAGTCATTATCATTAGGGTAAATTACGCCCGTACTATAATATTTATTGATTTATTTACATTCTATTATATTTTATGTACTCTTCAAGTAATTTCATTCCAGTTTTTACATGCCATTCATATACTATCGATTTTACTTTACTATGCAGTACAAATAAATCAAGACATATCGTAACCTACATTAGGAGCATTACTTAAAAATAAAAATCCCATTATTGTTATATATTGCATTGATAGTTATAAGAGGTTATAAATGCCAATAAAATTATTGTGATCCTTAGTTATAGGATATTTTCTTAACACTTAGTTGTACGGATGACCTATGACCATGTCTTGCGGCGTACACCATAAACTTTATTCAAAAAACTGAGTAAACCGCCATAACTTAACGTCTTCTTTATATCTTTATAACTAAATCTTTTATAGGCAGAGAGCTGTCTTCTGCGTGAATTACTATAGTGAATATAGAAAAGTGTAAAATATGATGAGCTTTCTAACACTGATTGATACAAATGTGTTCAAAAGATTTGCTAAATAAAGGTTATAATGTTCAGGTTATTCTTAAAAGTATATATTAACATAGGTCAAGTATATATCACATAATGCTTATACATAAATAGCTTTTGTGTCGGCTAGTAACAAAGTTTCTACTAAATTGTTGGGTTTGGTTTGAGTTGTATTAACAATTGATTTTTTTGTATAGGCAAGTCATTAATATTTCATTTTCGAAATTCTTTCATAATCAATTTCTTTATACCCACTTATTAATCCTGAGCATTGCATGTTAGGCTAGAAAGTGTTCAATGGTTTAATATATCTCTTTTTATGTCGGTTTTTTGGAAGTCAAACTTGGAGTAAACCCAAATTTTCAACCCCGATATTTCCTAAAGTGAATATTTGTGTTCAACTGCAAAATAACATTAATTGAATCAATTCCTGTCAACGATCAAGCATTAGGCATCAAGTTCCTGTGTCATCTATTCTCATAAAATACGGGCTATAAAATTTGGTGGTGAAAAACCAGCAATAAATATTAGACGGTGTAATGGCTGCGGCTAAAACAAAACACGTCATGAAAATCATAAATTAGATTGAGAGAGAAGAATGATTGCTTAGAATCAATAAAAGTTTGCAATGACTCATTTCACTAATCACTGATTGAAAAAAAAGTCTCTTAGGTTTTCTGTATCGATTGATAAATCGTCTTTTACGAGCTCAAACTCTTGAACCCTTCCAGGTATATATACAAGCATTTTTTAAAATATATTTTTCCAAGATGGCGACAGAGGTTCTGCTGTTAGTTACTACTTGTATTATTTATTCATAACTATCATTCTTTTCAGATAAAATCATTTAAAAACCTTTTTCTTTTAGTCATGTGTTCTCTATGATCATTGATTAGTAAATCATTCGAATCGTGGTTCTATTTATGGGATGTTAATTCTTATACTAAACACGCAGTGAAATTATTAGAATTATATTTATTTTATTTAAAGACAAATAGCATGTATGAATACAGAATATTTATAGTTAGCATAAAATAATAGGAAATTATCCAATTTAACGCTTTGATTCCCAGTGATTATAAACAGTTGAATTAAAATGATATTAACATAAAAGTAATCAAATCATTACTAAATTAATTAATTAAATCCTTTATAATGGAGGCCATGATGTTCAACAAATTACCAGTTTTGATAGCTGCTGTTGTCACTTTACATTATGTTAATATTTTCAAATGATAAAATCCATTTATATTTTGGTGTAGGTCTTTTTAAATCTGCACACTCAGCTTTTCGAGTTTTATACGTTTTTAATGTTCATAATATATTTAAGTAATATTCACAAAAATTCCAACTTCCATAATAACTTAAATGTGCAAATATACAAAACTTAAATTTCTTTGACTAAACATGAGTAAAAATGCAATAAATTTTGTAACCTTTTAAGATAATTGCTCAAATTACCCAATCAAAATCCTAATAATAATCTATAAATGTGTCATATCCAACCTAACGTTATTTGAATAATGAATTTTAGGTGTGAATTTCTTTATTATAATGGCCTAACACATTGATACTAAATATATGACACTGGATCGTCTTTACGCTTCACTGTTCTTAATTTTAATAGATAAATGTCTTTTTTCTAAGCACATAAATTTTGAAATGAAAAAAAAGTACTTAATATCACCACACTTGTCCGAAATTTGCATATTATCTCCAAATAGTGGCTTCTATCTGTGATCTGTTAGCAACAATTTACTAGTATATATTTACACTTGTGTACAAATAGAAAGAATATTATCTTTTTCTAGTAATAACATTTCTACTGGTTACAATAATTACCTCTCATCTAATTCATACCCCTTATAAATATTTCTATTCAATTTTAAGCGGGTCATGATCTTAAACTATGATAATAATTCAATTTGATAACTACTGTTCAAATTATAATAATTTTTGTTGGTAAAAGAAGTTTTTACACAAAGCTCTGTGTTCTAGTAGTATAAATACAGCTAACTCATAAACCATTTCAGAGAATAGGACCCTTCATACGACATTTGATAGTATTTAAGTGGACTCTAATAAGCCAAGCGTTGCCTTGTGCTAGGACTGTGTCCTTTCTCTTGATCTTCAAAGGTAGAGAGGAAGAGACAGTTCTTTTAGCCTCTCTGTAACAAGATTTATAGGTACCTTTAACACTGAATTCAAAGCGTTTGACTCGGTGTCTTCGTGATGATCAATAAATACTGACAGAAAATGGCTGCCATAAATTGAAAGAGATCATTGTAAATTACGATCTTTATTCCTGAATTACAACAAAAGACGCATGTTACTCTGACATAGCTGAACATTTTTACTGCATTTTCAAACATTTAACATGTGTTCATTTTGTAGAAATGTGAACACGACTGTATCTTGTCTTGTTTAGAGCATGGTTTATGTTCAAGCATGTATTTAGGTAGGAAGTGATATACGAGACTGTATATGCCAAGAGAATTTAACACACTATAAAACATTTCTAGTTAAGATATATGGTACAAAGTTGAAGTATCGTCTCAAACAAAGATGAATGAGTCGCGTGGAAAATAGATTTCTACATATCTTTGTCTTGTTTTATTTTCACTTCATCATAAATAAGCACATGACCTGCCCATCACACGTATCATGTGTAAAATTGCTTGTGAAACGAAGACATAACGTAATGGTATGAATTTGGCAAACTTTTTAAAAATAAAGTTACAACTTTTTGTTACTTTTCAATTAGAGCTATTGAATGCAAACAAAAAAAAGTCTATGTGGGCTTTTAAATTTAAAAATTCTTAAACAGGTTTTAAAATCTTGGCAATAAATGAAGATTTTTAAATTAAAATATTCTGAAAAAAACTATAAAGTTATATAATTGTCAACATAAACTTCACAAAGTCACTTGAAAAAAATGTTACTTTATACCTTTTTTACCTTCCCACTAGAAACGTTATGTCTACGTCAAATAAAAGAGTAGAAGTATATACCTTTACGTAAAGTTTATTGTATATAATTTTATGCACAATTTCAGTACAATTTCTTGAGTTCTTTATTGTAAAGAGACTAAACTGTCAACATAAAGTCACACTAAATATGTTATTCGCTAACATTTCCTTAATGTCCTTATCAAGTACATGAAGTTCAAGGTTTAGTATTCTTTTCCTACTTAAAATTCTTATTTTTTTTTTGTCAAAAAGCACATAATTCAAAAATAAGGAATTATACTCTAATAATAAATTCAGAGTATAAAAAAAATTCCTAGGATCTTCATCAACTTGAAGTCATTTATTCAGTAGAAGTTGATATAAATGGGAATGAATATTTCGAAAAACCATATGCAACCCCTTTAAAGCCACAGCATAAATACTTTTTGAGGTGGAGTTCTATAAATTATCATCAGACCGGTCTCTTAGATAGTGTTAATATATTCACAGGAAATAGTTGTAAGTAACATACACAAAATTTAATCAGAAAACATGAAAAAATTGATAAAAATTAGTAGTCTTATTAGTACTGCGTTAAAACTTTATCAAGAAATATAGTGGGGTTTTATCTTATTAATGTATATCGAACGATGTGTTGGTTTCAACACTTTTTAACGATGAGAATTTTTAAAAACAATACAATTTTCTGATCAGCTGAATAATCGTTGAATAATTAATGACTTGGTAAATCATTAAATTTAATTAGGCATATGATAAATACGAGCTCTCTAAAATACAACAATAATACATTGATAATTATGTTCGATTTGTGAAAATAAAATGAAGAGAAATACATATCTCAATATTATCAAACAATAATACAGTAAAAATAACAAAATCTGATCAATAAAAAATTTAAAAAAATAGCCCAGAAAGAAGTCAAATGTCTTAAGTGATATATTTCATTACTGTCTCATAATAACTTGTAAATAGTGTTCGTCTAGGCGTTTGATCCTCTCTCACAAAAGACTAATAAATCGCCATCTTAACGGGGCGTTTATTACTCTTCAATTAATGAATAGTGATATTTTACTATCGTTCGCCATATAAAATACGATGGACAGTGTGTAGATGAGGCAATATTTAGCTCTCAGATTTAGTCAGGGTTACTTATTATGACCCTTATTATTCAATGAACATTTGATTTAATGGTATTTTTATAGATCAGTTTACTACCAATGAAATCGTTACTTTTCATTGTTATGTATTCATCTTCTAATAAACCTTAGTCACGTTTTAATCAATATCAATCATCACTATTTTACGTGGTTTGTATAATGAGAAAAGGTTCAATGTAAATGCATTAGATTTTGATGAAGGTGAAACCAATTCTTCAACAAATTTGATCAAAATTGCTGATTAGAATAATCTGTGGTGCCATTGTGATTAGTTCTACGTGGTATAACAATAGTACCATCCCATCCTATCCATATACCAATTGATCTATCATTACACATAGTTACGACTGTAAGGCCGATTTCTGAATTTACTCCATACAAATGAAGAACGCTTCCATTTATATAATAATTTTATCTGGTAGTTCAATCGTTACATTATCATTACAGAACAAACACTGGCGTCAATATTTTCTATACTTTATTCTACTATTTTCAAACATGAAAAAGCCATTATAGTAAATGTAAGTACACAAATTGATCTCCAATTCAATCCAATTCTACAAATTGTTTTACTTTAAATCGTTTCATTTCACTTTGTAAAGTTATAAGTAGTTAAAGTTTGGAAAATGTTAACCGGAAGTTAAAAGATGGATATAGGTTGTGAGTCTTAAAAGTGGGTCAAATTCGTGGCATGCTTTTTGATTCGACTAGATCCCAGATACAGTAGTGTAATGTTGCTCTAAAATATAATTTCCTTTCACGCTTCCCATTGAAATTGTATGTCATTAAAATATATCTACACCAAACACTGCAGTTACTGACGGTTTCAGTATTTTTTGGAAATTTCACACAATAGTTATAGATATGTTAATGTAATTCATATCCAATACTTGAAAAAATTATTTCATGTAAAATAGTTAAAATGTGTCATAAATTGTGACAGGTTTTCAGCTTTCATCATGCTTACACTTCCTACATGCTGACGACATTGGTTGACGTAGAATGTGTCTTCATTCCACAATACAATTCTATCCTTCCATATTTGCCTCAAGTCTGATATTGTTAATTCAAGGTCTCCTGTATATCATATTAATGAGCAGCCTCTCGTGTAGTTCAATTTGATATTATAATTAAGGACGTAACAATCTTTAGTTGAAAAACAACATAATTAATAATATAATGCTTTTCCTTTTGAGTGTGTGTGTGTGAGGGGGGAGATCTTGTCTACGTAAGTTCGAAGTATTCTTTTAAAATCGACAGCGCGGCTAAACGATTAAGAACGCAACGTTGGGAATTTTAGTGCGTGACAAATAAGCACAAATGTAGCACAATACGGTATCAGTATCAACAAGTGTATTATTGTATTCTATCTACCATCATGATAACATTAAAACAATAGATAGCTGATTATTAGAACTGTAAAACAAGTTGATAATATTACAAGTTAAGTAAGAAAGATCAAATGCCTTCCAGCACGTTGATCTTTTGGTCTTTTGCCTAGAGGTAATCTTGACCTCACAGTTTTAAGCTTGTAATAAAAGTATTAACTTGTCAATCGCTGCTGTTCTCTTAAACTTCATAAACAGAAATATGACTTGAAAAATGCTCCAGGGATATTTTGGTTTTCCTGTTAGGCTGTCCTCAACTCAAACGTACATGGTATGGTTATGTACACGTTGATGATTTTCCTTAATCGTTAGTCTGTGCAAAGATCAACTCCTGCTTAAAGTTACATTTAGAATTATTCATTAAATACATTAAACAATAAAGTATTTACATACAAGAAACATCGAAAACTTTAAATCATTAGTAGCCATCATATTGACTAAAATATTGGCACTTTAGTTGTATATTTTACATTGAAGCTAAATACAAGCAATAAGCCATTACTGGGTCTTGCTAGTGTGAGTTTGTGCACTTCTTAAGAGTCTATTTCCTAGAAATCAAAAATTATTTTACTGAAGATTGACGTTAATACAATTGTCGACCTCGCCCTAGTTTGATATGTCAAAAAAGTGAAAGCTGTATGACAGTCGAGTAAGAATGATACGTTTATGATGTTGGAAGTTTGAATATCAATGTCGGATTAAGAATTATGATATGAACAACATAAAATATATATAAAATATAAATGATTATTTTTTTCATTGTAATAAATCGAAACATTAATCAGGATTATCGCATTAAAGTAGTGTATCCATTTCATATAACTACCAATGGGAAAACGCTGGTCGGATTGCTTTTGAGCTTATGAAAATTTTCAGAACGCAGAAAGAAGGTGATTTATTGTAGTAAAACCCAATGCTTAGATTTCATTTTAGAAATTCACTTTACGTTTATAGTAAGAGTTTTAGATATGTACATTGTTTTTGGTGCCTAAAATGTATATGTAAAGCATCTGAAAAAAGCCAAAAAATCGGAAGAGCCAATGTGGACATAAGTTTTAAATTTCAGAAAAAATAAGTATGGCTAATTTTATAACATAATACACTGAAAGATACTTCAACAATTACTTTCCTTAAAACTGTCATAGAAATGTCATGAGAGAAATGACATGCCGTGATATAATGGCGCAATACTTGTGAATATAAATCACACATGTTACTTATCTGCCCTTTGTATCCAAGATGTCCACCTTTTGTTGGTTTGGAAAGTTTTATGATGATCATTAAGCTGTATTTCAATATTTCTCAATGCTTCTTGTATAATTTCTTTGCTATCAAGTCGTAAAATTTAAAAGCCCGACACCCCGCTAATTCTTGGTGCCGGAGGGTTAGACAGCGAGACAGGGTATCGGATTGAGTTTAGTAAAGAGCAGTAGAGGCAATGACTCGAATCAAATTTTCATATTGTTCAAATGAAACCGAGCGACCGAATTTCTAACATTAAAATAACATTAAAATATATTAGTAGACTAATATTTGTGAAGAATGTTATGTTTTGAACGATCATGGTTTGTTAGGTTTTATAACAATTGATCTCATATTATAGCATTTTAATCGGTTTTACTTGAAAATATATTGGAAATATGTGAACCGTTTTTCAAATGCCTATTCTATTTATTTCAAGTGGTTTGTTCTTTTATCATTTCCATGCGCTTCAATTAAAGTACTGAAGGAAAATACTTCGTTATTTTCCAATTTATTTTTGGCACAAATTTGAATCGCAAAAGTCGGAAATTAACCCCACTTTTAAACTTAATGAAGTGAGAGAAAATGTTCTATGAGTTATTTAAGGTGAAGAAACTTAAGTGAAAAATGTATGTTAGGGATAATAATGTTTTTGAGAGTTACTCGAAACACAATAAATAACAAAAATTACCTCGAAAATTTGCATAAGAAAATTAAAACAAAATAAGTTGGTATATTTCTTGCTATAATTAGCAGCAAAATCATTTTTACTATATCAGAACTACCGTTTTCACTTGAACAATAAGTAGCAATACTGGTTTATTAAAAAAAAACATACCAGAAAAATCAATTTAACAAAATGAGAAAAGAAAAATAGCATAATTTTACAAAACGTATGAAATTAGTTAATCACGTTCATTTTTTATGTGATTTTCAATAAAAAATGAAAACCAGTAGAATAGAAAAATTGTGTAAAAAATCTCAACTTTATTTTAAATAAGCGCGCGACTTATTTGTGGAAAATTTAATTTTACAAGACATTTATGCACAATTAAAGTATACATATTTAAATTCATAAAAAAGGTTGTTAAAAAGTTCTGAATGAAAAAGCATTATTTGTTAATGATTTGAAATTTTGTAGAATATCATTCTTTCAAAAAATCGCTCAAAAGAAAATGTAGAAAAAAAGCCATTTTAGTATGTTGAAAGTAATTTATTTTGCTCTGTAAAAAACCAGCCTCGGATTATATGATTATAATAATTTGAAGTTGATTAGGTTGACAAAATACGAAATATTTTTTTTATAGAATATTTATTGATATTTTTTTCTCATTAACGTGTCAATATCTTTAAACGAAATATTTAGGATATGTATTTAAAAGACGTCTCATTTTTCATGAATTCTATAATGTTCTATTTTCAGCTGATGTCCACTTTGAGCAAAAAAGGACGAGGCAAACATACACCAGATACCAAACATTAGAATTAGAAAAAGAGTTTCATTTTAACCGTTATCTTACTAGAAGACGAAGAATTGAAGTGGCTCATATGCTTGGTTTAACAGAACGACAAATAAAAATTTGGTTTCAAAATCGGAGAATGAAATGGAAAAAGGAAAATAATGTTTCTAAGCTAACCGGCCCTGACAAGAGTTTAAAAGACTGCGATTTGTCCCCTCGAGATATTGGCAGTTCTTCGTTAACAATGGATACCCCTTCACCTCAAGATCCCTCGGGATAGTGTAGGAATTTATGAGGGTACATGCCCTTTCTTCAACGAGTGACGTCAACCTCAGGGTAACTTTCAAACTTGACAATGCTCATTATTGTGATTTCCATGCATGTTTAGTGCAGAAAAAAACCAAAATGGCGGACTGAAAACTTTTGATAGTCATCTTTTGGAAAAGGAGACCAATGTACAGTAAAAGGATTTCAGTTCAGGATGGGAAGGAGGAATGGTGAAAATTAGTTTCAAGTGAAATAAAAACTAATAAATGTTATGTGTAGTGACTGAACTCTTTAACAGGGTAAATAGTGATGCAGAGTGTTTTATTTTTTATTTGCATGCAAATTAGTTATTTAATTCATTCAAAGGCATGTCTTTGAAAACTTACACCGGCATAATATCCAGAAAACACTTTATGACTAAACCAAAAATTAACAGAAATAAAATACCTCATTTTGGGATTCTTGATTTTCAAGAACAAACGAAAATGTATCCAGCTGATAAATTTATTTTGTAAACATGTTATTGTACCTCAGAGTTATTTTAGTATTTTTAGAATTATTTATTTGAAAATTGGTATTTGCTTTAATTTGCTTACAAATATGTGGAGACTTTATTCACAGCTCGAAACTTAAACGTGTCTCTACATATTTATACTTGAGTAAAGTAAAGATTAGTAAATGTAAATTTCAATATACATTTACTCACGTCGAATTTAAATATCAGAATCATGAATCGTTATCCAATGTGTTAAAATGTGCATGTTATAACTTATTCCTGTTTTTATATTACCATAGTAACGTTAAATAAAAACACTTAAGAGTCGGCATCAGTTATAATTCAAATTCACTGTGAAGGTTTTTCTTGTAATTTTCTCCAAATCAAAGAGTTAATAGTTTCTGACAAAAAGTAGAATTTGGTTAAATGAAATTAAATTTATAAAATTATGAAGAAAATCTCGTGAAATTTACAAGACTTGAAAAGAGGAAGAAAATAGAATTTTCATTTGTTAATATCAGTATGTATATTTAAACAAGTAAATAATATACAGTTAATGTGGAAACTGTGTCTACGATCTCTAGTAAATATATAACGACAACATATTATGTTAATTTGTTGACAAATATTTTTAAAGAATTGTTTTTGTATGTTTTAGTCTCTTTAAGTTATATTGACTTACAATGATATTATTGATGTGTTTGAATAAATGTGATGTATTCGTTAATAGTGTTCTTGTTTAAAAGTTTGAATTATGCAACTAAAATCAATCGTTTGCTGAAAGAAAATTATTTTTCTTTAGTTTGGTTGAAAAGGGAAAAAAATCTTTAGAGAACTGATCGATGAAGTCAATTCAGTGTTCTAATAGTAGTAATAATTATTTCTATCTTTCTATCGTATAACTTTTAAAATATTTAACACAATTCATCATTTCTGTAGATTCAAAACAGAGAAAAATACCATCAATTTAAAAAATATGTCAGATTTTAGTATTTTAATTCAAATGAGATTCTATTATGCTACACATGATTTGGACAACAATAATTAGAAGTAGACGAGGTGAAAGTATAATGGGGGTGGGGTTAATGGGTTTTTATTCAATGAGAGTCAGAAAAGAAATTGAGCTGTAAAAATTTCACTGTTTATAAGATGAATACAGAGGCGGATATAGTTTAATTTTATTTCTTTTTAACATTGAAAATGGTAATCGGTTTATTGATCTGATTATGAGAAGGGCGTTTTGTGTACCTATATCACCTATCTATTGACAAACATGAACTGTTTGAAAGATCAGCAATGTGTGAAGTAGATATTTACTAAACACTTATCTGGACGGTAGTGACCACTTGAGGCAATGGTCAACTTGACACCGTAATTACCACTTTATCTTTTGTTAAGAGATCTTTTTAAAAATACATTCCGAGATCGTTTTACAGCCCCTGGTGATGTACACAGTTATCGCCCCTCTCATTCTCCTGGCAATAAAATAATTTTGGTGTCATGTCAATTGAATGCACCAGCAATTAGAAAGTTGTAAAAGAACAGTAAATACCAATGATTTGAAAAGATAGTATTGTAAATGGTAGAAAACAGCAGACACCTTGTGAATAAGACAATGAAATATTAAAATTTGTGACCATACGTATTGATCACCTACTGATCGGACTATCTAAATGATCATTCTATATTATAGATATCAACATCTTAAACATGGTTTTTAATCCAGCGTTATTCTTCACACTGTTTTCACATCGTTTCATAAAGCACATAATCATTAAATCCGGAATTCAAGAAATTAAATTAGCGCTTAGAATACTTGTCTTTATTTTCTTATACAAAATGTAATTCGACTGAATTCCTTTGGAAATACAGATTTATGCATCTTTTTAAAATTCTATTTTAATTCTAGTCATTTCAAGTTATTTTACAAAACTTGCAAAGTGTCTGTGCAACGTACAATCTAAAACTCAAGACCGAACTTCAAGGTAAAAATTATGTGAAAAAAGAAATAGAATTTCAAAGGAACTACATACAGTCATTTGTTCATTTCAAATGCTGAGTGATTGGTATGTAAAATCCTCAAGTAATTTACATTTCTTAATTATCATTTCAACTTCATACCTATGTATATACATGTACTTCTGTAGGCATAATACCTCTGTCAATATTTTCGGTATACAGGGTGTCCCAAAGTTCAACAGGTAGTATCTCAGCTATTGGTAGTCAAAATTCTCACAGATAGACTTCAAGATGTCGCACAATTGCTTGTTTTGTTCGGGGCAGTACTTAAACATTTTTTATTGGATGACTTTCATATTTTCAGTGTTGGACAACGACATTTTGAAATATATCTCTGAGAATTTTGAAAGTTATCAGTCTACCAACAGCTGAGATGCTACCAGTCGAACTTTGGGACGTTTTTTGGGGGACATCCGATATACGAACGTATTAGTTATTATATCGAATGTTGTTTTCTCAATATATGTATCATTAAATATCATTTGAAATACTAAACATATTATTGATTGAGCAAGTTTTGTACACATATATCAGAACCTAGCAAAATTATTAGTATTACTTAAAGCAACGCTCTCTATCGGGTAATCAAGGTTGTCCATTACGTGAACTCAGCATAGGGATCTAAAATCAAGTAACCTTCAGCTCTCTTTCAACCATTTGTTCGAACGTGTGTTTTGAATAGTTTTATAGCATTATGTAAATTCGAAAATATCAGGTTCAAAGTAATGTTAATTTTCAGTTAGTTATTTTATCTCATTATTTCATTACCTAGTACAAAATTGCAGGCCAAAATCACACACATACACACACACACCAATCAGGTAAATAAATCGACTTAGAAAAAGGTATCATGCAAAAAAAGGTATCATGCAAATTCAAGGTAAACCATTAACAGAAACAGACGTTGGCAGAAATGTCGTTATTATCGATCGAATTATTGAATAACATTAACAACAATAGGGAATCAAAATATAATGCCTTAATTTTTTTTTATTTTTAGTCCTATCTAAAATATGAAATGATTTCTACAAGAAACACGTCGTATTCATATGTTAAAAACCTCCATTTCTTTCAATCATTTACCATTTAAGGAACTTCGGGTTAAGGGATCGTCATATGTGTCCCTTGATGCATAAACCCTGATTACTTTGCTTCAGAGCATTACATTTTACCAAGTTTTCCGATCTAAGATTCTGTGTGAACTCAAAAGTAGGAATTATGGTATTTTCTATCAGAAAAACTAAAACAATTCCTTTAATCAAAAGTCTCGTCCAACGATTCATCTTCCAATATGATTTGTAAGAAGACTCTTATGAAACCTTAAACCACAGCTACACTATCAATACTGGTCAGTACTCATCGTCATCAGGTACTTAGTTTCAATGGTAGATAAAACATGAATGGTACTAAAACACCGTGATCCTATACTATAACATGATAAACTACCTATTAAAGATAACATAAAATGTCTAGACATGGTCTGCAGAATTTCTTTGGGATCTTAGAGAAGTTTTTGCATTCACATATATAAACCCTGGATCTCGCACAGAAATATGGATGAATTTAGCTGTCTCTGTAACATTAACTGCCAATATTCTTCAAAAATTACTTTGTTCAGTTACAAAGCAGTAAAGTCACGTCTTGCAATAATTCATGTTGCCTGAAATCGACCTTTGAAAATCTAAACTTTAATTTTACATTTCTGAATTAGATAGGCTTATGATGAGGGATAATGCCATGCAATTTGCAAACACAGAGACTATGGAGTTGTCCATGTTTTTCGTCTTCCACGTTCGTGTGTACTTTAATGAGTACATTGGTCCCTGTTTATCGTCCTTGTGAGCGACGTGATACATTTGATTTCATCTTTTACAGATTGAGCAAGAGATGTAAAAACAAAATAGGTGATGATGAATAAATATCTATATCTTTAAAAACGATAATTTAGTGAGAAAATGACAGTATCGTTGTTCATCTATGTTAAGAGTGTCTGGCATGTATTTTATCTTATTATCGGTCATAGTTGAAATCGGCAAAATGATGTATGTTAGTATTGACCATACAGTATACAAGAAATATATCAGATAGAAACAAGGTGTGTTTAAAATACTAAACATTCACGGGGCTCCATTTGATATAAAACACTACATGTCTACACAGTTGTCAATTTATTAGTAAAAGCTTTTCTGCGAATGGATGCTGTTTTATAGTCGTCAGTAGGCCTAGAAATTTGAGTGAAGCGCCATTCCTTATCAATATTACAAGAGATTTCCCTCCACCCAATCAGTGTGAGATTCATTAAGATTTTTACCATTCCTCATCTCATAAAATGTTTTTATTGTATTTTAAAAGGATGTTGGAAGCTGTTTTTCCGGTTCAGGTTTCAATAATCAGTAAGCAGTCGGCCATAACCGTCAACAGTCGGAGAATGCCTCATTTATATCGAGGCTACTTGAAAACAAATAAATATATATAGTATATACGTAGCACAATGGGTGGTGATGATAATTATCTATATTTTATATAAGTAAAGTAAATAACAATCTATTTATTTATTGATATTCCTGCTTATTTATTATTAAGGGTAATTATTATTGTTCTCTCTGTCGTGCCAACAAATTACAATTGCCAGCATTAGAAATTGGAGACTAAGTGAAAATCCTATAAAAATCATCTTTATGTGATTGTAGACAGTTATGAGACGCTGGTAGAAATATAGCATTTGGAACGTATATATTCTCGAATGATTAAAAATTCCATGGCTGAAACCTACTCCAAAAAGAACAAACTGTATGGAATATACTTTTAATTGAACCATTTTTCTCTTTATATTATATTACAAGGAGAAAACTGACATATAGCCTACCCACAACCAAATGTCCATACAGTCACCAGAATCAAAGGTAATCTTTGAAGAAGTCTTATAATGATACTGTACAAATAAACACGGAAACAGATGGCAGAACTACATGTTTGTGGGTGAACTAAGCGCTTCATAGAAACGGTATGGTAATATGCAGAACGAATTATAGCAAAAGAAAGTACCTTAAGTTCCTAATCAAACGTTCTAAAATACATAATTAAATTGAAGGGAGATCACTCAAAGGTCAGACACGAATTTACTCAACATGTACTTTGTCTTTATTGTGATTTAACCGAAATAATGTTATTCTAATAAGTAAGTTTCTATTTTAAGATATTTATATATGTTCTTAAGATTCAAATGTAGGTTAATAGGTCTCTCATTAGTAGAAAAGGTTTTGATAAAAATGCCATACAGACGAGCGAAAAGAGCAACCTTTGACCTAGATCTTTGATATGAATAGCTATTATAATACATAAGAACTATATCAGATGATTGACAGTTTTCTGTTCCAATAATATTTGGTATATTCTTTGATTGACATATTAAAAAATTAATCTATATTATAATATTAAATACTGAAAAACATGAAAGTCATATATGTGAACAAAACCCAATATTTTCATGGACATACATTTCGCAAAACCATTAAAAATAAAATATTTTATTCAGATGCAACAAGAATTATCAAACACGCCATGTATATACCACATGAAAAGAGATTTTTCTGTAAAGTGAAAGGATTTCAGATAGAAAAAAGGGCAAATGTGTTAAAACAAACCATACATGTATGAATGTAAATATTATGAATGTGGTAAACTATACGATTACCCTACACACGTATTTGGCATCTAGCAGTTGTCTATTGATTCAAGAAAGTTACAATTACTCTTTTTTTAAATGCATGCATTAGGCTAAAACTACAATAACGGTGTCACTATATCACTGATACGCGAAATAATGAACAAAATCCCTATTTGAATTAAAAACATTCAATTAATATAATGCCAATTATTTGATAACAATGTTTTAAAACGATGAACGCGTTATCCGTACAATTTAAGCGAGGAAAGGGAGAAAACTGCAATTATCAATCGACGGGTTTATCTTCTTTCGTATGAACAGAACGGTCTGTGAGCTGGATATTGTCCTTTTTCGCTCTTCGAACAATTATCTGGAAAGTCTTTCACATGCAGTATTATAATTGTACAATTTAAATATACGTTTACCAAAGTATTGAATTTGATTGGAAAATACGGTGTAAATTAAGGGACTTTCGTCTAAAAAACAGAAAGAAAAAAGGAAGAATTGAAATAATATAAACC
The DNA here is from genome assembly GCF_000327385.1 of Lottia gigantea. Taxonomy (NCBI): domain Eukaryota; kingdom Metazoa; phylum Mollusca; class Gastropoda; family Lottiidae; genus Lottia; species Lottia gigantea. The sequence continues at coordinate 2,634,896 of NW_008707225.1, read as the reverse complement.
CTTACCTGGTATCGTCGATACGTTCGTCTTGGGCTTATAGTCAACTCATTTGAAATGTAACATTCAAATCTAACGAACCGATAGGAAATTAAAGGATTAACCTTAATCTAAATTATAGTTAATAGAGGTTACTTAGTTCTCATTTCACATCAATAATTATGTTTATGTAATATCCTCATAATAAATTGTATACTCAAGTGCAGACGATCAAGATATCAACACAAAATATTGTACCATTGTAAGAGAAATAGAAATTATATAGTTTTTTTAATTAAACCAACGAAAATGTCCAATACTGTTCATACTATTTAGCATTGTGGACTCTGGGAAAGGATATCCGTCACACGACATATCGTATCCAACTTGCAGAGATTGTGACACGAGTTTAGAGAGCAATCATTGATCTCGAAAGTAGGTATACAATTAGTTTGTGTTTAAGAACAAAATCTCCAAGCGTTCATGTTTTTGTTATTAATATAATATTATGAGTAAAAAAAATGTTCATCTAAAGATGGTGTTTGTTGAACTTGACCCAATCTCAAAACGATGCTTGATTATGGAACTTTATTAAATTAAAGTTTGCTCAAAGCTACAGAAAAAAATGTACATGAGACTAAGACAGTCTTCTTTTGCAACATCTTTGGGTATTCTTATATATACCAAAATCGTTATGTATGTCTATCTATATTTTCAGTATTCAAAGATATCTATCTGACACGTATTTTAATCTGAAATACACAAATCATAATATCAACGTGAAATTCATCCAATATTAGCAACACGTCAATTTATTGAGATATCGATATAATCGACAAATTAGAGATGAAATTAACATAGCATTCGCACGAAATTCCTGACAATTCATACTGTGACTATAAAGCATCACGATGGTCTTATTCTCCATTTACAGCCTGGTCAATAGGTAGTTACTTCCCTTTGTCCACTTAGTGCCACTTGGACGTTATAAAATTTGAATAAATATTATGATTATGAGGAGAGTCTAAATGAGAAAATGAGACAAAAATTCCATTTCATTCGAAAACATTGTCAAGAAAGGGAAAAATGTACTGAACAACTCGCGAGACACTTCACTAAATTCAGGAGCAAGCACCTCGATTTTTGACCAAATATGAATCTGTTCTTTGAGCTACCGAGCGAAATATTTGAGATCAAGATAATGGATAACTCACAAGTTGGACGGACAAATAATGCCGTAACATATTTTCAGAAACTTTACTTAAGCTGAAGACACATACATGCGGATGCGATGCCTGCGTTGTGGTAAACCGGTGCGATTATGCGGTACCGTTGCGGTTCACTTTTGCGTTGAATTTGACTGAACGTCGACAATGGAAAATGTTTCATTTGGTCGAGTCGTTGTCTGCTGAGATGGAACATTGGTCTCCCCCCCAAAAAATGGTAGATCTATTGATGTTTGATAAGTATTTCCTTATAAACAAAAAAAACAAATTTTCAATCATGGTCTATTTGTTCAAATATTCAATTTCATATTCTATCGTTGTGACATGATGCCTCAGAAACAACCACAGAATATACCTACGTATTTGCTGTAATAACAGTCTCCATGAATGTATTAAGCAGATCAGTAAACCCACTTGTTACCACTCGCTGCTTGACCACTTTTGGTAAATTTTGCTCCACGACTCTTTTTTACGTATGTATCACGCAAGTTCCTCCAGCGTTTTTTCCACATATCACCTAAAACATTGGAAAACTGTTTAATGGCTGTATACTAACATTCAGACGTCTCTGTCACCTGTTATAAGTTTGCTTTTGATTGTCATACAAATTATATATAGCGTAAAAATATAAACTCACCATTGACTGCACTCCCTATTTTCTTCGCTATTTCGGCCCAGGCATTCAAAGATTTGGATTATGGAAATCACCTGCGACACAGCTGCGTTTCACCGGACTGTTTCGAGACTTTTGTTCCGGTGAAACGCAGCGAGGAAATATAGCAACGCACCGCAACAGCATGTATGTGTCATATCAAATGCATACCCTTGTTTGTTTCGATCCGGTGAAACGCTGCGGTGAAATGAACGCATCGCATCGCCGCACCGGACCATGTATGTGTCTTTAGCTTTATTACCAGAGTTTTGAAAAATCAAACGAACTATTTTGTAAGGTAATTTTTGGTAGTTATGGTAGTTATTTCCCTTTATCTATTGGGAATTTTAGGTTGTAACATTGCGGTTAAGCAATGTTACGAAAGCACAGGCATGTAGGCGTAACCTCTAGTGATAGAGCAATGTTTGTGAAGTTAGTTTAAAAGAATGATATAGAATATTTGAAATGCAAATCCATTATCTTCCGAATCTGGAATATATAAGAAGAATACTGGTTCCAACAGGAACATTAATAACCATGGAAATCATAATAAACATTTTCACTGGTGAAACGGAGGAATTGTCCCATATTAAATGAAAAGGAAAATGCGTATTTCATATAAAAAATATATATAATTTATTAAGTGAAAATAGTATACATGTATGATATGCGAGGAAACTCTTCAATTGTAATTTATCATAAATAAGAAATATTAATTAAAGGAAATGTACTAATCCTATGGAAGGGGGATGTGGGGTAACTACAAGTATATCAAGAGAAATAAGTCTTCTGGCAAATATTTCATTGATTGACGTATCAATTTTATTTCGTTATATAAACAAAATTGTTGTTGCGCTTTGGCATAATAACTCAACACATAGAACTCAACGCTCTGCTACAAAAAATATTCCCTCCTAATCGGGAATCAGCTGATATAAATGGAAATGTAACATTTTGCGATTATGGACCATGGGTGTCTACATCATTATGGGTTATCTCCGACTACGTTGCATTGTGATATCGTTTCCATCTGTGACATGACTGCACTAGGATAAAGTAAGTTTTTTTCGAAAGAACTTTTGATGGTGAAAATACAATACAGAACAAACAACAGGCTTTACTTAGTAACAATACTCTATCAGAAGTATCAATTACAGACCAGAAAATTCACAAACAATAGTATAAATATTGTATCTGAAAACATGCAGAGAGATTAATATTTCAAAGACAAAACTCAAGTGAAGATAGACTCATTAAGACAAAAAATTTCCTGAAAAATTAAATATTAAAATAAACATTTTTATAACCCTGTGAAATTTCATCGCTTATTATGTTAATAGTATCAAATCTAAACTTGACTAACAGAGGAACCATGCAGTGCTTTAGCCAAGCAGAAAACGTAAATCATGTAATTTGTAAAACTGATTTGTCTGTGTCAAGTATAAATACAGTTTCCCCTACTGATTAATGGAGTTGTAGGCTAGAAAGTTGATAATTGAAAGACGCTAGACATCAGATCATTATATGTGTTTGAATCTTGTGAGATATAACAGAATCATTCTTCATTAATCTTACTCATTCATCGAATCAAAATTCATGAAGCAATGAATAATAAATACAAATTTGGAAGGATAATTTTGTTTATGAATTTCATATTCAAATGCAGTTTTTTCCCTTTAAGTACCAAAATATATTACACTTGTTTTTTTTATATTAAATTTACTTGGTACTTGGTAAATTTTAATATTACAGATAGTAGCATACTCGTTGGTCAATTTTTGACCCTGTTCTTTTGAACAAATATGAATTCCAGATTTTATTTAATATTCTATAGTAAACTTAAAAATCAGTTAAATGAATAACCAATTGGACAGCTACATTAATCATAATTTTCAATTAAATTCGATTGAATAATTTGAGTGAATTTGGAAAAAGACATTATAGTTATAACTAATGTATCTTCACATAATATAAAGAACATTTAATTTGTTCAGAGATGTCAATCCAAGAAAACACCTCGCATGGCGTAGTGTTGTTCACGTTGGTGCACCACTACTGAATTGTGAGCTTTCTAAATGAAAGTAAAATGACCGACATGTTTTGTAATGGAATATCTTCCATACTACTCTGTCATGATCATCTATGTGGACTCTCTGAAAACTTGCAGAACCGAAATGCAATATTTAACAATCAATCCCATGAAATAATGACTATAATTCGATAATTTAGGAATTTCGACCAACATAGATTAAAATTAGAAAACTGAATAGCTTCATCGGAGAAGTTTTGGTGGTTAAAGGATACAATTCTAATCATTAACCTTCACAATAGTACACATATATCATCATCAGTTACTTGAACATGAATCAAAATAATGGAAATACTAAGCCGTACGACGAGACAAAACTTTCGACCCCATGATGATTTCAAATTTCAAATAAATGAGAAAACTGATCAACTGAAGCGATATCGACACCTTTTCTGCCGGAAGCAGACATAGGATTCTTAATTTGTTATAGATAGATTTTTACAAGAAGAGAACCAAGGTGAAAAATATTGAATTAATAAATTCTACTATTATTTTCTAGCCTATAATATGATAATATTAAATTAGAACTGTTATCGCCAAATACAAATTAAGATCATTCACAGACAATGAACCAAATAATCAATTAGTAAACCATGTAGGCTACTAACGATCCGAACCTTAAAACGAAACTCAAAATACAACATCAACATACTTTTGGCAGCAGCTTACTTTTAACAAGAATTATATTAATCACAAATGAGTGCAAGTATTTCCCAATGAAAAGTGATGTCCGGTGTTCAGAAGAGTAAGCATACCCTATCTGCTTTCATTGCTGCTCGACATACAAAACATTACAAGCTAAATACAAAACTACTGACTTGATTGATCAATTTTAATGGTTCAAGAGAGGTAACTATATATTGAAAATTTTTAAATTTAATTTTAACAGATCAAGGGAGGAAACTGATCACTAAAATTATATTATGATAAGAAAGAAGATAGCTCGCCAGTCAAAGTAACAAACGCCCACTGGCAGCTGGTAGAAATGATAAGTTTTATACTGACTCAAATACAAAAGATCATCATAATACATTAGTTGTTTATTTAATAAAATATTTTTAAACCAATAGCAATAATTCAACGAAACCAATTGAACTTGTCCAAGAATATAAACCATCGCATCAAATTTCAGTTTAAAATCACAGGACAACTGTAGTCTTTATTATTATGCTTGAGGCAAAACTCAAATAACGTATGTTGTGGACAGATTGAATCACAGCATCATACACAAATATGATAAACCAACCAAACAACCGGAAGTAAAATATGGCGTGTAGTACTATGGACTATACGCGGAGTGAAACTATTGTATATGTAAAAAAAAACCTTTTGTTTGATTTTCTCAAAAAATAATCTATCATATTAGCAATACCTACTTTTGCACCATATTCTACTTCCGGTGGAGAATAGTAACCCCATTTAGGGTGCAAGATAATTTAAAGGAAGTTGCAGATGTATTGCAATCGTGAGATAATCCATTGATTAATCCTTTGGTCTCGTCTTCACTGCAACAAACAGAACTACACTCGTCCTTATTATTTAATAGTTTTGATGCCAAAATCTCATTTCAATCTTTTCTGACTGACACTAGTGACAGAATCCGCAAAATTAAATCATAGAAATTAATTAAAGACACGGTGAATTTAACTCGAAGTCCTCACCAGGTGAGATAGATACTTAAGCTGGTTTCATAATTTAAGACAGGGTTCACTACTATGACAAGCCTTGTTTTAACAATGTACCGACGTGTTTAAAGGTATGTTGTGGTGCACCTGTGAACCAACTCAGGTGACATCTTTACCTACTGATAAATGTTGAGAAAAGGTAATATTGTTGTTAAGATGTCAGTGATTTGTTTTCTAGGTAGTTCATGACATGTGTTAACAAGGCTAATTTATAGCTTTTTTAACTTAAATTGTTGAACTAAATTCATCACGTACGACCTGTGATAAAACGCATCCGGAATTTAACGCATTTTGTGATGAAAAATATAATCATAATGTTTAATTAATATATGATTTTGTACAGTCGTGTGGGGTCCGACACTAAGATTTATGTGCATTATAAAATTTTACTATGGTTCAAATATTTGAAGCGAATTGGAGTATAACATCTTCCGTTTCTGATTGATGTTTTGATGGGTGAAAGCTTCTTGCAAGTCTTTTCTTATTTCCAATCGTTAAGAGATGTTAAAGGAACGAAGAAATACGAAGGACTAATTTCACATTGCAGCTTCTTCGACCCATAAAGGGCAAAATCGTAGTGCCAACTGCGGTGGCAACATCTCCACTTATCTCATCGATGTACCCGAGAACAAACGTTTCTCTAGCCCAGCCCCCAAAAAAATATTTTGATGTGAAGTTCCGTCAACATCATCGGATTACCGAGTTGTTGCTGATAGGATCACATTTTATGTTAAGTATTGTGCAGGAAAGTAGAGGATATGCCTTTACCTATTCCTTATCCCTTAACCTATCACTTCTATAACCTATTCAGAACGACTTTTCTGTCGTATTTCTGGCAAAGAAGTTATATATAGGAATTAGGAACATTTTCATCCCCTAATCTTTCCGTCTATGTTAATGAAAGTCATTATAACAATTTTCAAAATGGCAATCAATTTAGAAATTCATAAATTATAAAATTTTCAAAGGTTGAAATATTTCCAACAAATTTCAGTTCTTCAATCCAAGCGGATAAATAATCATTTGATGTTCCTCGTGTGAAGCCGGATTGTGTTTAAAGGTGTTTGGGTGTCATCATAAACAACAGTAAATATGGTATGGATGATTAAGAATGGTGTTTAATGGAAGTTCCACTCATAGACCAGAACCAATAGACACGATACTGAACAATAAACACGAGTTTCTCATAACTCCACTTCCAAATCACATCAATATTCTTTAAAAACCGTCAACGGCGTATTTCAGGACTTCAACATCAATTTTCACGACCATAGCTATGAGATATCATTAGCAAGACAGGAAATACTTACCACTTGGGACACCATTCCGTAATTTCAATTTAGATATTAATTATAAATTCATTTATATGGAAGATTACGTTTGGGCGAGTTGATTTAGAATTATGTAACGGAATTATGTGTCGGGTTTTATCAAAATACAATTTTGTCTAATATGTGTACAGTATTAGCTATATTAGCATCGCATCCCTTTGGCTTACATATTTTATTTAAACAAAACCAAAAATATCTGTAGAGATTTGGTTTTCAGAGCGATTGGTATTATAAAATGTCCATTCCGTTTGTTCAATGGAAGCGATATTTTCTACCTATGAAGATTTTTTGAAATCAGAAAAGCAGTAGTCCCTTCATGGTATCCACCTGTTATTAGAGTCTAACACGTACATTACTGAAAAGCCATGAGAAAAATAGGTTATAGGCTAGGACAACTAAATCTTACTAAAATAATAATGTCAAACAGGACGCTTGATTTTCTTCAAATCCCATTAAGCGCCTTGTATGGTATGAGTTTGATGAAACAAATGCCATGCTTTTAAAGACAATAAGATTCATCTAGTTGATTACAGATTTGGAAACTGGAATGGTTACGAAGAGCGAAAAGTTTCTGAACCCAGTTCATGTGCCAGATTCTGTTCCTGGAATTTCGTTATTATCCAGTTGTTTTAATTGCACCTGAGTAGGGATAATCTCGGCAAAACCACGAGAATAATAAAGAAATAACTTAAATTAATGGACATCGGAGAACTTATGTTGTAATCACAGACAAGCATTTCGTTGTATTACGTGCAATAGCATTTCATGAAAGGAGACACTCTTTAACCCACATCGGTCAGTCCTCTTGCGACATAATAAATTTAAAAGTGTAAATTTAGAATTTATTGTTTTGTGCTTGGTGGCTTTTATTCGGTTGATAAGTGGAGACAATAACTGCCATTTCTGGTGAATGTTGTTCTAAGTATTAAAGTAAAGCATACCAAAATATGCTCGTACACTCTCCATAACAATGAATTAGAATTAAACTAGCAGTAGAAGAGAGAACGATGATTACGCTAGAAACGTCATAATTAAACATAAGGTGAAATAAACTAAGGGGATGTGGAGTATTTGATTTAATTACAGCTCATTGCCTATTCAGAAAATTATCATCTATAACTCCCTGGTGTTAACATCCCTTTAATTATAACCTCCTTAATCAAAACAATAATCATGATTCTGAATATCTTCATACGTTTTGTGGTGGTTATGTTCAAATTTATACAACAATTTGCAAATCAATATGATTATTCGATATCGTGAGGTATACATTGCAACCTTTCACGATTTGAGACTTGATTTGCCCTTTTACTCGACAATTTTCGAAAATAGGATAAAATCAGGATTATTATCTTCCCCAGAAACTTAAAATGAGATTTTAGTATTATGATAGAATGCATATTGTGTCTTGTAATGTCTTCTTTTAGTTCATTCTAGCAAAACCATACAAGAAGGATAATGTTAAAGACAGAGGTAGCACCCGAAGCCTCTGTTTATTGATATCAATTAAAAACCGAGTAAATAATTGACAGGAGCCACGATCCCAAAAAATCTTTGGTAAGAATTTTTTTATGGTGCTGAATATTATATTTATATTAAAATTTGTCGACACTAGTTGCAACCCTTTTATTTTTACCATGTTTATAAGTAAACAATAGAATCAAAAAGTATGAGTTTCCTCACGTAGAATATTTATTTCTTGCCTACACCCAAGTTTTATCGCAAACTGTTCTTCGGTTTCTTGAAATTAAAACCTCTTGTTTCACCAGGTCTTGCAGTTAAATTTATTGTTGAATATAGCTTGATATCGAAAGTGAAATATAAACCTTGGCACGATTTGAATGACATTTCTATTAAAGAACAGTCCTAAATCTAAAGAGGCCACTTCTCATAACGATAACCATGGTATGTTTTAGGAATACTTGCTAAGATTTTAAACTTTTTCTTTATAGACATATTTTGGTGTAAGTTTGTGTCTTTCACTAACTTACACAATCGTATAAACAGAAATTAATTAGTTTTAACAAAATAAATCTTAAGCTAGACAATTTGTCTTCTTTTTATAAACTTAAAAGAAAACACCCTCTCAGTTTTTCAAGCTCTGATATTAATTAATTATATTGCACAAGAACTTTTGCTGTCTGTAGTTGCTTTTCAATTACATTAGCCTATATAATATAAAAAAAATCAAAATATACCATCGGTGCTTTCTCTCAAATAATTGTTTCAGTCCGTGTGCATTAGTCCAAGTATGGAAAAGTATGTGTTTCTGATAAAGCAGGATAATGCTACGGGTCACCTCGTGTGACTCTTCGGATTGTCGATTTGTTATCACACATAAACTATATATTTTAGCCAGGTCGATCAAAATCAAACAAAAAATTGAAGAAAACAAAGAGAATAGGACAGTAGGCTTGATTATATATTATACTAATCATAAGAAAGTGTTTATTTTGAGAATTGTTTTGTCTAAAAGTTTACAAGATAACATTTTACATCTGTGAGACGTGTATCAGTCGTTGTATTGTCCAGAACCTTTTATACGTTGTAAACAAGACACAGAATTCTTCAAGCTGACTGAAGATCGTCTTTCTAAGCTAGGTTGTGGACACCTTGAAGTAGACCTCTCAGATTCAAAGAGTATTTATCTGTTGTCTTTTAAGTTTTGCGCACTTGTTAACTTCAAGAGAAAAAACAAAGAATGTAACTTTCCGTTAAGAGAACACAGTGATAATCTGATATTCCTTGCATAACTAAGAGAATAAAAGTATGCTATCCACGAATTTGCGCAAAAGATGATAAATTTCAGAGCACACCAGATGAGGGATGTGACATCACAAACCCTAGCACTAATTCCATACTGTGCAAAAAATACCATGTGGTATGTAGGGTAAATAATATGTGACACATTTTTCTTAAAGAAAATAAAATTGCTTCAATTCATAAACTGTTACTTGGTACCAGCATTAATCAGAATACATCACCAACATTTCGTAGATTGTAAATAAAAAAATAACTAGAAATATTAGTATCTGCCGGTCATTCTTCGAACATATTTTTGGGCAATAATGAACCTTTGAATCATAGAATGCTTTTAATTTACGTAAATTTGATCAGAAGTATGTATTAGCTTAGTATTGTCAATACTGACGGAAGGCAACATCCGTCAATGAAAATGTATGAGTAAAATTATTTTGACTTGGAAGCAAAAGTGTCAAAGCGTGTAAATTCTAGCTTTAATAAAAGAAATCTTTTTTAAAGATCCTGAACATTCAGCCCGTTTTCCTATTTCACTATTCCGAACCATTGCATCATTAAGAAATATAAATAGAAATAAATTCCAAATGGTGTTTTTCTAGTATAGTAATTCAATATTTTTTAAAAGAATAGTGACAATACAGTTAGTTTTGTTGTGATTGGATCCTTGGCACTTAAAATCCACTGGTAAATGTCGATCCAACTATAACACAGCGAAAATAAATAATCGTTTAACACAATATTGGACGAATGCTTTAATGTATCTGAAAATTCAATATATATACTATATTGTGAGGTACATGCTCTGATAATGATTTTTTGTAATTCTGTTCTATGTATACGATCATTTATTTTAATACAAAGTTTGAGTTATTTCTGCCAAAAGGGCAAAAATCAGATAATGAGAAGAGTTGTTGATATCGTTAATTTGCTAGTGTCAACTATAGACAGTTTATATTTAGATTTAATTTATAATGGCTTTATTGATAACCAGGTAAAACAATTAAGATATCAGAAAAATGTGATGCTCGCACACAATGATTTCTGTTCTATATTGGGCTGAGTGGAATGGCAAGAACATTACATAAAAATACAACATTTTTCTAAAAATAAGATATTTGTGTTAAAGTTTAAGAAACACACGATAGATATAATAAAAAGTTTAGATAAAATAAAATTGTCCTCAACAAATGTAATCAAGGTTCGATTTGCTTTAATTTTCTTAAATTAGGTATACACTATAAGGAAATTATGATTCTAACGATTGTGGAACAAATTTGATCAATGTAATGTCTTGAATTGAAAGGCGTAAACGAACAGTATGCTGCCAATCTTTGTTAAATCTGCATTATTTCTACTGCATATACATGAAATGACCACTCATAAAAAATTGGAAAGATGCTCTTATATTTTGTCAGGTACAAAAATGAACAAAATGTATCTTCATAATGTGAAAATATCTGAATCGCGGTTTGGATTATATTAATTGGTAATTCCATTCTGAGTGCAATTGAAGAAATTGTTCCTATTGCATAATTACAAAATCTAAACGATTTCTTCTAAAATTGACAAATTGAATGTGGATAAAAAACAAAGTTTACTCGCACTAAAATATCTTCTTTATAATAAACTTTTCATTTTCTGGAATGTGTGCTATGTTATAAATCAACTTTTTGTTTTACACACTTGTCATTTCAAGATAATGCTTTAGAAATTTCTTTATTTCCTGTAGATGGCTGGGTGCATACAACAACGAATGTTTTCTTTCTTTGTGTATATCGTCTACATTTTTTACCTGAAATAAATCATTTCGTTTTAAAATTTGGTGAGACAATGAAGAATACCAAAACTATTTGAGATAATACATTTTAAGTGGATTAAAACCTTGACGAAATCTCTTATTCTGCCTCCAACTGTAAATCATTTTTTTCAACCCTCTGTGACCTCAAAAGTTTCACTTGACATTATTTATGTTTTTTAAACGATGTTCTCTTTTTCAGTTCAAAGGACTTGTTTAATTAATTTATTGAAAACTTGTGTTGATTTCAATGAGAAAGGGTGATGGAACCGCGATTTCTTTTCTATGCAGATGACTGTAGATCATTTGGGGCCTTCTTGTTCATGACAACAATACAATTGTCTGAACCGCTTAAAAAATTCATCTTCCTCCATGAGAGAAACGAGCTGTTTTGACCAAGACGTTTCTGGGTGTTGAAGAAGTCAGGTCTCTAGAGCTGTAGAAGAAAGAGATGATAGATGGGAAATGTTAAGATTAGAATATTTGGATGCTGGTTCATGGTATGAGAGCAGTCGTATTTGCTCTATAATCACGTCTTGTATTCAGTGAGTCAGACTATTCCCTTCCAGAGCAATAATTCACTGTAAAGGGCCGTCTGGTCTCGGCACTCATTTCCTCGCCTTTGTGGGGCTAATCATCTCATTTTTGTTTAATTGAAATGTATGGAATATATTCTGGGTTGGTCTTATGGAATCATTGTTGTGTTATTCTCCCCCTTTGTTCCCAGTCTGATCTTAAAATCTGTATAACAAGCCTTTAACTGTTCATTTAGTCCTCTCTGATCCCTGGCTGTAATTTATGTCTTCTGAGTTTTTATTTGAAATTGATTGTTAACCAGATTACCAACATAAAATTCTTTAATAACTTAATCACCCAAATGAATTCACTGGTATTTCAATGAAATACAGCAGTTTGTTTGTGATTCCATGTGAAAATAACTCTATTTGTCCTGCATGTGAGAGGAGAACATTAGATATAAAAGTCGCATAAAAATTTTCTGATGGTTGTTACATTCCTCGTTGACCATCGTATAAGCAATAATTTCATTGAACATTTGTACTAGAAAAATAACTATTAAGATCCAAAGAAAATGTTTTTATTTTAGAGATTTTCTAATCTAATCTTTGCAAATCTATTCCATTGTGTTTTACTAAATATATGGGCCTTTGTAAAAAAAATATTTGGCAAATTAATATATAGTTTCATACATATTCTTAATTTCAATTTAAAACAAGAATTTGGACATTTTGAATTTATGATATCATAAAACAGTAGGATGGTCCAATTAAAGTCTTATGACACTCGATGTAGACTTTCATTACACTCTGGCTATTGTTTTGTATTTACAATCAACAAAGAACTAATAGACCTTACTAATTGCGACTACTAAATGAAGACATTTAGTTCTTTACTTATACATTTCGATTATTACCTATCAATCAAATATGCAGACCGGCGACGCAACATGTCGAATGTCATGTGAACATCGGTGAATTTTAAATCGTAAATAACATTTCTGTGACACTCACAACGCGTGCCACACTCGGGACTACCTAACTCCGACAGGTTATTAAATACCAACAGAACTTTGGCCGCTAGGCATTGCCTTAGGTGCATGTTTTTACAAGATTATTGAATAATTTTATGTTCTTAAAATATGACTAATGTGTCTGGGTTCTATATGTAAGTCTTGCGGGTTGTAATCGTTCTTTTGGTTTTATAGAAAATATACTCGGCCATAAAAATTAATTAGCAGAATAACGACCACATATGACAGAAGTCTAAAACTGTGTTGCCAAATATAGAAATCTATCCCATGTAAAAAGCTTAATCGTTTGAATTATGATATTACATAATTTGGGTAATTCTACGGTATTTGCCTACCTATTCATGCCACATTGGTTTATTTTTCCAACCATTTCCATTGGATGGTAATCCACAGACTCGACGTGCATCATTGACAAGAGGATTGAATAAACCCCCAAGAGCGATTTTGGCCTTACTATGAACCCGTAAAAGATATTGATATCACTATATTCGAAGTAAATAAAAATGCGACAGGTAATAAATGAGAAAGATGTATTTGTATAATTGGGTACGGCCTAAAAAGCAGAAACAAGCGCCAACAATGATAACAAAAGCGCAAAGAATTATATTAATATGTAAATTGCGATTGCGTTCATCATTGGAATGATTGCATGGAGTGAGTTGTAAGAGTACTGAATGATCTTGCCATATTTCGTTGCACTTTTTACCATTTTTTAGGGGTGGGGAAGGGTTATAATGTTAACATTGACTATAATTTGAACTGCCTTTGCTTGCATTTATTACTGGATATTTGTAGTGCACTGAGACAAATAGAACAATGGCTAATAGTTGATTTGGTGTTAATGATAATATTGAGATGAGATGTAACTGATTACATCAATAGAGGACCCTCACTTTGTAACTCAACCAGTCTCTGGAGTGTCGTAAATCTCTTGCTTCCATCAGATAATACAGACCAGTTACTACTGATAAAACCTGGTTGAAGAACACCACTGTTTCCATTTGCTGTCTGGTTTTCAGTCTCGCTTGCTGTCCGGTTTCTATTGAACAGAATATTTTGTATGTCCACACATCATTTCAATTGATAGTGTTATTTAGCAGTACAAGTCTTTATTTTCAAAATACCAAATCAGAATTCAGCCATTTTTTTCAGACTTCATCTCCAAATGCAACACCTGTGATTTCATGAAATTGAAAGCAGGCTATTTAAAGGATTTTAAAAATCCATTATTTTGATGAATATGCTTTCTTTATGTAGTACATTGGTCAATTATATGGTCACTTGACATTGAAAAGATCGTCTAATCTCAAAATTTGGTGAAACCATTGCGCATAGTACGGCTAATGCTATAAATTATAAACACTATTGTTCCTGTGCTAGGTTCAAAATACAGGTATATGAAGCTTAACACAGAATACTATAAATCAATCTCTTATATTTTAAGCCTTTAACTCCGCTGTAAAGCAGATTAGGCACTTGGCTTTTCAAACTTAAAGAAGAGGATGTAAGAAAAACGAACCTCCTTTCTTGTAAAAGAAATCCATCACGATAACGCCCTTTAGATTGTCTAGTAAACGGCTTTTATGTATATCATGAATTAATTGATGCATTTCACTTAACTTATTCTCTTATCAACCCCTCTCATTGGTCGACTTTTCATAGTATAATATAATCGTATGTTGGCTTCTCGTGTATATCTTGACTAATAAACTACTTGAGCGTCTACTAGAATTTATTCAATTTTTCACTCTGAAGATTCCAGGTTTCGCATGTGTTCTGCGACAAATTATCAGAAACTCTAAGAAATTCCGATTGAGACGGTAATAAATTTGGTTTATGTTACAAGAGTGTTGGTGTTTTGTGGTGAGTTAATGATACTTTATTAGTTTTTTTAATGTTAATTTTATTAGTATTGGTCACACAATTGAGCACAAATTGAGACTCCCCCACTGGCCATAAACTGGTGTAGTTCTGTGACAGCAAGTCTTGGTTAATTAACCCCCAGGATGTGGGTACAATTCTATTTATTTTAACCACGGTATGATATCAAGTTAAGAGGTAATTGTGATAATTCGTGATAACCTTATTATCTCAAGACAATTGTTTATTTTATATATTTTATTTCATATCATGACGTGTTATAAGATTCTTTGTATTTGGATTTTAGTAATCTGCTGTTTGTAATTAAAGAACTCGCATAATATTTCCATGGCAAAAAACTAAAAATTTTCTAAATTCTAGAAACTTTACTTAAACTGTTTTTGTAATAGTTTTTAATATAAAAAAAAAAACCACTCAATTTGATTAAAACTTTTTGTTCATATTTAAGTTCAGTTATATTAAAATAAAAATGTTTTAAAATTCCGTTTAATGTAAGATAGATTTTCTTTCAAATGATCAATAGAACACTCGAGGACCACATAATTAAGTTTTCTCATAATGTGGTTACGTGATTACAATTTTCAACGAATTAGATCATTATTACTTTTCACAATTTCAATTTATTTGACAAAATCTGCGGATTAAACCAACACAATTCCAAGTCTTATGTGTAAATCATGATTATTTATGTTCGTTAGTGACAATTATACAAACATCCCCTGGATTGCCGAGATGAAGAAAGTACATATTTCTTGTGTTGTGAAATGAAGGAATTGGGATGATGTTTATTCAATAGAGACAATCATGTTGGCACCGATCTCTTTGACAGTTTAATGTTCAACTTACGATTTATGGCTTACAATTTTCCCTAAATCAAATCAAGTGAAGCGACTCGCTAACATCCAATTCGTACGCAAGTCGCACATGTAATTTTACCGTGTTATACCAACCTTAAGATTTGTCATCTTTTAATTTATTTTCTAGCCAATTCTTTCTACATCTGCAGGAGTTGAAGAATCTCGCAATGCTTGAACAAAAGGGTCAAAGTAATTTAAAAAGATTGGATTTGTTGCGTGAAACAAAGCTATGACACTGACAATAAAATATGTGTTCTGTTAGTTATGGGTTGATGTTGAACGCGGGCAAGGGTTGATTTTTTTTACCCAGACGCAACTTAGAAAGATTAAGGAGAAATTTGGTTGCATTAATTAGGTTACTTTCTTTTCTCATGCAGAAATTTACAAAGTATTTCCTTTCCAATTATCAAATCCATTTTCTATTAAAGTAAAAAGCAATATATTTCCCTTAATTAAATTTATTTATAAATATATCTTAATTGGTCGGTTTTCATTTTGGGTAAAATACAACACAGACTCCTTTGTTAGGAATTGCACAATTTGTACATTAATACTGTTTAAAGCGCTATAAAAAGTCGCCACCTTAAGTATTAACTATACAATATTACCTATGTGGACCAATTGTTGACCAACCCAGTCGCAATGTGGGATTGGGTGTTTCGAAAAGGTGGCCTGCCTCGCACCGACACCCGTCATAGGCCTTATTATAGTGGAGTTTAGATTTGGATAGAGTTTAGATTTGGGTAAGAACTTAAGAAGTTGAAGAATGCATGAGCTAAAAAAATGTAGTGAATGAATTTGAAATAAATTGCAAATATTAGCTATCAGATAATATTTGCTTTTGTCTATTGACAATTTTTGAAATTATGCTAGATCAATGAAGCTGTCCACTCGGGATTTTGTCAGAATTTAATCAATTTTCAAAAATATCTGACTCACAGCGCATTTCAAGATTTGCCTGAATGTTTTTCTAATTTAGCTTTTATATTTCCATAGCTTCTTTGAATGTGCAAATGATAAGCAAAGTTTCTCTACACGTATTAATGTATTTTTACACTTGACTATCTTATCCCCAATACTTCTCTCTGAAGCCATAATTATCGCATTTGGACATTTTTCACGTGATGCAAGTTTGATGACAGAAAGCAGCCTTCGTTGGAATCTTTAATTATGTCTAAAAACAAAAACACATATCAAACTAGAAGTGGCTCTTCAGATTCCATCTTATTGTAGTAATTGTGGTTGTAGAAAAAACACATTTTAATTGCTAACTTTGTCTCGGTCTGTATCTTATTGTAATGTTAATATAGAATATAATTCAGGGATTCGGGCAGAATTTTTTTTTAAATTGTCGATAAGATGAAGTTAAAATATTAATGCGATATTTACTGTCAGCACTGAAGTGACGTGTAACAAGGAGGTACAGTGACCAGTGAACATTTTTGAACCATGATGGGTTATACAGAGAGTTAAACCCTTCGTATGACGAGAAGGGGAGTTAGGCCAAGTCAAATACGGGTGAAATGGGTGGAATCTTTTCTATTTTCTGGATTGATAAGAATGAGAATAAAACAAATCTTCGGAGCATTGACATATGATACAGGTTACAAAGTTGGAAGAGAAAAGTTCCAGTTTAGAAACACAAGTTACCGTTTTTTCTGCTCTCAATTGTCTTGATTCTCTCTTTGTTAGAGTTAATTAAACAGAATACAATGTATTTCAGTTTATCATAATGAAATAAATAGACTATCGCCCTTTAATCTGAATAACTGAAAATTTCATTTCGCAACAATTTTGAAAGTAGAAATTATCGAGAGAAAAAAAATAATGAAACAAAAGAAAAAGATATCAGTGACAAACGTGACTTGGGTCAGTAGTAAAAATCAATAGAAAGTCTAATACAAATAGTTAGTATAGAAAGATAAATGTGATTTACTGACGGTGAAAAATGGGAAATGCAACTCTCTCAATTATCTTGTAGAAATTCATTAGTTTCTCCTCCGGCTTTCCGCCAGCCAGAAAATAACCTAGAGAGAAGCTCATTATTACAGCCAACAGAACACACGACATCCAAACTTGTTGTCAATACTTTCAAAATCCAGAGAGACGTTGATTTAAACTCTTGTGAAATTGTTTCAAAACACTAATGTGAAAAAGGAATGAAGATGAAACTTGTTAGTGAATGGCCATCTTTCTACGTCATTTAGGTGTTACTGTTAAGATATTTCTATTTGCCCATAACATTCCTAACTTGTGTTTTAATACATTCATGTGGGTTATTTTAGTTCCTCTTATCAGTTATTGGTTCAGATTTAAACAAATATCTGTTTACGTTTCCGGGTTGATTAGGCAAAACGAAGAATACACATTTGTAAATAATAGTTTTTTGTTAGCATATGTCATCGAAATGTGGATGCGATCTCTGTTATACAAACATGACGTAAGTTCAAATACAAACTTCGTTAACCATGGTCAATTCATTTTGGAACTTTTTAATCATTTTAAGATATGGTAAAGCTTATATCTGGTCACCACGTTCCGAACGTTTAAATTACTATAATAAGTACATCTTTTAGTTTTACTTTCTACACTATAGTCAAGGTCTTCGAAGAAAATTTTTCTTAGAATGTAATTCTTTAATGTAAAATTATTTTCTTGCATTTTTAAACTGAAATGAAGAGTGTTTTCTTGAACTGCGTGGAAACGTTTCTTGATCAATTGCATCGGTACGTATAGGACATTGGCTGGCACTAGCAAAACTTTTACCCTTGAAGTAAAAAGTTCAATCCAGTATAGTTATAGGTGAAGATACTCCACTATAGAAGCACTGGCTTAGGTCACAAGTAGAGACTATGGATTTCAACATGAAAACTATTTCAATTCAAACAGAATATGTTTTACTGAAGATTATTCATAGATTATTACCTCTGGAGAGTAGAATACTCGTAGATTTGATTTTCAGAGTAAATCAATAGCATTTGGGTTCAAATAACAGGAAATATGTTTCCTGCTGTTTTTATATTTGTGGTCTATCTGACTCCAAAATCAGTACCTAGATAATTGAAGAAAAATTTCAAATTAACGTCTTGTGTTATCAATCAAGCAAACTAAAAATACTTCAGTTTTTGACAAATGAACATGTATTGTTATGTTATGCCTTGTAAAGTTTACGTGTTTGAAAGTCTATTAGATATCATTATAAGAGCATGCCTTAATTTCATGCTAAATAATTCTAAACACTTCTTAAACATAACTTACAGATGTTTTGAATTTTTCTCTAAACATAATTGAAACCTAAAACTTTATTTTGTAACAATTGTGGCACTTCCGTTGTTTTAAATTAAATCAAATTCTGCCTGGTTTAACAATAATTAAAAATTGTAGAAGACGTCGACACAAATTTTATGAACTGAGAAGAAACTTTGGGTAAAATATTCTGTAACGTATTCAAGTAAGGGGGAAGCTCAAGCGATTGGCATTTCAAAATCACAATGAGAGATAAATAAAGTTATTAAAGCTATATGAAGCCTCTGTCTGCATATTCAAGAATAATTTGTGATGCTATTCTGTTTAAACTGGTGTTAACTTTGAATGAGTCAAGCAATCAATAAGTTATCCAAGTCAATTTTTATAGGCTTAAACAGCGATGTCACAACATTGTAAATAATGGCTACAATGTCGAGGTCAAGTAAGAACAATTTCTAAAATGGGCCAGTAATCGCTTGGAATCAGCTTTCAATATATTATTAGCATACAAATTGACGTTTGTCGTGTAATATTTAAACTGTACGACCCCTAGTCAATTGAAAGCGACCATTACAGTGTGATATACGACCTAGGCTTTACGTCTAACACAAATTATGGCGCGAATTAACACGAGAGCAACTAATAGAGCGTTTTATCGCTAAATATAAGAGTTTTTCTGCCCCTTTGGATCATAAATTGAGAAAAGATATAACTAAAGAGTTAACTCTAGCGATTCTGGACAGCAGAATATATATGAGAATGATTTGGATCGTGAAAGATTTATATCTATTAAAACAGCCTCAAATACTATACTCTGGCATACCCTCGACAAAATGAAAAGGGAAAATTAAAACTTTTTTGCCATTTATGCAAAGATGTTACTGTTTCAGTGATCTTTAAATGAATGAGGCTACATCTCTTGATTTACATCATCAAAATATTCCTCATTCATTTAGTCCTCTTTTAACTATAGTTGACAATATTCATTTCTCCTCAGTGCGCTCCAAATAACAGGTAACCCCATCCAATTTACAAAATGAAAAAAAAATATTACACGAGAACGCAGAGACCATCATCAGTTGTACACCCATCAAATATATACCAAGAATTTTTTATATTCGTATCTGCAAGAGGATTGCACAATACATGTATAATGTATTCTTTAATTAGAAGTAATAGAAATGCAGGAATCCAGATCCGACATGCGCATATTTTGTCAAATTCTATAAGGAAAGGGCCTTAAAAGCGAAATTGGGCTTAATTCATAGATATAGTGTCTGAGGTCTTCGGATATAAAATTGCTAGTATACATTGTTAGAATGTAGGATGGTCATCTAATATATTTCTGGTCAGTAACTATAACAGTAGGCTATTTAAATGGTTTAATTTGAGTGAGAAAAGGTCACCTATTAACCCGAAGTTAGTAATCTGTGGAGGTTTTATATCGCAAAATAGTATTGGAGTACTGATATATATTACTGGAGCTTTGCTTAAAATCTCGTTTAATAGTTGTTTCATTTTTTTATTTTGAATACCACAAAAGCTATACTTTAAGGGAATATCGTAAACTCACTCAGTATATATTATCTGTCCTCACAGTATGCTAAAAATATAGTTGTATATACTAAATGTCATTATGTATATTAGACATTATTATACTCCGTACATAATTACAAACCAATTTTTACAGAAATATCTTAATGTACCGCTTTACCTTTGACTCATATACAATATATAACAAGTCACTGGGTGATAATTATTCAATATTTGTTAATTACCGAAGATATTAACATAAGAAAATGTAGACATTTCATTAATTTGGTAATAATCTGCTAAATTCCACATTCTTATGCATATTGGTGTGTTTTTATGCGTGTTAAGTAATCTTAACTTTGATGCTAACTTAGCAGGAAACCAATAGTAATGTTAAGTTATAATAAAATTAAAGAGTACCTAAGTGTTATAATTACATATAATAATTATACAATTGACGGTAATTTTCCTTCATGATGAATTGCTTGCGTTCTATTTTCAGAGATAGGCACGCGATATAACTCCGGCACCTTTATGATTCAGAATAAGCTATTTTAGACGATTAACGAACCCCATTTCTTAAAATCTTGTACACGTTCTTAACAGGTAGCACAGTTTCAATGTTCAATTTTGCATCTGAACCTATACGCTATACTCTGGTGAGAATGATATTGATATCCTTTAATGACAGAAATTGATTGATTTTTTATGTTTATCAGTGAAAATTCATCAGTTTATCTCTGGTCGGTTTTCTACAATGAAATATCAAAGGTTATCAAATTGATAACGAAACTGCTTAAACAAGTTCGTTTTAAAAGTCGATTATAATAAAACCATACTACTGTTTTATATCACATTATAATATGATCACATATCATCACAAAAACTAACAATTTTCTTTCTTCTTTCGTTACTTTAGATCGTAATTTTCCCAAAGGTTCTAACCTGTATCTTAAAACTATAAACAAATTGCGATAATGTTAGGAAAGGGAGGTAATTTACTGCTGATTAGTATGGAAAACCGTGAAGAGATATTGTTCACCTGGCCAGTATTTATTACTTTGTGTTTAAAACTTTGGTTTGTCTACTCTTTTATGTACGTAATTTAATATAAAATTGTCTATCGAAACCAATTCTGGAAAAGGTAGTTCACTAACATCTATAATGCAACAGTAAATCATTCAAAATGAAATGAAATGAAATGAATGGAGTTTTACGTCCTACTTGTCTGCACAAGGTGGACTAATGAAGTAAATCATTCAATACGCCAATAATAACGTAATAATTGGAGATATCAATCGCCTATTTTGGACTAACTTTTATTTGCAACACGCCAATCCGTTAATTATGTTTAAATTTCGAGAAAGGGAGGTTTTCGATACAAAAATATTCATTTATCACTTACTAGATTATCAAATTATGTCTGTACTGTATAATACAGAATGAAAAACACACATTGTTCTAGCGAAAGACAATAGATGTATTTTAGGTCGAAACATTTCATAAAATATTCTTTCATTAAGAACAGTGTTGTCCTTTAACCTAAGCAATTAATATTTTAGATTTATCATAATATCAGAGAATTGAAGCATTACAAACAATCGTAATTCGGTGTTAAAATGATAATGAATATTAGAAAAACCCATAAATTAATGCTTGGCGTTGGTAATCAAAAAGCCTTTTTACAGAATCTTGTCAGACTAGAACATAAAATCTCTCCACACCACAAGTCATGTAGTGAAGGCGACCACTGGTGATCACTAATGCTCCATGACGCAGTATCAGACTTGAAACTCATTCAGCTATAAGATATTCAGTTTCATACTTTATGCTTCATTACATCACAAATAATCCAATACGCGTGGTAGCGATGTAATGGATGTCGTATTAAGAAGACGGCCATCAAAACATTAATAATTTGTCAATTTCGAAACGAGTTGATAAAACCGACCCACATCAGCCAGCACGAGATATTCCAGAGAAGGTGTTGTTCCATAAGCCAACAATATGGCATGGTTGTTCAACTGGTCATAGTTCTGTATTGTAAGACTATATAATAAATGAAGATTTGTGAATGTGAAAAGAATGATCATTTTAGATAAGATCAACTAATATTTCTTGTCATCTGGTCTCTTATTTAAATCTCTTCAAGTGAAGACCAAAATGTACTGTAACTTTTTCTTGAACTACCGAATTTCAGAACACACATTCAATACTTATTTCAGTATATATGTAAAACATTAAAAAACTTGAAATTTAAATGTTATCAGCGCTTTGAACATGAACACTACTTACAAAGAATTAGCCTAACCTAAGAGAACTCATACAGCACAATTTTATAGCTACTTTAAAAATGATATTTGATTTTATAACATTTATATCAATTTATAAAATCTTTCGTCTACGTACCTGTTTTGTTTATTATTACTATTAAATTTACCTACCACTTATACTGCACATGTAAAGTAAAATGATAAATGCAAAAAGTAAATTGGAATAAAGAGAAGTTGGCACTCGGTAAAAGACAAGATTTTATCACCTTTGTTCATCAGTGCTACCGGTGTCTAGAGAAAGTTTTCAACGTGGAAATAGTTAATCTGGCATATGCCACGATATCTTTATTACTGCTAATTGACATCTTTTTCTTGGTGAATACATTTTGGGTGTTTTCTAAGTATTCAGATAGACTATGGTTTCAGTTAAATCATTAGAAATAAAGCGTTCGCATGTCAAGATTGCCAACACCATGCATGTCATAGAGATAAAACCTATCCTTGACTAACATATTTTCTACTAGAACGTGTGAATTACAAAATTTTCGGCTGAGTTTTGGGAAATTGCTTTTTTTTAATTTATTATGGGAGATAAAACATATCAATCCTCCAGCCTCAAAGATAAAAAATAAACGACAGTATACCATAGTACCTTAGCGGACAACTGTTATGTCCGGCCTGATCGGAAGTATAAAAACAATGTCATACAAAATCGGATATGTACGAGTAAAGAGTCATCCTGTACTATTGTCATATGTCTATAAGGTCGTGTGTCGTATTGAACTTAACATATCACAAGTACATTAAACTTTTGTTTAATACCAAATGAAAGGTAAACCATATAAAACCTATTTAAACAGATTTGTCAGTCAAACAAGTTTAATGAAAAACTTGATTAATACGAATATTGAAATGAAAAATAAACAAGAAAAGCATCAAATAGTGATTAGTAAGAAATCATCAAAGTTTTCAATTTACTCCAGATAAATGACTTGTAGGTATAATGTAAATTTAGTGGATTTATTTACCATTAGTGCCTACTAACTAGTTGTTTTGACTACTGAATTGGATTCACTTGATGATTTTCCGTGGTTTTACCATCTGGAAAGAAAGTCTAAACGAGCACGCGTTCTGTTTAAATTTGTATGAAGTTATGTATTGGTACTCAATTGGTAGAAAGTTGACGAAGAAAACAGGTGGCGAACTATCAAGAACCGCTGTTTCCTTCCCCCCTAATCACTGAGTTTTGACAAGTGCTTATCGGTGTTTTCTAATAATTCATGTCAATTTCAGTCTTCTGAAGCATGTCATGTACCATCTTCTAGTTTCTATTGTAGCATCAACATGTACACTTGTCAGTATCATCCTAATCAGACAATTGGGTACTTGCACCCCGGTTTCGGATTTTACTCTCTTTGATATCCGCCTTTTTATTTCAGTTCTCTTTTAAGGTAGATTTATTTTTGCCTTGGGGAAATAATACGGGCGTTTTGATTGTATATTAACTATTTCCATGCTCTTTCAATCTTATGTGCGTATCGAATTGTGATTTTTAAGTTTTTTGAATTTACAAGATTTAGAAAATTCAATTCCGTTTAGCACTTTCCATGTTTGACAAGAAGCTTCGACTGATTTTGAATCGGTTTTGGTCATTTTTCATATTGTGATATATAGCTTAATATATTATGTATTATTAGTTTAAGAATCTAAATATTCATGGACTATACATCTTGGCAAATTATACTACTATACTTATATTATTGTATTAAATATTGTGCACCATATTGTGCTATTGGAAATACCTTGATTTTGACTATTAGAATAGAAATTAGGTATATACTTAAATGAGTCAAAAGAAACTGCGTTTTATTTTTTTGTAAAAAATGTGTCATTTTCATGCAAATGCGTGGCTTAGCGCCATTCAGGATTATCGATTTGGTAACATAACAGTAGATGAAAAGAACAATAATGTGGGAATGTTCGTGATTGTGCATAAATATTTCAATCATAACTAGTCCATATACATACAACTATTGAATTATTTTCATTTTAAGTGCTAAAATGGATAGGTTGAGAAGGTAATAATGCAATATAAATATCATTATTTAGACACTTCGTCAAGTTATATTAACATAATTTCAGGCAAAACTATTATTTCAAAAAATTTCCACTTAAAAAAACACAACAGAACCCTATTTTCTATATAAATGTGAATGTTATTTCAAAGAAAATTTCATGCTCATTTTTCTATTAGGAAATATTAATTTATTATAAAAGTATATTTAAAAACAAAAGAAAATAGGATAGGGTATTGCATGGTCGTAATCTTGTGCGTCACAATTAAAGATTGAATATTATAACAATAAATTACTAAATATTTTTGCTGAAAATAATTATATTTCCGTTTATCTGGTGGCTAAAATTTATTAGTTTCCCCACACTTTCTACAAGTCCGTTACAAGAAAATCTCATACAATACCTTGTTGTTCAGATGTGGACACAAGGTCGTCAATACGGTCATAAATTTCTGAATCTTCCGTGGCATGTGATGGATGTCAAATCTACCGTAAAAATTCATTTTCGGTGGCAAGTAAAGCATCAATAGGGTCTTTAATCCGTTAGAAAGCAAATTAGTGAACAAATTACTTGATGGTGTAATACAAATGAACATGAAGTGCTTGGAAGTGTGTTAGATTATTATCAAGGTACATTTATTCTTTTTTAAACAAAAATAATGTTCTTGATGTCGATGGAATTAAATATTTAATTTTTTTTACTTATGATTTTATACATGTTTTCAGCAATTGATGTAATTCTAAATCTAATGATTTTTCTTTGAAAATAATTCGATATATTTTGTAAAAAAGAAAAATATCCAATTATATTTTTTCTGTTAACATTTCGATTATTTTGCCATGATAATATTCATGAAAATATTTTTCTGAAAAATTCTCTTGATAAATAAATATACAATTTACATGATTTTGTTTTGAATATTTATAAGAATTTTTAATGTATAAAATTTATTTCTATAAAGATATTCATAGCAATTTGATTTCCAAAAATATAGTATTTTATCATTCTAAATAATTATGGAAATTTTTGTCATGATTTTTGATAATCACTCTATATAATCAAGGAAAATGACCTATGATTAACATAGGTTTTTATTAATTTTGTTAGATATATATTCAATGAAATAAAGTAAATGTTAACAGAGAAGAGTAAATATTACAATTAATTGTGCTATTATCCGTTTCGTGATTTTATTGATTATTTTCCGTTCAATTTTTTTAAAATTGTAATTCATTTGCGAAAATATTGTGGTAAATTTGACATTTTATTAATTACCTTTTTATAGAAAGTTAAACAAATCCTATTCCTAATATTAAAATAAATCGATAGAATTATCACTATTTAATTACATCTTTTAATCATCTTTTTGATCCTATGGTGCTTTTAATGTCAATATTAGAAAGTTCTTTCGTTTAAAATCAACTAGGGAATATCCTAGAAAATATTAAAATCCAAATACATCGACCTCTTCGCCTAGACTATGTAGGGGCGGCGATTCATTGGGTTATATTGTATCACGTGACTTTTTCATTGGTTCATTTCAGAAGTGAAGTGCTGGCTGTGAAATTGTTCAAGCAATCATTGTAGTCATAATTCATCGGCTTGCTAGTGTAGTGAGGCCTCGCGACAGCTTTACGGCCGCTTATTATCCACACAAACAGCCTGATGAGCTCATATTTTGTTAATTCGCTCTCTGCATGTTATGGACAGACCCCAAGTTTGGAAAGTTGTTCGGATGGGGGATATGAACGGAATGGTAACTATGCAGGAGGTGTATACACAGGATATAGTGGACGGTATCCGTATGCGTCCCGTGGAGACAGGTTAACGGAACAGAATGGGGACTATTATGGAACACCTCGACTTACACATTTACCGAACAGTCCGTGTTCCTCACCCCCCTCATTACAGAGTGTGGGGGAGAGGACTCATATTGAGATGAGATCAAATTCGACGTCTAATAATCACACCAACAATAACAACACAAGTGGTTATTACGGTAGCGGACATTATTCAGATACAATTGATGAAAATAGACCTGACTCAGCACATTCAAATAGTCCCTCAACTCAAACCCCGACCCCTACAGATCGGGGACTTGTTCAGGATCAACAATGTCCTAGTCCGAGAGAAGGTGATTCGAACCCACCACACATATACCCATGGATGAGAAGAATGCAATATAGTGCAGGTAAGAATAAACAGAGCATTTATTGATTTTAAGCTTAAAGTTATAATTCTTTCATACGACTGTATAATATTATCCAAATTGTTTAGCATTTGATGATTTATTTAAAGTATTTGTAATATTTCTATACATGATATACTCCTTGTTATGTTTACGTGATACTTAGCTGTGTTATTAGATATCTAATCCAGCAGACCATTGGGATTTGTTTATATTTTTCTGTGTGACCCCATTTTTTCTATTCTTTCAATTCTTCCATATTTATTGATTTGTATAACGTGTGTATAACGTCTGCTTTTTATTGACTTATAATTCTAGTAATAACCTCATTTTAACCGACATGGTTGAAATTAAACTAGTTAGTCTTTAAAATCAAATAAAATTCTGCTGTCAGTAAGCTAGAGCCTGGGTCAACATTATACAATTTGAACTAAGCATAATCTGAATTTTATGAAAAAACAAAGTTTCTATAAAAGAAAATGTGTCCATTTTCCTTAAATATATAAATTGAACCATTTTTTAATTTTTCTTCAGCGAAGTACCTTTGAATAGTATAACATATTTTTTATATTAACAAATTTTAATAGTTTTCTAAATAATCAAATAATGACATCTTGGCGGTAGCACATGAAAGTAGCAGAAAAATGAAATTAAAAATAGGTTATGTTCCAGAAAAATATGTAGTTTATTATTTGCATATTTAATATTTTATTTTTGTTAATTGTACATACTTTAAATCAAAAGAGACAATGTTACGCCAATTACACTCGATATGAATAATTTAGATGTACAGCATAACAAATTTAGTCGGGGAAATTAGATCAGATTAGAAAAATATAAACACGTATATTATATGATTGAAAATATAGAAACTTTTGTAACTAATTTAAATAACACGTATCATATATATAAAAAACAGGAAAATGAATAGGTAAAAATATTACTAAATAAAGGTGCTTTTAAAAGCAATTAAAAGTAGTCAAATATATAGGAACATTTTTTAATTCATAACCTGTATTTGTTTTTGAAATAACAAGTAATATTCAGATAATATAACGTTATAACAGGAAAAGTATGTTTAACGAGGTTTTAATTTAACATGGATTCCAATTATATGCAATTCAGGCAGTTTTGTTATAGGAAATTCATTTATTACTTTAGCTGAGCTTCAGATATGAATGTTATTCACTTTGCTCTTACAAATGACCTAGACTGCGAAAAATCATTAATTTTTGAAAGTAGGAAATTGCAAGTATTGATTAAGGAATACTTTTACAATATTTATACTGAAGCCCCGAGGCAAAGTGAGTTAAATAAATAAAATAGCAAGAAGGTGCTAAATGTAGATTATTATTGAAAGATAATCTAAGAAGCTGATGTACATATTGTATCATACACGCTTACTCTTGCACGTTTATGTTATCTTTACAACGTAGGTGGCTATATGAATATATTCAATCATTTCAAATATATTTTCATATATACTGCAGACTGGTGAAAATACATTTTAATTTTGGCCACGCGTTCGATTGGAATTAACAGCGAGTTTCTACAGTAAAATATTATTGCTCATGTAAAAATTTCATTCTCTTCCAAATTTGAGAAATAATTGTTCTTAATAAACAGGAGACGAAATCGGGTTATCTAGAATTTTGCATTAAAGAAACAATGTTTAACAAAACTCCTTTAGTTCATTTGGAGTTTCAGGATGTATACCGAAATAAAGAGCTCAGTTTCTTAAATTTAAGATCTGTTTTTCGAACCTAAATGCTGGACAATAAAATTAGTTTTGAATCAAGTTTTTAAAATAGATATATTCATTGGTCTCTATGATAAAAAATATTAGATTGATAATGCTTCAAAGCTTCATTAGTTATACTTAATGTAGGGCGGAAACTTACTAAAGACGATGATTTTTTGGAAAAATTGGATGGTGGTCACAATCCAGGCATTGTTCAAACACGGAAACAGGACTAATTCATTAAATAAACCATTTAATATGTCAAAACCTTTATATTTTCTGAAAACAAAATTAAAACATTTGTAAATTTTCGAAATAGTTTTGCTTTTCCACAAAATGACAGATTTCCCAAACTGATTAATTGTAACCTTTCACTTACACGGTAAGTCACTTAGTTTTAACGGTTTGACTAAGTAGAAAATAAGGACAGGTTTGGCAAGGATAGACCAAGTCAACGAAAACATATGTTTTCCACTACGACATACTATTCTATTATGCTCATGCTCTATTTGAATTCAAACGTAACAAAAACCACAGGTGTACACTGGAGTTCTTGCTGGGAAGTTGACAAAGTGAATAAGAATATGATATATGTGTATTTTCTATTGTTTGTGAGATCAAAGTTGCCGATACACAGTCATGTACATGTAGGTAATATCTGTATAAGAAAAGAGGAATAGCATATAAATAATAATGAAATAGTTATTAGGTCAAAATGTATTTATCATTTAACAGGAGTCTTTCATAGAACACTTGTAAATCATTCATAAGAAATAATATCATTGATATATGATTGTAAATAAATTACCATTTACTACATTCAAATAGACAGTATATGTTAAAAGCATGAGATACAGGCTAGAAAAAAGATAAAATACGATTGAATATGCTTGTATCGCTTGATACATTACACAAAAAAATGAAAATATAAAATAATTAGACTATCGTTTCACTACAAATATAAGGGTTTATGCATAAAAGACATGTATTCAATGTATTAAAGTAGATATTGGTAATTTAAAGGCTAATTTCAGGTCGTGTATCAGACTCTATTTGATGACTATTTAACAATCAACCTTCGTTCATAAAACACTTCATAAATTTAGTGTTTTAAACTACCATTTGTCGTTAGAAATGAGCTGTTAACTCTTTTCATCTCGTAAGCTGTCCTCACATTTTATTTTATGATCTGCGGCAATCGTCTGAAGACCGTAAATTAAAGATCTTGTTAGCTGACGATATTTCCAAAAGAAATTAACTTTTATGTTATTTATATAGTTCTCTTGGTGGTGATTTGTTTAAATATCTTGATTAGTTTTATTTTATCAGCATTTCCTAAGGGTTTCGTCTCGAACTTTTTCAATTTCATGGTCTCTTCCCATCGAAAGAGCATAGAATATAAAGATTAAAAACTTCTATGTCTAGACTTCATATAAATACAAGTAATAAAAGTTCTAGGATAGAAGAACCTCTTTGCCTACTGTTATTTACCAGTGTTTTTTGTTAGTGATATTCAAAGTTTTGAATACTTCAATTGACAAATAATCAAGCATTAAATTAAATAAAATTCTTTATTTCGTTGAACCACACGTTCATCAGAAATTAAAAAAATACAGATGGGCATTTTACACTGAATAGAAAACCTAAACATATGAATACGTAAAACAGAATAAATATCAAGAAAATACCCCTATTTCTGTAAGTCAGTTAACAATTAATACTAAAATTTGAGAAGCCTGTTTCTTCTTCAAAACCCGCACTAGAAGCAAAGTGGTGTGATATGGCATTAGATTATTTAACTAAGACTGAGACAAATTTATTGTTTATCGTTTTTGACCGATCCAAATCACCTACCTTAGTTCTCTAAATAATGGCTAGTAAAATATATCCATATATGTAAGTATTTTTTGAAAATAATTCCTGAAAACGTTTTTTAGGGTTTAATCCTAAAGGTAGTTCAAAGTAAATCATCAGAATTTGATATTTCAAACAAGGAAACTCTTAACAATGGCGAAAACCCATTTACTTTGCTTTGATAAATACATAGTCCTACCAATATATAATTGCAAGGCAATTCTAGTTGATGGCAACATTGTCCATTCCACTTCTTATTTGTAATTAATATTCATTTCTAAAAATATAAGTAATGATTTACTAATACAATTTTCTCTCTTTTAAAATTTCGAAAAATTAACAAACAAATATGATAACATTGAGCAAGCAGTAATAATGAAAATTCGCCCTGATACTTAGTTATCAGACGGTACCTTCTGTGTTGACCTGGATTCCTTCATAGAAAACAGTAAATCATTCTTCGACGATAACCATTTATTATGTCTGGAACTAAGCCAGTGTATTAAAATTATTTAAATGAAAGTCTGGAAACTTTTTATCAAATATCCGCCACCTTCAAAAGTGAATTTCATTATTATTTAATCTGAAGTTCCTATTGTATATTATTCAATTATTACCACCTTTTTGTCTAATTAAGTTCCAACTCCTCATTTCTTTCATACGCAAAAATATTCTTCGCCATAAAAAATGATAAATGGTTTCCTTTTTTATTTGGCTTCGTTTTAAGAGTTTGAATTTAGATCAGATTATGGCACCTTTATATTTAACCTTTCAAATTATCTCCCTTGAAACAGACTCTTCTGTAATGTAGAATGTAACGACCCATCTTTTAAACAAATAGTGACATATATCAACTTAGAAATAAGAAAATAAGGAATCTTTCGAAAAAGGATTAATATGCATTATAATGATAATACCATTTGTACCCAGTCTTTGATTTAACGTCAATGTAATATGACTTATAAGATGAATATACGATACGATAATAAATACTTCAGGACAATGTGATTTTAACATTGAAAACTCTACTGGAAAGGAACACAGTATCATTTTCTTCTTCGTGCTACCAATCTGAATCAGTAATGTTTCTGGACCTCTATTGGGTGCATTGATGCCAACCTTAACTGTCCATATTATATCCTTCCATTGATATTTATTTTGACGTTGAAATCCAAGCTATATTCCATTTGAATGTTCTATCTAACTTTTCTATATTACAGCTATATGTAAATATCTTCTCCTGGCGTCTATTGTTAGTTTGAATTCAAACTTTACGTTAATCATTTGAATAGTTTTAGTATAAAATACGGGTCTCGTTAACATTTAACTCGAGTATTTCGCCTTAATACATTGTTGTGTAAGGACAGATTGAGACTTAAACTACGACAGGATGTTTGCCCAAGCTTTCTAATCGCTCAGACAGCCTGGAAAGTGACTTGTTTTCTAACAATATACAAAGTGAAATTTACGATGTATTCAGTGTAAAAAATACAAAGTTCTCGTTCAAGATGAATGAATTTTGATAAAAATCTGCAAGGGTTCTGTGTGAAGTTGAATAGAGACGGGATCGAGGAGACTGTTATAAATCTCCCATATTTAACAATGGTCTCAAGTTGATCTGTCAAATGGAGATCACACTTCAAAAAAATATGAGATTAAACTCAACTCATTCAGAATGAAGATATTAATAGTCAGGATTTGCTCATATACTCATTCGCATATATACTCTTAATAGGGCGAACGGTTTAACTTTCCCACTTAAACTATTTTTCGTACCTTATAGCTAGAAATTAAGATATTATCATTTGTATATCTCAGATACTGCTGGCTTAGCACACACCTTCAAATTTGACAAGCGTTTTGTGTTGAAACTATAAAGAAAAAAATGTAATTGAGATTTATTACCTTTTTACAGGCGAATTTACGCCAAGGCTGAGCAAGTAACAAAATGTTGGATTAGAAATTTCTTATCGTTAATATTTCGAAAATTTATATCCGCTAAACGGTTAGTGTATTAAAAGTTAACATAACTTTTTGAAATATTCAAGATTTCGAAACTTATTTTGCATATAATAACACATATTGTAATACGTCATGCATTCGTGTATCATTTTCGAATTGTTCCCAAAAGATCTGTACTGTACATTAAGCACAGTCCAGTGTAGCACTTGTTGACCGCATACATTTTTTTCACACACTATATGCGTAATACAAAGGTTACAAAGCAATCTTTTCATGGAGATAACCATCAACGTTTAGTGAGATTGAAACATACGAAACGTTAGAATGATATCACAATAAGGTTATTGGGGTCGGAAAATGACATCAATGAATTTAACAGAATGAGTGTAAATAATTCCACATAACTTTAAACGAGGACACGGTATTATTCGGCCCTTGTGTAAGCATGACAAATATTATCATGCGTCTTACAGCCAGCAACTGGCTTCACTAACTATTCAGCCTTAATTCTAAACAAAATAACCCAGCTCATACATATTATTACATCTGCAAAACATGAATTTTCCTAATTGTTTGAATGGTTACAAACTATTATGAGGCAAATCTTCTATTATCACTTACAGGTTAAATATTCAAAGAGTTGAAAGCCTCCATACATCTTTAGAGTAGAAAACTACATTCAGTTTGTAAAGTTGGTCTGAAAGGGGGGAAATGTAAGGTTATGTTAGTCGCATAAATTAGGCTTTGGTTTCAATGTTCTTTTATGTGTGTATGAATTGAAATGTAAATTCTATATCCCGTAGTGTAATGGTCTATTATAGTTATTTGAGTAATCGTTCTGTCTGTTACAGGCCTCACATCACAGAGATGCTTTGATATTTATTAAAAGTCACGTATACTACAATCCAAAAAATCAGGTTCACTTTTAACTTTCTGGTATTGATGATTAACTACTATCTATTTCAAATCAAATCAAATCAACATTTGTTTTGTTGGTTATGGTCTGCTTTGTTTTGAAGCTAAATTATGACTTTTGAGTTGATTTTGCTAGATATAACATTTTATAAATCGCTATTTTACAGCATTGTGAATCAATACGTACACAATATATTGATAAGTCAAAATTCGTTGAAGTCGGCTTTTAACGAAAAGCTGATTGACCTGAATATTTGATTCAGACTTTCCATTTCCTCAAATATTACAAAAGGTTCAATATGTACGTCTCATTATCAAAATACTGTGATTTATTTTTCAAGATGGCAAACGTCATTTTCATATTCACCAGAAACCTGTCATTAAACAGAAGGCTGGTGGTCATCAACTCCTACCTCATAATTACATACTCGTGTTGTCTTTCATTTTAAATACAAAATATA
Source organism: Lottia gigantea (assembly GCF_000327385.1). Lineage (NCBI taxonomy): Eukaryota > Metazoa > Mollusca > Gastropoda > Lottiidae > Lottia > Lottia gigantea. The sequence continues at coordinate 2,600,846 of NW_008707225.1, read as the reverse complement.
TTCCATTAATCACCCTTCTTTCTCATCTAGAAGTCATCAGCAACTAAAACTCATTAGGTCTAATTACTTAAGTTTCTGGATACAAAATTCATTGATTGCCGACTGTTCCAATATAATATGAAAAAAGGGCAACACAAATTTAATCTAATAGTAATTTGCACATCATCATTATCAGAACAACTTCTTAGTTACACATTACAATTTTTTTTATTACATTTACGTAAAAAGCTATCCTATCATAATAAATTTTACGTTGCAAGGGACTTTCCCTTGACTTGTCCTTCTTCATATATCCTTAAGATTCCATGTAAATTTGGTAAAATCCCTAAGGTAGTAAAATTAAGCCGACCAATATGCAATTGTGTCTGTCTGCGAAGAAAATATAATTTTCATTAAAAAAGGAAATAGGTCATGATTTACAGTAATTTTATATTTTCAATTACATTTGGTGTTAAAGAAACAAGAATTTTTTTAGCAAGTTCTCTTAAGTGAAAAAATAAGTGAGACGCCTTCACCAAAGTTAAAGAGCGACAGACTGGAAATTATTCTCAGTCTTATGATTTTGTTCTATAAAAGGTGAGAATGAAAGAGAGACGAGATGATAGCATGCTGGGTAATATGATAAATTATGGGATGTATACACGCTTTGAGGTCCTTAATGGTATATTGATACGTTGACTTGTATTATTAAATTGTAAAGAGAATTGGATAAATATTCGCTTCATTACCTTCTTATCTTTCATCTTAATAATGGACAACATTTAGAATGTAGCGTGAATTATCTCTTTAGTTACGAGCTAACAACCAGTGCCGTTTTACATTTACTCACAAGATTTCACAGTACATCTACTAGCTTTCAGTCCTCTCTGAATATTGACTTTTATCTTTTTCTTGGTATTTTGTCTCCTATATTTTAAAAATGTTATTTTTTATTTTATCTAGCGTATCAAGTATTTTGTTATGAAATGAAATACGCATCGCTGTAAAGGGTTGGTTGTTCACGTGTGTTTTCTAAATTTGGTAAATTGAGCGGAAGTAAATATATGTGGAGGCATGCTGGGTAATTCACAGTGGCTATAAACGAGGCAAGGATCAGATTTCATACGATTCAACAATATTTCCACTCTGATGACTTTGTAATGTGTATGGTTTTGAGAAGGCAATGCATGACCATAAAATATCATTCTACTCTTTGACCCAGTCTAACCTTCTTTTAATCGCCATATTTTATATTTTTAATGTAATGTTAATGTTCATTTGTGGGACACCCTGACTATTTTACGGCTTGAATCTAATGGCTACATTTAATTTTTTTTTATTTCACCTCGTTTCGGGTTTATCACATTATGCAAACGAGTGCTTCGCATCGGTTATTAATTCTGGATTCATTTTAGTTTTCGGTAGAATAGATATAGAGTGAGAATACAAATTTCCAAGAAAACCTAGAGAGAAAAGCAACAAACATCTCTGTGAAAATATTTATAAACTAGATTTAAACGTAATTCAAGTATTTGCTAGTTCTCTAAGACGAGCTGAATTCTAATTGTGGACCATCTGGAGGCCAATGGTGGCTCTGATGACGTATGATTAAAACGAGCGAATAAAAAACAAGATAATGTTGCAGAAGTTATAGGTTATCTGCTAGAAATAATGAATTCAGATTTGTTACAATCTAAAATCAGAATTGTTAGAGAGGGTGCTATGATAAATGATCATAATTACTCACACTGTAGTTACAACATTCATAATTGCATGCGTAATAATTCGATGTGATTTGACAAACGTCTTTTTCCCTAGCGTGAATATTAAGTATGGAAAAAAAATCTCAGTCTGATCCTCTAATCGATAGGTGCCTTTTTGGTCGTGGTAATTATCAATCCTGGCTAAGCAAACATCGTCTTTAAGACAAGGAAACTGCGTAAATCCGTCACTTCATACATATTTGATTGTTAACTAAGCCCCAAATAAGAGGTAGTATTTAAAGAGAGGTTGTTAATGAGACAGTTGGGAATAGAAAAACAATGCTTTATAGAATGGTGGTTTGAGGTTCCAATGAATTCTCATTAATCATAAAGTCCAAGTTGAAATGTGACTTTGAATTTCCGATCTTCAGATCTCTGAATTAAGTTGAATTAGAATTGTAATGAACATAGATATATGTTGCCGAGACGTATCACGACGTATCTGTCTTTTACATTGGTTACTTGTGTAAGTTACGAGTTCTCATAACTGAATAAGACTACATTTTTAACAAGTAATCTAATTTTCACATTGTCAATAAGCTTATATATTGCTCTGTGACCTAGGCCAGTGCTTTCATTTGGACTCGTCTCAGTTCACCCGAGTACTAAATTGCTGTTGACAAGCAATTGAATCTCTTAATACAATGTACACTGGATACACTATTTAGGAGTACCAGGTAACACAGAATCCACTTTGTCATTTAACCAATATTTCTATGCATTCTGTGCTACCTTAGGGTCCGTCGATTACAAGATTTTCATTTTCAGTTGAATTTGTGGACTTAAATATAAACGACAAGCGTTCATGATAGATAAGTTATCGCATATCCGAGGAGTCTATAGAGGACTTAACGGTAGTCAACGCAGCTATCAACTTCTGTTTCACGGGGAAAAATCATTATTATGCTACGGAGATTATTTAATATTTGAAGCATGAAACATATAAACTAAAAAAATCGCGCTGTGTGGGCCAAGCTGTCGACCAACATGATGAATATTCAATAATAATGATTGTGTTAGTTATTGATTGAGAAATCTGTATTAAACACCTGTCAATAGACTGATCATGTACACCTTTCGCTTCATTACTTTCCCTATTTAATCACGTAAATTACACGAGTTTATGCAATCACTCGTATATGATTATACAGTTTCCGGCATACCAACCTCATAGTTCTAATGACATTATTATTCAATATTAATGTAATAAAACAAACTCTTAGCTTTTCAATTCTGATCTTGTGCATAGAGTTTACCCCGTTTTGATAGAACATTATAATGAACCATTTCAATATTAAAAATGGCGGCATTTGATTTATTTCAACAGGTAATATTACACAATGAAATGTGCATTTTCCTTATTTAATCAATATCGACTCTCCGACAATAAATTTTCACGAAGCTAGCCAGGTTTTCAGTAGTCTTTGATCCAAACCGGAAGAATTTTAATGATTTTTTGAAATAAATTTCTTGTGTAATCTGGCCAAAGATTTATTATCATAAATCATATTACGAACACATTTATTAACCTTTCAAGAGCGTTCGTCTCAAATTGGAATACTTTTGGGAAATAACGTTCATTGGTAGTATTTTCTGTGGTATTCCTTTTATAATCAAACCTTTGAACATAGAAATAGCAAACTGTAAGGACATTGCAGCATGATATGTATTAATGAAAGTAATTTTCCTTGTGGCGTCTCATAGACTGATGGTGACATGTATGGATACCTTTTAATTTAAACGTTGTTGGCTCTTCTCAGGTTAGAAAAAAAGAAAATTTAAAATAAATCTTAGAAAATTAGTCGAAGAAAGCACCAACGTAGTAATTAAATGTTAAAATGACGAATGGAAATGTCGTGTTTCCCTAGAGACAATCGGAACAGCAGGGAAAACTGGCTAAATTGACCCTTGTCACACTTGACTTTAAAATATTAGAAAAGGAAGGGAAGGAGAGGCGAATTTAGGCAGATATAAATGGATTTTCTTTGTTATTTGAAGCTTTGCCCCATTGGAGGATACCAAGCGGTGAACAAATTTTGTCACGCGCGCGTAACTGCCTGAAATTTTGAGTGTTAAAGACGTCTCTTGATTGGTTGAAATTTGTTCGGCATGGAATTGGTTTTACTATTGATGCAGTCGCAGGTTTCTCGCTGCCATTAGTTTACATAACTAAATAGGCGAGCAATTCTCATGCAAGTTTTCTTCTGCAAAATTAAACGCAATGTGACGATCAAACACAAGATTCTATTCTCAAGGAAATTTGTAATTTTACGCCGAGTTTAATTTTTGTGTTTCTTAATGAATCACGTCATGACCAAGTCTCTGGTAAATTTGATTTGGTGATTAGCCAGTTCACAGCAATTGTGTTTCTTTTGATCTTTTCGGTATCATTATTTAAATTGAAAGACATAGATCATTGGGACAAGTAATTACAATTAATTTAAAATGAAGGATCACGGACTTTTTAACCTCTGAATAAAATTCAGTTGAGCGTTTTTAGTTTTACGATATACAATCAATATTCTTTGTGTCTAGATAAATAAAAACCTGAAATACAAAAGGTACACCAGAACATAAGAAGGTAATAGCTTGAGCCATTACATGGATTGCAACAATTAAATATCTATATTTGGATGTAAAATATTTGTTTAAGTAAAAAACATGCTTTAAATGGGTCAGAAAGTTGGATAATTAATGTTCAAGTAAATGTCATCTATTGCAGAATAATGTGTTTCATTGATTTTATAAATAATAATCAATTTGATCAGAAATATCTGTCCTTTTTTATTCTATAAAATCGTTCTTGTTGCATTGTAGTTAGTATGTAAGGTCAAAAATTCGTTGTTTTGATACTTGCTTGTCATAATCTATTACATAAGTAAAATTCACAATTTGACATTTTTTCTACTTTCAGATGGGAATGACGCAGATTCAAAAAGATCCAGAACATCGTATACTCGTCATCAAACTTTGGAACTTGAGAAAGAATTCCATTATAATAAATACCTCACAAGACGGCGCCGTATAGAAATCGCGCATGCGCTTAATCTTACTGAACGTCAAATTAAAATTTGGTTCCAGAATCGTAGAATGAAGTGGAAAAAAGATCATAAACTTTCTCACATAGCCAAAAATATGAATCTAGCAAACGCTTTAGAGAAAGCAGCTGAAGAACATAAATTGTCGTTACATTGAAAATTGAATAGTTTTTATTTCAAATGTTTAGTCAATATTAAATTTTGTGACAAACAATTTTCGTCAATGGATTGGTGTAATAGAATCAAAGTTTATGGTGTGGTGTGCGTACCAAATTCGCAGACAGACATGAAGTAGAAGGATACTTAATATTCTTTGTTGAATTATTGTTTTTTGTTACATTTCTTTACTTTATTCTTAAAATAATTACATGACAAAAACTCATTTGTGAGAAAGACAAATGATAAATGTAAACTTTCAATAGCGAGACTCGACAGAAAGTGTTTTGTGGTAAGATTGCGAAATCGTGGACGATGAAAAAATACGAGAAAGAAGCGTTGTTTTGTGGATAATATATTTACTGAAGTGACCAATGGTGTTTAGCCAACATTTCTGTTAATTGGTTAACAAAATATCAACTTTCAGCCAAAGACATTAAAAGCTTCCAAAAGGTGCCATCTATTCTGGAATGTGTGAAAGTCGGTCATTCGTTACGGAATAAATAATTCAAATTGTAAATAGATCTTTTGTTGTAAATGTATTTATATCACAATATTGTATTATGGAAACAAGCCTAATTCATGTCAAGAAAATCAGATTTCAGTGACATATCAGAGGTCTTCATTGTATTGCATCGCATTTAATTTTGCCGTGTTTTCTCTTAGTATGTTATTTCTTCATGGATACTAATCATAATTACATTAAATTCTACACTAAGTTCAAATTTAGCTAGTTGATCTGTGCATTTATCTTTCGTTATAAAACATAGCATTTTATTTTTGTTTTACATCTTAATTTATGATCTCCGTGCATTCACATCAGAGATAATTTGGCCTGCATTTATCAATTTATTTTTAATGATTAAGAAAAAAATTACGAGGTACATTTTCCACGTTCATAAATGTCAATCAGAATGAAATGCTTTCTTTGCGAAACAAACCTACTCAGAACCTAAACCATTTCATAAATTTTCGAATTAATTAAAGTAAATTATTTATACCTTACTTTTGGAATTTATTCAGAAATATTCAATTCTTCAAATCAAAATCAACAGTACTCGATTGAAAATTATTGATGTCAATCAAGTCATATTAGTATTTATACATATTGTTATATTCAATTCTTTCCTAAATAATACTCCCATAGGTACACGATTGAAAATGCATTGATGTGATCGAATTCATGCGCGTATTTATATGACATGTTTCATCTTATAGACGGAACAGTTGTGCCACAGCTCTTGCCAAATGTTCAGTTGCTTCTTCGGGTAATCGTAGTATTATTATGTCAGTATTAGATTATTTCAAAATACTAATTCAATTTCTGAAGATGTAGATGTATTTGTAATGTCTAACTCAAATAGTCGATTTAAATTCTGTCGCTGTGGGTTACACTGATAAAAAAATCCCACATAAATGTTACTCTGAGTAAATTATTATAAGTATTGTAACAAATGAAGGTGAGGTAGAAATGGCTTTATGATATTTTATTTAGAATATATTATTATTGTTGATATTAAATTATTTTTAATCCCCGCTAAACGAGAAGATATTACATATTGTAAATCAGGGTATTCACGAAGTCAATGTTCATGTCTTGTGTGTGTTCTATTTTTGTCTGTAGCTATAGTCATTGTCAAATGTCATATTTTGCAGCACATTAATGTAAAAATGGAGTTCATGAAAATATTGAAAACTGATGAATAAAAATAATGAATTGGATTTTGTCTTCATATATTACAAATTTGATGCAGTAATATCCTTCCCTTCTCTTCCGCTCGCCTTTAGCTTTCCAGTCACAAAAAAACACCACTATTTGAAGAACCTGTATTTAATACCAGATAAATCTATATGAATGAAGATTATTCCCAAATAGTGGCCTGTTTCATAAAAATTTAACTGAGATAAATCGAAATTTACAAATGATATTAATCTGATTGGATAACTAGCTATAAGATTTAAAATCGGTATCGATATTATTGACCAATCAGATAACTGGGCATTAAAAAGGTTCAGTTTTTGTGAAATAAACCCCTACAATTCAAAAAAATGTTAAGAATACTGCGAATCCAAAGTTTAAAAATTAATCAACCTTGGTAGCCAAATTCTTCAATTGAAGAACACAATTTTTAGGTATTAAACCACTCCAGTAATTATTGAGGGCTTTACAAGGCTATTAATACATGTCTACCATTACAAATGTTCAGGATTTAGAGCAGTTAACCTTTGAACAGGTCAAACGTTTGTCAACTTGTAGTATTGTGAGAAGATGACACATTTGCATTACTGGCTGAAGAGAAGTTCTAGAGACCAAATCTAGAGAAATAGAGAAGGGGGATTATTGCAGTGATGGATGAAGTCGAGACAAAACCACATCTCCACTCTCGCATTTCATGAGAAATGTTATGTTGAACTATCAGCTATTACAAACTTGGTTATTATCTCATTAAAGGATTAATAAAATGCTCAGTTTTCAATCTAACTGATCGGGCATTTGACAGAGAGAGCCTTTAGATCCATTATATTTAATCAAATTTGAAAATGAATAACGTCAATCGACACAGCAACACTTATAGAAATCATTACACTCTGGTCTTTTAGACCTAGTTTATACAAGAACATTTCATCTCAATTCCACAAATTTGGGCTTTTTCGTTTAAACATGAGCATCAATCTATTAAGACCCGGACTATTATGGACCTCTACGCTCCCCTCCCATTTTATGGCTAGAATTCACAGTAATGTGTGAATATCTCATAGTCACCTGTTCAAAGGTGAATAACGAGACTGGGAGGTAGCAGGTTAACCAAAATTATTTGACCTCTTGTAACTCGGAGTCCATAAACTAACTTCGTTGTCATCGTGTCAAACGCTGTAGCTTGAAGTTCAGATTAGCAAGACGTAATATGAGGAGGTCATTCAGGAGATCTGAAATTAATTGTAAGAAGAGAACTAAATCGCTTCTATTACTATGGTCGGTTAGATCATCAAAATGATGTGTTCCGTTATTCACTTTGTTAGATAACTCTTATACTAAATACTCAAGACCTCACACAATAAATTTTTATACACCACCTGTATATATGGGAATTGCTAGAATTAGGAAAGTTTACAAGACTATTCTTCCAAGTCAAAAAAGTATAGTATTTTACATGACTGTATAGCCCTTTAAGTGAGAAGAGCGAAGTCAAAAGATGCCATAATACAGATGATATTAAATACAGTATGTCGTTGGTGTAGACTAATGATGATGTGATGTAGCACCGCCGACGACTAAAAGTACCTTAATATTTTTGGTTTAAACCTTCATCCAAACATATATTTCTTGACTAATTTCTCGAACTAATTTATTGCCAATACAAAATCAAATCAATGCCATAACGATTTGTTGAGCTTGAATAAACTAAAAACTAATAAAAGTACGTGAATATGGTCGACATCTTCGTGTTGTGTACGGATATTCGTGTGTGTAATCCACAAATAAAATTATTTAGTATGCCAGTGTCATCTGAATTTTGAATTGTAAGTGATTTGAGGTGAGCCATACTAGCCCCACTGAAAACTGTGCAATAGTTGAGCTCCAATTCAATTAATTTCCAATCTATTCAAAATAATCCTCGACTTATTTCCTTTGCGAAAAAACAATCGTCAAGTAAAGGATAGAGGAATGCAAGAAACAGAAGGGGTCACCTCTGTGACCTTTGTAAGGTGCGGGAAAACATAGCTATTAATTGTGACAAATATATTCATTAGCAAGATGACAAATGGAGAATGACGAAAAGATTAACTATGAGAAATGAATTGTATTAAAGGGGCTTATTTGGTGATCATATGTTAAATATTCCGGAGTTTAGAAATCCTTCAAGACGAGGTATTTACACTCTTACCAGGATCAACTGCATTATAATGGTTGGGGATGGTAATTTTTAAAGGATACATTAATTGAGAAATGATACTACCCACAGTAGTATTTATCACAATTTTCGTGCCGCATCAAAATGGATGCCCCTATGAACTGGAGATTTTGGCCAAATATGATGTAAATAACTGATTTGTTGTTTTTGGTGAACAGGTCACCCTGATGCAGCCCTTTTTCTGATAATTCTTACAATAAATGTTTTTCAAATTAAAATGCATTAAAATCAACGAAAGTATTACTGATAGAAGATGTGCAAATTGTTTAAAAAATTAAAACCAACCATTTTTTAAGTTATGCACGTTATTGAATTACGAAAAGGTTTTGTAAAGTATAATTAATTTCATACATATTACATAATATAACGTAATCGGGTATAACAAATGAGACTTTAAAATCTGCCAGAAGTGGCAAACACAGCAAAATGATAACCACCTAATAACAAGTTTTCAAGTTGTAAATTTGAGGTAGAATTACCCTGAATTATCAGATTGATGTGTGTCTGTCATATATTTATTTGGCACGGCGTATACCTGAATATATCTACATGCCAAGCACGGGATATTTTTAGCTTGATGTACATTATATTAAATTCAACACGAGCTTCAGCATAAATGTTAAATTTATTACTCAGGACATAGAAAACGATTTCCGTGAAAGATGGTGAAAATAAAAAAACGATATCAAGACGTCTAGTCTAATTCAAAACCATTCTTAACAGGTTGTTAGCAGGTTGTGTAGTTTGTACGTGTATGTTGTCCATCTATTTCAGATATCTGTGGTTCCTTTAATTATAGAATGATTTTGAGAGAGCTACGCCATGAAACGCTTAGATTTAGTTGAATTGCAAGACCAATAGACGTCGATGATATCATTGTTCCAAATACACATAAAAGTTTGAAAGCATATTTTCAATACCTTGAACAGCATAAATAAATATTCTAAACTACACCAACGCTTCTCAGCCATTCCCTACACTGCATCAACTATTACTTACAACCCATTATCCTAAACTAACTATTCTTTACAACCACATAAAATCAAATTTATAAACTACATAAACTATTTCTCTAAACCAAATCAAACCAATCCGCTACACCACACCAAATATTCATTCCAAAAAATTACTTCTTGACTAACCATTCTTCTAAACTAGAGAAACCGTTCTTTACAACCAAATCAAACCATTATACCATCACTATAGTATTCTTTACAACCTAATCAAACAATATCTAAACTGCCTAAACTATTCATTTCGAATCAACTATTCTTTTAAGCCAATTCAAACTATTCTGATTCTTATACAGCCATATCTGTAAATAAACTAAGTACTAACGATCCGAACCGCAAAACAAAATCCGAATCTAAAACAACATTTTGAGGAAATATATCAATCATACGTGAGTGAATATTTACTAATGAAGATAGCTTGCCAGACAAGGTCATATACGCCCACTGGCAGCTTTGATTTTGAATAAAAATATTTAGCAGTACAGTAACAATTTTCAGTATGAATATTCAACCTTCAGTAATACACTTCTTTTGAACACTTTAGGGCGATACTGAATAATTTTGGGTATGAGTTATTGACCCTATTCTTGGAAACGTGTTCAATTTTTAGCTCGTGAAAACTCTAGAGGGAAAATATTCAACCTTCAGTGCGGTGCTGAATAATAAGTGTTGTCAAAATCTGACGAGAAACATGCCTTTTAGTGTTCAAAGAACAAGGGCAATAATTCATACTAAATATTTTTCGATTCTTCTGATTTTCAATAGGGTTCATCCTTGGGTGATAATGAACACTCACACCAAGTTTCGTCAAAATCCGTCAAGAATTGTCCTTTCTAGTGTGTTTACGGGTTAAAATTGAACGCGTTTTCAAGAACAAGGGCATAACTTATACTTAATATTTTCCGATTCTTCTGATTTTCATTATGGTTCATCCTCGGGTGATTACGAACACTCAGGACAATTTTAGTCAAAATCTGCCAAGAATTGTGTCTTATGGAGTGTATACGAGCAATTGCGGACGGACGGACGTGGGCGTATAAAAAGGGGTATACTGAAAAGCAAGCATAACCCTCTTGCCAGACACCAAATCAAAATTACAACAAACCAACAATAATATCGCATTCTTACACATTACGCCAATACCTTCCATTAACACTTACTTCAATTCATTATTGACAATTTACCAAAACTGCAAAGGCTGTTACCGAATAAATTTTTTGACAATTTAATGCTGTACAGTCAATGAATCAACTTATGGATTGTGTATCGATGACACTGTTAACATCGATAAGCACTATTTCAATTTTCAATCAGAAGTCTGTGATTCGGCAGTTAAAGACATCGCAATCGCAAAGACTTCTTAAGGGCTTCTGCGATAGTTGCATCATAGAACTGTCGTTAGTTGGTCGCTATTATTCAGCAGTATAAAAATTCTAATGCTTCCTCTATATCGGCAATGCTATTTGGAAAACACGTATCCTCGTTGAAAACCTTCCCTGAGAACGTTCACATAATCTTTGAGACTATTATTTTTTTCAGTGACCACCTTGTGTGATGAATGGCTTAGGGATATGACCTGCAGGCTTTCGGGTCAATCCACCTGTTGAATAACAAACCAAAGTATATTCCTTATTATACGCCCAATAATAATTAATGACTTCGTTTTTTAATGTTAACAATGCTAATTTGATAATCAAAATTTGCGGATTAATGATGATCAGACATTTGTAATTATGATGAATATATTTCTAAAATCTATGATAAATCATTCACATAAATCATAATCGAAATTTCGGGTATAAAAATTCAGATCTCTATGATGTTGTGTATATTTCATCCAGATACACCAAACACACAGACGACATGCTACTGCGGAAGGTAAGATAAAACACTACATCTATATAATATTCCAGTACCATTACCGTGAATTTGGTTGACTGTGAGAGTGAGGTTTTCTTCATAATGATATGTTACGAATTTTGCTCATAATGTACGATAAAGGGAATTGTGCACCGGTAAAGGCGATACTGAGGATTTCCAACTTATTGGAAAACATGCCCCTGAACTTTTATTTCCTAAAGACAAGAATTTTTTTGACATCCGTTTTTCAAGTAATTCCAATTAAATCGGATTGTAAAATAGGTTATGAATCAATTCTAATGCATGGTTAGCTATATTTTGTACCACTTTAGTCGCCTTTCTCAAATTTTGAATATCAACTCTTAGTAGTCAATATATCGGTAAATTTAGTTATAACCAGTTAATAGTTTGCTATCTATTTGATCCATGTTTCAATTGTATTAAGATAAAATCAACGATTTAATGGATTATCGTCAGGATCATAATCTGTATACGGAAACCGATGGAATGTTGACAAGCCAGGTATACGCTAGTCCGAAATTTTCTATATGAGATAAGACGTCAGGAAAGAAACTAGCAATACAAATTCTTATATTTTATGATTCCAATTGAATGATATACATGAATATTTTATCAATGGATCTTTTTTTAGAAAAAGTCCCAATTACAGGCTTTTAATTGTTAATGAAAACTTGCTTAATACGGGATTAAACTCGTATATGCGGATCATTGACAGATTTTTCAATGCAATATAAATGATATCATGAATAACAAAATATTTTATTTCTCTTATGATCATGGAAAGTACCATTGGCATCTTGCTGAGAGAGAGTCCATATGACATAATAATGTACTATATTTTTACTACAATAAATCGATTATGCACATTATTTTAGAAAACAGATATATAATAGTTTGAATATAGTCGGACAAGGTAGAAAATTATTTAACTTAAGGTAAATGTTAATCATGTATAGGCTTGGCGTTTACACCTAAATTGTTGTATGACACGACACTGTACACCAACAAGCACAGCTAGAATTACATTTGTATTATTGGTGAGAATTACCACATTTATACTTATTTCATTTCTATTCACTACAATAACAATACTACATATTGTATTATTGCTTCAGTTGAATCGAGACAGGGACCTGCCATGTTTTGTTGGGGAGTCATGTATCCCGTTTTCACCTTAACTCCTTTATTCCCATAAACACGTCACTATAAAGATCAGGTATCACAGGAGTTGTATTGGTACATGAGATCTGTGTAGATATATTGGATTGTAAAAAATGATGTAAATTGTCTGAATGTCTCCAGCTTTATTACTCTCTAACACCCAGTCGCCAAACGTCGCGTGCCAAGGTAAGCGGATCAGTATTTATTGGTATGAACATGACAAATGTGTGATATAGGACGACAGGTCTTCCTTCTAAAAATCAATTCAGGTGAGAAATACCTTTCTGTGGTCGAAGAAAGGTGGTATCAAGGTGGCAATATCAAAAATAGGTAATTACGAATCATCGAAACAAGGGTAGTTTGGTAGGATTCGTGGACATCAATGTGAAAGTGTGCAGTTTTTGCATTGAGAAAACTGTCACGATTCCAAAGACGTGGCATGTGACTTTCGAATATTAAAACACATCTATGCAATGGAACTTTTTCAATGTGCCTCTAGATTTTTATGTCAAAACACTATGTGGAAGATTAGAATCTTCTGTGATAAAGCACGCATTTTACCGCCTGAAATGACTGGTAGACTCACCAGCTACTACACTTCACACACCGAGTTGCTTTAACATGTCTCCTTCATCATTGCATACAACCCAAGATCGTCAGTTATAAAGTTTCAGATCATATTTTGTCCACTGCAAGATTGATGCCCCTTACACCCTTTTAAAAAGACTACTGTATGGTTACATTCTCCACTGTGATATTACCGGATTAGATGTAGATGTATTACTTATCAAAATTACGTTTATAATTCAACTTGTGATTTCATATTAATTTGAGAGATTTTCCTTTAATGCGAAATGCAGTTTGACACTCGATTTATCTCCCTTGAACAATAGTTATAATTATCGGTGGTAGATGTCGCTCCGCCTTCCAGATCAAGAGAATTGTGAAGTTGTCAGGTATAAATATAGAGGGCGTTTAAATAGTTGTTATTACACTAAAACTCTCAGTATTGTATTCAATGACGGCAACAATTGTTCGTATTACAGATTTATTTTCTAGAGAAAATCGTATGGCGTAACCATGAAGTTATTTCCGGTTAAGAAAGTAAATCAACATTTTGCTTGCTTTAAATTGTGTTGCTATAAATTGATTACCCAAATTTAATCCAAAGTTAATGTACCTCATGACTCGACAGGTACCAGAATCGGTATAGCAGATTTGTATACGGGAAGTAATTTGTGACAAAGAACCGTTTAACCAGTTGATTCCACGGCAAGTGTACAATTTTGGAGCTATCCTAATCCAAAACACATGCCTTTTCGGCTTAATCACAGTAATTTTTCAATCACCAAATCTTGTCATGATAAATCTTTTTTAAGAAATTTTAAATACAGTTTAAATGGTAGAGCTAGTATTACTTGAACAGAAAGGTTCTATCTAATTACTTGACGTAATGATCATTGATGACTAAAAACTGAAACTAATTGAAAACTAATTAGTTAATCTCTTCAATTTGTAAAGAAATTTAAAGCAGCTCGATGCAAGCCTTTAAAAAGGTGGCGGGATGTTATCGCGTGTTTGCCCGCTTGTCTCCCATATAAAATGATCAGGGTTTGTTTCAGTGGTTTCTGACTCTTCATAAAGAAAACCCATGAATCAATGTAACTCTTATGGTACTACTGTTCTACATTTATCGCCAGTTGTGCTGAGCTTCTTCACTTTGGAAAGAATCGTTTCATCATCCTATACATCTGTGAGGCTCTTTTTGTTATTTGCTTTTACGGCGATATTTCATTTTGGCGATCCATTTGTTACGTCTGTTTAAACAATTGCCTGCCACGTGACTCTCGCGTGGGGTACTTCTGGAGTAACCCTTGAAAAGAGAACGGTAGAAATGTTCTGTTCCTCTGATGATATATATCATTCCCCTTACCTAATTTATATATGTCCACCCTTTGAACAGATGTCTAATTTAATAAGCCATAGATTTTGTCACTTTCAAAACCATGTTATTTTTACATAAATCTTCAAGCACGGAGCGTTCGGAGACAATCTTTTCTAACGAATAAATAATGACACTGGAAAATCGGTTAAAAGTTAATTTGATGAAAAAAATGTTTTGGATTTGAAAACTCAATTGCTTTCGCTATGGCAATTAAACTTCAAGGAAAACTTAAGACTATAAAAAATTGTTGCTTTAAAATTAGTTTTCATCACGTTGATATAAAACTAATGATACTTACCCTTACTAAGAATAATCATATAAGCCAATTGTATCCAAACATTATATTTGATCGTAAATACGATACGAATATTGCATGTTCCTTCTGTTCAGTTAAGTTGTCTTGTGTCTAATGACATCTTCAAGCAGCAACAGACTTAAGTGACAATGTAATGGTGTTTTGATTGAACTTTATGGAATAAACTATTGTAACATAATTGGCAATAATACTTCTCAAGAGTACATTATCGTAGTATTTTGCTATTAAGTTACAATAGAGGAGATTTATAGAGAAAATCTATCAATTAAATGTTCCGCCATGTCTTATTAATGCACATTTTAGGAATCAGTATATTTAAACATTTATCTAAATTGTCTGATTACTTCGCTCTGTTTGTTTTCTTGGAGAATTTCAGCTTTTATATCTAGAACTGGCATTTAGTTACTTGATCTCTTTCGTTGAGGATTGATTTTTTTTATTTGTGTGGATAATGCATGAATTATAATTTGAAAGTCAGGTATGTGCATTCTTCATTAATTATGTTAACCCTTTCTTGTAGAACAACGTGGTCTGAATGAGTAAAAGCTTGTGCCATGGAGATCTTTCTGTGTGGCATTTTTCCAGCTCAGTGTGCAGAATTTTTTATGCTAGGGACTCTCAGGAATCTCGAAAAATAACGGTTTCAAAGAGTGCAACCAAGGGGTGCCAAGTTGACAACCCAGCTTCTTATAAATCGAAGCTTTTACGCTATGACCCTTGGTCCTTATTTTGAAAATCATAAGCAGCTGGCAAAGAATTTAATTTTTCAATATAATTTCTCATAGGATAGATTTAAGATTAGTTATTTTGAGAATTTCATGAATAATTTACTTATTATTATTCAATGTTGATATAAGGTTGTCTAAAGAAGAATATAAAATTATGAAGACGATCTCAGTTGGACATCGGTTAGCTTGTTACTGATCTTTTCTAGTATTTAGTAAATAACCTAAGATACATATCTTTCACTACATCATTATGATAGATGGCCCTATGGACATTATGATAAATGGAAATCGCTGGTACTATTAAAAACACTATGAATAAATGATATTATCTTCAGTTAATGGCCTCTTATTTTGACACCAAGTGTCTTCCATACAATAAAAATAACTCTAACGACTGTCAATAGAATTATCTATAATATTTACTCGCTTACTAGTCAAATTAGACTCAATTATAAAAGTTATTCACATCTTTGTAATCGGAGAGTTCTTAGCTTGTAATAGGAGAATTTTCAAACATGTGCGATACCACAACTACCGAGAAGGTGAAGACAAATCCTTCACTTATATTTGTAATAAATATTCAAAACCGTAGTAGATGATGAATGCATTTTAAATAAAATTCTCTATATTTCGGCTTTTGCCCAGCTGAGACTCTGTCTGCTTATTTCATCTCGAATTCTCAACAGGAGCACCAAGACTTGGTTCTTAGATAATCTTGCAACTTCGTGATACTCTGTCGCAAAGATCAAGCTTCAACTATGTTTTTTCTAATCACACAATTAAATGATTCATCATAATTTCTCGTTCTGTCAATTTAAAAAAATCCAATTATCACACAGATATCTTTACCACTCGACCCGCAGTCACCTTATCTACCTGGTGGAATCAAGATACCTGTCATGGCGAACATTAATCTCATTTACCTGTACACCACAATCAGATATAATAACACAGAACACTGATTAAGCTCCGCTTTTTATTTTACACACCGCCATATTCTCATTTGTCAATGCGCATGACCATGTTATTCATACTTCGAAGTTGCTGTAATTTAAGATACGGTGAGGCACAATGTTTACTGACAGTCATGCAAATAAATAAATTAACAAACATGACAATGGAAGATCAATTTTGTTAAGGCCTAAAGCTATACTGGACTTGAGTACTTACAGTATTTTTCATGTAATAAAAAGCCATACAAGCTAGCACTACATGGAACTCTATAAATGTTTGTGTCAATTGTATCAGGACAAAATATTGGGATACAAATTTAGTTTCTGAAATGATATTTATCATCAACTGTAGCCTTAAAGCACCACTGTTTCAAGAAAGTTGTGAAAATATTAATTTATATTTGATATTGAATCATTTTTGAGTAAAATTGAAATAAAATTTCATGAAGTTAATGAAGAAATGCCTGGACCCCAGGGAAGTTATTTAGAGAGCAGCTTGTTGGAGGTATTTACCTGTTGAACGCCTCATTTCACTTCAATTTATACCATTGCACGTGAATGAAGCTACGATATCGGGTCTCTAAGTTGATTCTGTAGGGTTTTGTTCACTAATTCTATTTGAGCATAAAAGCCATTTAATGTTAAGAGTTTGTGAATAATATCATGGCTTTCATTTATTTCTATTAAAATATCGTCAGTATTATGTATGCCGTGGGTTGACCAAATAGACCCGTGGTTTACATTTTCTTTGATCTAACCGCGGAGACTCATCTAAGCTATGAAAATGTGCTAAATATGACTAGAAGTTGTCAAAATTGATGGACGAGGTAAGATTTGTGCAAGAATAACATTTGGATACTTTATTCTACTGAAAAGATTTCGGTAATCCCCGTTAATGAAATAATATTAGATAAGAGGTTTTAATTTAGCAATATTAAATCTGGAACCTACGAATGTGGATGATATGCCCGTCGCATTGAAAAAAAAACTTCAAAAATGTTAATCTCGTAATAATGTACCTAAATTTTTCACAATGCATCATTGATGATGGATAAGGGGTCCGTCTGGCCAACTGTTTAATGGTCTCGGGAGAACTGGAACAAATAGGGGCTGATTCAATTCTAGTCTACACAACGACCATTAAATCTCAAATGTCAGACTAAATCTCGTAAATCTGTCAAATATGTGCATTCGAAACCAATAACGCGACAGGGGGTTTAAGCGTTGTAACGTATGTGATGATCACACGGTCTTTCCTTTTAGCTCGAGCAGCCAGAGGCCAGGGCTGGAGGGGGTTGACAGCTAAATCCTCTGTTCTTACTGCTAATATATGTGTTTTTCTAAACCAAAGCCTGGCCTGCATGTCACTGAAACATTTGGACGATTTTCTTATCGTATGTCCACTTTGTGTTGTGTTTAAAATTAATGTATTTTGAGAATAAAACAAATTTATTTTATGAGTTTTGAAAGGCGACTGTCAATGGTGCAACAGGAATCTGGCGAGATAAGAGTCATTAAAATTAATCTGTTCATTGAAATTAATGGGAAAATTGGTCATACCTAACTTTACACAAATTGTTGTACTTTTCAGATCAGTTGTATCAGTTCATTAAATATCAATTTTGCTCTAATTTCATCGATAACTATTTTTCAAATCTGGCCTAGAGTAGAAACAAAGACCCTTTTCATGTCAGTTCACATAAAGATTATCCTTAGCAATTTATGCCCTTTAAAATTGAATATGACTTCCATATCACTTTAAACAGAATTGTCGAACAGTTCGGCAAGATCAATATGAACGGTTTTATGTCAATTATATAGATAACTCTTATTCTCGAATATGAAGACGAGTCCCAAAAAAATAACTTTGAAAAAAGAATATCTACTGATTTGTTTACTTAAGAGGAAGTAAAATTAGATTCAGATTGGATGAAGTAATATGTCAAGAATTAGTTACTTCATGTTTAGAATATTCTGAAGGTGTAAGCAAAGACGTAGTCAAATATATATTTTTAGAACTCTATGAGTATATTCGGGCGGCGCTTAATTGAGAAGTCTAAGATATTTTCCGTCAACAGATCTACGACAACGTGTTCGAACGTTGAAGTACTGCCGCATAGTGTACTACAGAGTAGAGCTTTAGCAATTAGTTTTAGTTAAGGGGAAATAACTACAAAATTAGTGTTTACTATTTTGACATTCTTCGGACTACCTGCAGTTGTCAAACAGATATTTTTGGTTATATGATCAAAACATAACCATCATTTAAACCAGTACATTTCATTTTCAAGGGTAAAAGAGGTTACGAATTTGAATATTATCTTTTTCCATACAGAATCACGAAATTCCAAATATGTGGCTTTTTAAAAGCCTGATCTCAAAAATTCGTGTAATATATCATGACAATATCGAGTATTTTCACACTAAATATTTTCATATTCCAAAAATCGGAAAGAAACGAAAATTTCTAGACAATAATAAAAAATCGTAGAAATTAAACATTCGACAGAAATTGTCAAATAGACAGGTATCAAGGGAGATCACTTTGATTTATCTACAACCTTCACTTGGATATTTTTAAAACACTTCAATACTGCTAAAGGTACTTCCTTTAACGTAAAGTGAATCGTTGACCACTTTCAGACAGATCACTTGAACAGCTGCAAAGTAGGATTACCTGAAAAAAAATTGGTTCTTTGGCCGCCTTACCTGGTAACAACTTTTCCAGTCAAGACACCATAAAAACTTTATAACCATGCGGTCCTGGATAAACTTTGGATACAATTTTAAAACAGTCGTCAGCCAATTAGTATGTTTAGAAGTTTTCTATATTGAAACCAACAAATCTCGAGGTTCTAATTTGAGTTGATCAAAGTTTACCCATAATAATACATGGGATTGATTTTCCATCTGGGTAAATATCGTTGTTTATAATATCTCGTTTCTTCACCCATTTTTAAATACTCCTTTATATCATGCCGATGATTCTTTTGTTTCTTTATAATTCATGAAAATCAATTGAGATCTTTATCTCCAAATTTCTCTAGTTATAAAAGCTCTCACTGATATAATTTGATTGAATTTGTAACCATGTCGTAATACAAGAAAATAAGTGAAAGTCTCAAATGAATTAATGATGTAAAAGTAGTCATCAATTGATAAATATACATTAACAAAATAGAATTATGCATAATCATTATGCACAAAAAGCAGACACATAGTACGGACTAAATAATTTTGTTTGGTTTGCTATGTAAAGGGCAGTAACTCGGCAACCTCATCCTTGGTTGAGAAAGACATTATTGCCATTATTTGACGATCTAACATTAAGACCACTAATAAAACATCAACTTGAATTCTGTGCATGTTTAACTCTCTGGCATCCTACCAAAATACAACAAAATAGTACCTCTCACTTTCAAAACCATTTTGAGGCAAGAAAAGTTAAAAATTAAAATAAATTTTAGTTTATAAAAACTATTCTTTAGAAGAACCCTTACAGCGCTCCATAGGAGAGTTGCTCATTTATGCGCTACCACAGAGCCGTTGCATTTTAAATCCTAACCTCGACAGTTTACCCTTCCACCCCCATTAAGTCAGTGGGGGCACCCTATTTGTATCCCCAGTCTCGGAAGGCTGGCGCCGCCACTACATTTAAGTATTGAAAAGATGTTTTCTCCATTGCCAGAAATTTTAAGTTTGCCGCTTGATGGTATCTGGACTCACTCCACTAAAACATTTTATGCAAATGATTGTATAGGAATGTAGTCCAGGCTATTTTTAGAAATCTTCTTTCTCTCTCCCTTTTGGGGTTTTTGCCTGCCTATTTTGAGGTAAAATTTGGTCTAGATTTGGAATTTGATGTCTGAAATTGCATTATCTTTCAGATTTGGTGAGATGGTGAGAGACTTAAAGGCGGAAGGCTAATTCTAAAAATAGTCGTTTTGTGAAGTGCAAAACTCTAGCGGATGAGTATAACCGGTAGTAGTCTACTTTCAATTTTAGTAGCTCAAAATTTTCATGGTCATCATATAATGAATTTTTTAGGAGACATTGAGAATTGGTCAGGCTTTCATTCGACATATTGGAAAGCTTTCAACGAGATTTCTGGAAAAAGTTATAGAAGGTTGAATTTCGTGTTTTAACATGGGAAGAGATGGCAAATGAATTAGTTCACAAAACAACTATTTTTAGAATTAACCTTCCGCCTTTAAGTATCTCATCATCTCACCAAATCTGAAAGATAATGCAATTTCAGACATCAAATTCCAAATCTATACCAAATTTTACCCAAAAATAGGCAGGCAAAAACCCCAAAAGGGAGAGAGAAAGAAGATTTCTAAAAATAGCCTGGACTACATTCCTATACAATCATTTGCATAAAATGTTTTAGTGGAGTGAGTCCATCTACAGACTTTTAAGTCTTCAAGTTATCCCCCTTTGACCACAGACTGTTCAGATTTCTTTAGCTTTCAGTCTTTATATAAAAACCCTTAGATTAAAACTGAACCTAGCTATTAGAAGTAAATATCTCATTGATAAGATCCATTTTGTAACTGATGTCCGATCAAGTACCATTCTAATGAAATGAACGTTTTGATCGGGAAGAATAATTAAATAAA
This sequence comes from Lottia gigantea, assembly GCF_000327385.1. Lineage (NCBI taxonomy): Eukaryota > Metazoa > Mollusca > Gastropoda > Lottiidae > Lottia > Lottia gigantea. Next base: position 2,579,377 of record NW_008707225.1, on the reverse strand, counting down.
TTAATTTGTTGAATATATGGTAATAATGCGTAGATTTCTCATACACATTTTAAAGATTAAGAGAAATAGTTTGGGGGATGGGTGGAAAAATGTCGACTTTATTAGTGTAACCTTCTTTCTTTTGCATACTCAGGGCGTTTAGTATGTCAATTTGTCAGCATGTAGTTGTGTAATCGTGCAACAAAAACCACATAAAACTATCTTAAAGATAATCATTTTATGGCACTTATCTTTCATATGATGAGAATGTTTACGTTTCTTTATTTCAATGTTTATATTAAACATAATTTCTGTATAAATACCCCAACGAGGTTGCATGCATGACTTTGGCTATAACTGATATAAACAATCTGCTTCAAACGAACTCAAAAGATTGTGAGAGGTTGTAGCCGAAAATAAGCCTAGATAATTTATTATAGCCCGAATCAAGTTAAATTCTCTACACTTTATCGCCGATAATGGCTGACCTGAGTTATAAATTATTTTTAGAGGCTGGCAAACAGGACAGAAAGAAAGATAAAACAAAAGCTAGAGAACTCAGCAATGCGTTCGTTCTTACAAGTTCATCATGTTTCTTCGTACTTAGTTAAAATTCAAGGTGGATTACTCTTCAGGGTCAATGTTTTTCTGCATATTATTATTATATTTGTGTGTTTTGTGATATGGCCCAATTTATGCTAGGTGAGTAATTTACATACTATTTGAGTTTCAGGTTTCGAGGAAATGGTTCATCTCCTAAACTAGTGTATGTTGTACGTGTTACCAACAAAACAGAACGACCTCTCGATACACTAGGCCATGTCATCGGTTAATTCATGCCAAAGAACAACGTAATGATTGATACATCACTCCTCCATGCACTAAAGTTCATAGGAATTTAATCATGTACTTAAATGAATGTCAATTAGTGCGTGCTTTGCCGAAAAGCTCTTTGATTTTGCAAGTGGTTTTGTCAAAGCAGAAGTTTGATAATGATGAACCACGAAACATTGTAGCCAAAAAAAAGTTGGTACACTCATAGCCTATATTATGTAGGTTGCCAAAAGTCATTTTACATCAGGCGTTTCAAAGAAACTATTCATTCATAAAATAAAAGAATGTAAGGTATTTCGCCTGTATTAAAGATAAGGATGGGAAGATGTAAAATAAGGTCAGGTTGTATCTATCCCATAATTTTCATGGCATGTGTGATTTATCAGCTCTGTGATACAGATATGAGAATTAAGTGTCTAAAAAGAAACAATACTATAGAACCTGTAATTTGATATTGAATGTTGAACGTTTTGTTTTAACGTTCATATTATTGAAGTTAATTAGCTGATCACATCACAGCTCATCATAAAAGAATATTACAATAGAAAATTAAGAATAAGCCCTACTTTACTACCCTATCAATAAACATGTTAAGCAATCCAAAAAGGGCAGACAGCGATACAAATATCAGGATTAGATAAAATTATAGTTGTTTTTAATGAGTAAGTCTTCTATTTCGACAAATACCTTATTCTTCGACCCATTAATAGCTTTGATATGCAGTTGTTTGTTGTTTAAATGATTAATTAACATGGTGTGTTTTATGCAACAAGTGACCCTTGTTTCTGGATGGAAAAGATAGCAGCTGAATATTGTGCCTTTACGTTTACCCTGTAGATCCGAATTTGTGTATGAAACAATCTACAAATTCGTTTTTGCGGGTGATTGTGTCGAGGTTTTCAAAATCATCAGACAAGATGTCAAATGTGTCAAATGGTATGTTACAAATGGTATGTTCCAATTTATATTAATAAAAAGTGTTATAATTATTAACATTATTACTAATATTACTATTACTGCATTCGAAACTAGTATGCTAGACTCTTTATGAAATAACGCTTTCCTCAAGTAATTTGAGGTTACTCTGATGGTTTTCAAAGATCTCTTTTGTATGCTTTTTGCAAAATATACATGAAATATGATCGTACGACTATTAAAATTTTATTCAATTACAAATCTTTTCTAACAATGGTTATTCTAGTGTAAAAATGACCGCATCGTAAACATTTTTTGACTTGATTGTGAACGGAATTTGTTATGCTTTTGAATACATAACATGGTTATCTGAGACAAGTTCGATTTTAGAGTAATTTCGATTAAAAGCTTTGGAGTTATTGTTCCTGAATTGAATAAAGCACAGTACACTTTACCTCGATAAATATGTCCACACTCGTACCCCAGACGTGATATCGGCACTTTTAGGGCCAGGCATAAACTTTTGGGAGTTGCTCCTACCCACTAATGGGTTACCATATTTTTAGAATTGTAACCATGTTAAATTTCGCATGAATTTTGATATCTTTACAAAGCTAAACAATTAATGAGTCCATCAGGACATTGTCGGATGTGCCCAACACAATATCAAAATAAAGTCGAATGAAACGAAGTAGAGAAACATCCTGACGCATCGGCTGTCCTATGGTACCGTGTAGGGCACAGCCACATTGAAAAATATCAGGCAATGTCTTGATTGTTGCATTAATGCTTCTGCTTTGTAAAGGTACCAAACTTAATGCGAAATTTGGCTTTTACCATGATGAACATTTTCAAAAACTAGCGACGTAAAAGTGCAACACCCTTAAAGAGCGAAATTTTATATCTGGCCCTAAACGTGCCTATATCACACCTGTATGTCACGTCCAAGGAACGGGTAGAGCCAGACTTAGTTCACTGCAACTCGTTTCGATATTAAGAAACACATTAATAATAACTTTAACGAGTTGGATATAAGATTTTCTTAAATGGTTTTAGGCTGTCTCTAAATTGACCTGTGAACATGAAACATAGACTATATAATATGTTTATCGATAATATTTGGCATTTTTTTGTCGTTTGATGATGCATTTCTCAATTAATTTTACTGAATTTTATGCAACGGAAGACAATATTGAGATTTTCAGTTTTCAGAATCCATATTAGAATTTTTGGTTTTTACGGTGATAAGAAAGCCTCGATTGGGCTGCATAAGGGGAGATAATTCGTTATTGACGAAGAGCAATTATATGGTCATGAATATAATTCACAATACCACCAAAGTTGCTCAAATTTCAAAATATTTCATCGATCAAGTGATAAAATAACACTTAAATATAATGTTTTCGTATGATTTAACGGATGATTAATGGATTAATCTCATTATGTAGTATTGTCAATATTTTTATTGAAAACCACTCACTATTAATGAGTCAAGTTACAAATTTCATTATATCTCCAGTGCTACACATTTGAAATTTCATCGTACAAAAAAAAATCAATGTGTGAATATGAAATACCAAAATGGACATTTTCCAGATAACAAGATATCAAATTACTCGTATTATCACTGGCGTTTTATTTAAATCTAGCTATTGTGTTATATGTTGTTTTTATAATCCGATTCTAGCTTTCTGTATGGAATATTTAAAGTAGCACAGACCTACTACTGGTATACTTTTGATCCACAAAGGTTCGTGAGTACATACCAGTGCGATACAATGCTGGAAGTCACACAGAAATGAAGTTGATTCACGGAATTTGATAGGTGATTTATTTTCATGTTGAAGCCTGCTGATCTGCCCGTCACGAATTGTGCTTGAAAATGAAGATAAATGGTTTTCAATACCTTGGTTTTAGAAGTTTCTACTAGCTAGATTTAATTATCTGGCCATTTTTCATGTCGTAGCAAATAATTTGAGATATCTGTGGCTTATATCTTACTAACAATGAAATAAGATTTTTTAATTGCTCTTTTACCTTTTCTGTTTGATTAGTTTACATCTATGAATCTTTCTTACGTAATATCTGGCCAGTGTCAGGGAAACTGGTATTACATAGACCTACCTATATTTTTAACCCTTACTGATTAATTATTTTGTTTATAACTAAGCAATATTAACACACATAACTATTTACCCACAGTCATCAATCACGAATGTAATTAATAAGTAATTATCTACATTTTATACATTTGTAATTCCATCAAAAACGTTAAATGATGGACAATAACCTATATTCTCAATTAGAAAAAACCCCAAATAGTTCTGAAAAACTCAATTTGGATACATCAGATACTTTATTCAGGCCATCAAAACTCCACTATTTCCATGTGTCTTACTTCGTCCGTCTAGACTTAAGTATCTCAAACAGAAGAGAAACCATGAAAGATTTACAACCTTAACAGTTGATGTTGTCTTCTGACCAATCCATTAGAGGTGTAAAATAACTTGTTGATAAACGCAATAAAGTAAGTGCATACCATTCTCTTTCAAATATTATGTGAACTTTACGTCCTACAATTTATTACTATATTTATGTTTGTCAATGCTCACGTACTTTTGTATACAGCAATAAACAAAAAAAAATACAATTTAAGCGTCTGATTGAGGTTAAGAATATGCAGTGTGGAACTAATAAAGTTCATCATACAGCATTATTAGAATGCCTTAGTTGTATTTCCCTCTGTTGATGCATCTGTATCTTTACGGTCTTAAAGACATAAGACTTTGTCCAATCTCCCTAGATAGAAACCTTTTTGTATCGTTTTAAACTGATATGACGTTGTTCAAATCTCCTCAAAACCTGTAGACTGAAATTGTCTTGATAAACGATTTGAAAAATGTTTGCCTTCTTGCTCTTAAATGACCATTGGTCTTACACTTACAGATGTCATACGGTTCCAACGTAAAAATCAAAGTATGGGTAGTGTATGTGTTTCACTTACTGTTTTCCGCAGCTATTTCACCGAATAAAAAAACTCTTATAATGTTTCAGCAACTATGTTTGTTGGAATTATTGAACCAAAGTAGCACCAAATAACCTTGCCATTTTCAAATTTTTAGATTTTATTTTTTCTGTGCACTAGTGTTTAAATTGCTCTTTTGGCAGAATACAATGCAATGCAAAATCTTTATCTTTACGGACGTATGCCAACCAGTTACAAACACATTTCTTCTATATTAATATGTTAAGGGCAATTGAAAATATTTAGTAGGCACTTAAGTCATGATCTTTAAAAGTGTACATGTACTGACAGGCTAATTTTATTGGTTCAGTTTCAAATCTAGCTTGGAATCTCATGCGCTGGAAACGTGTAATGTATCAGTAAAATTATAAATGACAGTAAGAAGTTGGCAGCAACATACAGACCAGATGGTCTTCAACTGTAAATGACACGCTGCCAGGATTCCTACCAAATATTAACGTCTTATTTACTGTGTGTATATAACCTCCGCCCAGTTTCTTATACAGTGACTTTAAGTGAGATTTTAAAATTACAATTTTAGGCAAATAATTATGGAATTATTTTAAAAGTTTCCGATTTGTAAATGATAGCTATGCCAATTTTAAAGTGTTCCGTTCTCTGTCCGGACCAGATCGCGATAAAATGTGCCGATGCATGGTAAAGGTAATTTTTTACGGCGCGCTTATAATGTGGACATTTTCTTGAACAAGTTCAAATTTGTCCTTGTATTCACCCAAATACTGACGAAGATAATATAACATGGGAAAATGTGAAGATCGGTTATTAAAACATGAACAGTAATCCGTTTGGTGACGATTACCATTTACATTATTGAATCCGCTCTGAGAATCGTGCACAGATTGCCTTCTCGAGGTGGGCCAGATTTGGAACGGTCGCCTCAGAACGATTGCCTGTTTTGGAAACAGATAATTTTATAAATGTAAAATGTAGTTAAGGATTCATTCCGATCTCTCGTATTTTCGTATAATTCATCTGAAATTATAACTTTACACTTTCATCAGTCCAAAGGGCTTCAACATACACCATGACGTCTTTTCTTCACAGTATATTCCACGTCCTCCGCAATTCTGATACATCCGATACTTTCCCCAGATCATCATGCTTAAAACCCCACTAATTCTGAATATAGGGATGTATGCTTGTAAATCACTGATTAAACCTAAATTGACTTGTTATTGATCCACAGTTTAAACTAAATTAACAATAGATAAACAATTAAATGTTTCAGAAGTGGTAGATAATAAAATAATTACGTAAAACATACAAGATTTCGAGTACCTCATACATCATGTACAGCTCAATGATTGAAGGAAAGGACATATCCTTAAACATTTCATTGTTTCAGAGATTTGTTGGACAAAGGTCTCATCACAGCTTGTCTACCTGAAATTTATGACCTTAAACACCACTTTAAAGCCTCTTCAAGTCCGATCGTACTGTAGTCGGAGTAGTATGACGTCACAATATCGCCGGTCCTCGACAAAGAAAGAATGACAAGGTGATTTATTGGATTGCAGTTCGGAGTTGTTGTTGCCGGAGGCTGGTGTTAGCCAGTCAACTTGTCGCTTACCAAACAGCTGGCTTGTCATTCACCTGACTATACCTGTCTGTGTAAAATTGTTGCGTTTAATCCATGCATACCAAACAAGCTTCTTACATTAACGTCGTGTGCCGTTTATTAAATAATGAAATTTGATATTAAATATGATAGTGACAATTTGATGTGTAATATTAAATCATACATACATACAATGACTATAACGATATTCTAACGTTACTGTGAAAATGCATGCATTATATAAATTAAAAGACTGCCATTTTAATTAAAGATTCATAATTTCATTCATGTAAATGACAATGCAAGGTATATCATACTTGTTATAATATACAAAACTTTAATTCCGTAATTCTAAAACTTAAAGCATCTTATCGAAATAGTAGAAGTCGACATCATTATGCTTATTTCGAAAAAGTAATCTACTCCTTACCATTGCGACGATCACAGATTGCGAGCTCTCAGGTTGACTGCTAAACTGTCAGCAATTACGATTTTTCGTTCTTTGTGACGATGCGCTCAGGTCGACTATATCCAATAGAATCTCCCTTGCAGCCAGTAGAAAATTTAGTTACTGTCCGATCCTGTTTATCGCAATGTGAGTTCATTTTTACAGTATAAAACCATAAGCCACGAAAATATCGAATAGTTTTATTGAAAATTCTATAGGAGGGCTTTGGAATATACCTTGCGACTGGCAGAGCAACAGGATTTCCTTCGACTGCTATAAACTGAAGATCGTTGTAAAAAAGAGCATACTTGGTGGTTAGATAGTGACAAAATATGATGCTTGCTGCAACGGAAACAGTAACGAACTGAATTTATATTGCTTTTATATGCAATTTTAATTTCACAAATCAGTTAATACCAGAGACTTTAAAACTGGAAACTCATTTCTGCAAATAAAACTATATTGGAGACAGCTTAAAGCTAACCTTAAAAACGAACACTTAAGTGTAGAGATGTCGAAAAATAATTAGATTTAACACCTCAGACTTGATTCTCCTGAAATGTGCAAAAAAAAAATCAGTACCAGTTTAAACCGTTGTAATTTCTAGAGCGTTGTTACGATTCCTCGTGTGCTGTTATTACATACGATGTCATAATGTCAGCAAAAGGGAAGCTCGGTAACGCTTAACGAAGCTTTTTAAGTCTATACTAGTACGTCTCTGCTCAAATGCTAAATATCCGTTAATGATTTCAATTCCAATAGGTGTTATGGACAGCTAAATGGCGTAATATCGGCTGTATCTCGTAAAAACATTTCATTATTCCTGAAAATCTATACATTCTGAAATACAAAAATTTGCGAATTACACACATTCATCGATCATAATTTTTAGGATCACAGTTTTAATAAGCATCATTTACTTCCCTTCGGACAAAACAGTCGCGGTCAATTTGTCAGTGTAACTTTTAAGAACACTCGTGTCTACCTTTTTTTTTTTAGTTTACCGTTTAGTGTAAGAAAACTAAATTAGCCAAATAATTGGCTGTGTGTTGTTAAATATTATATAGGTGATGTATTTAGTTCTGTCGGGCTTATGATCTTCCTACTAATAAGTAGTTTTAAACGAGGTAGTCTGTTACAGTAATTTGTCTTCGACACTGTTACTAATGTAATTGGTGCAATATTAGTATTAGTAAGGCTAATTTTGAGTAGCTTATGGTAATTATAACTAATACATATTTGAAAAAAGGCACCAGTGAGGTGAAGCATTTATGAATATCCATTTTCACTGCATTCAGTCTCCACCTAGATCAATGGTGCAGAGATGTAGGACGTAAAACTCCATTCATTTCATCTCCACCTAGATAAAAAAAATATTATAAGTATGTTCCATGTCACAAAAAGCCAAACCTACCTGGAAACGATCTTGGACCATCCTAGGAAGTTGATGTTTTTTTTTCGGTCACTCAGAATATATTGACACGATTTATCAACAACAATCCTATAAAAACACAATATGTAAACAAATAAAAAAGTAAACAATAATACTTGATGCTTCAAATATCTTAGAAATTGAGGCTCGTTTCAGTGGGTTCTATGGAATCACATAATTAGCAAAAAATCAGAAATTAATTGGACCCAATAGTATGTAGGCTGATACAAACTTTGTCATGGTTAAATATAGAGCATATTGTAAGAGGTTACTCCCGTATAAAAGCACTGGCCAAGTTACATATCTATTGTCACCGAGAATATAATACAATTTATTTTACTGAGTGCAAGGAGAAAGAAATGAAAAAATACCCTATATAAATTCTGAAAAGACGGAAATTATCACATAACGCAACTGTATAAGGGTGTGAATGGAATGGGGTTCGATTTGCCACGAACAAATATATTATCTGTACTTAGATTTATATTTCGACTTGTTAAGAACGTTTCAAATTTAGTAACATGTCCATCTGTCAATATAGTTTGTATAAAATGTACAGTTCAAATATGGCGTTATTAATCATCATTTGTCGCCAATTGAATATCACTTGTTGAATCTGTCCAATTAAACAATGATTTGAAAAATCACGTATTGTGAGAAGACAATCTTAAACAAATTTTCTCGACTTTGTACATGGTCGTGGGCATGTGGGGAGTGCACATGAATTTATTTCTGCAGCCAATCTGATTATTTCTATTTACATCTCTAATAGAAAGCAACTTATCATTTTCTCATTTCACGTGTTTATTTTTGACAATTGTGGAGAAGATTAGCGCTGTACAATCAAATAGCTAGAGGCTGCGAGTAAATTGGGAAGCAGTATTCTGTCAAAAAATGATTCATAACGTAATAGAATACACCTGTCAGTTGATTGGTCGCTATTTATCACGTGGTTCCATCAAACAACAGTCAAGGCGGGGTTTACTGCCTAGAATACAAGTTAGAAAATAGAGAAACATTATTTACTGCCTTACCAGCTAAAATTAATGATCATGAGTTCGTTTTTGATGAACCCTGGAACATATACTGAACCAAAATTTCCCCCGTCAGAGGAGTATTCACAATCTAGTTACATACCGACTGATAGCGGCGATTATTATCGTGGAACTTACACTTACGGATATACGACGACGGATCATGTTCGTTACGAGGAAGACAAATCAGACTCTCATTATACGTGTTCAAACTCATTAACTCCTAATCATAATGTTACTAGTCTTACAACATGTGTGAATTCATATCCCCCACCCTCCGTCTCGCCCGATACCCCTCCAATGCACGGACACTGTTTACCCCAAGGAACGGGGCATTTATCAGATGTAGAAAATGTTCCATGTGGGAGACAGAGTGGACACCCAGTTATATATCCATGGATGAAAAAATCTCAAATTCCACAAGGTGAGTGAAACTATTCCTTTCAAATTGCTAACAAAACTCTTTTGTACTTACAAAATTTGTATGCAAGTAATGTTAACTTTTATTCTTACGTCTCATTGTATACATATTGTATTCATGCACATAAAACAAATATGTCAAAGTATTTTTGGTATTATAATCTTAGATCTCGTATACAATTTAGCTTATAATTTTTTACTGAATGATTATTGTGACAACAATTCTTTTTTTTTGTCATAATTCTCTCGCACAAAACATCAAAATGAACTTACTGTCTCTGCCAGCCCATGTTTGTATTATTTAGGTCAACCATAAACGTTTGGAATACAAAATCAAAACAAAGTGTTTGACAAGAACATTAGGATTCAGGATGTGAAAAAGGAATAGCATCTGCGAGAATTTTAAAACTCTTATTCCATCTGCTTTTCGAAGGAATCATTAAGTTTTGCCTGATACACTTGCTAATTGTAGAAATGTGAGCCGATTGCTGAATAGGTCATGCCCTAGATCTATTCATTTTTGACAACCTGATATAGCAATGTTTTTGTTTTAAGAATTGTTGTATCTACAAAGCAACTGAGTTTTAAGTAAATGGATTATTCCATCTAGCAACTTGTGACATCTGTGATTACCTTAGCAGGCACCCTATCAACCTTAGTGTGTTAAAGAATCGTATTTTATGAGATATAATGAAGTAAACATTACACTGTCATCAATTTCTTACACCTTATCCTTACACATGAAAATCAGGAATTTGAGAATTTCAATGATAAATCTTAAAGTAAATATAAATTATATTTCAAATATGCTTATTGTTTAAAAAATAAAACCTTTTTTTATTTTTGAAATGATGGGCTATCAACTGAGTGAGAAGTTATTTTTGTTTAAAAAAAAAGAAAATGAGAAGGAAGGAACATTTCCATAATGTATGAAAGTCAACTACTGGCAATCCTTTCAATTATGACTATTCAGAATCATGCATGATAATCAATTTATAAATGATATACAGAATAATGAAATAAAATAGTGACAGTGTGATCCATCATGTAATATTGACTAAGATAAATCATGAAAAACAAGCTGTAGGCAGGTATTATAATAAATTATCAATAATAGACCTTCCATGTATCAGCTTTATCCTAGAAATCTGATTCCTGATATCCATATAATAGATTAACATTATTAATCAACCAAAACAACCATCAATAATATAAATAAGTTACAAACTACATTATGACATTTAATGCCATAATTAATATGCAAATGAATTGACCCGTGTGAGTAGCATTTAGTCAGTTGGATTTACATTGAAGGATGTCATATGGCATTTGAGATCCGACTCTTAATATACAGTTTGGACAATTTTGACCACAGAGCAACTATTTTCTTTACCTATTTTGATCAAGTGCATAAGAAAAGTATTAAGAATTTGAAATGTTTGATAAGAATTGCATGAGGTTTTCACAACATGAGTATATATCAAATGATTTTACCTCAAGCAACGAATAATCTTTGGTGTTTATTTGATATTCACATATCGTTTATAATTATGGCATGGTATATTTTGTCTGATTCGAGTCCAACCTCCCTGCTCGTAATTCTAATGAATATAGGAATATAGAGTGTGCAATTGCATGACAATCTCATTCGACTTGTAGCCAATGTAGTATAAACTTAAACAAGTGATTGTTTTTCTATAAAACTTTATCAAATTGGTCCTTATACCAGAGAAACATTAATACAACATTGATCCATCTGAAAGTTCTATTATTCAATGAAAATCTGAATTTTCTGAAATTTCACTACTATATACTACCTTAGTCATCTACACACAATCTTAATGGTTTTATAGAAAAAAAATTAAGTCGGTTCAGAGGTAATCAAAGTATTTATATGTTCTTTTTCTTTAAAGCAAATCTGATAATTCTTTACAATTGAGAATCGTAAATTGCAAAAGTGAATACAATCTAATTCTTTGCATTTACAATCTTAGTTATTTTATAGAAAATCAAACATGGTCGAAAAATTCGATATTATTATCTAAACGCAATCATCAAAAAATAATACAGAATCCAAGTTAATTATCTGAAACGGCCAGTGCTAAGGACATCGTTATTATAAAAATTATTACTCCAGAAGACCAATCAAACAATTATACTCTTATGGATGATTATCTTTAGATGAAGTGAACAAGAAAAGGTTCAAATCCTAATCTCTTCATGTCTCCCTAATCTTTCAAAAGAACGTGAAAATGAATATTCATTTGAAACACTCAGTTCAGTTACAATTAGTCTCCACAGATTGCATAGTCATACATTGTTCATGTAAAAGCAATACTTTGTGGAGCACCTCACAGCAAATTTTGGTCATATCATTCGGTTTATCTCTGTTACTTAGCCATTATTTCGCAATTTCAACCGAAACAAATCAAGGAAACTTACTGGTTATGGCTAAATGTGAACAATGTGAACGTGTATGATTTTTTTGTCAGTCCAGCTATTCTGGAGACGTGTTTCTAAATTTAATGTATACTGACAATTTGACAGTTTATATGACTACTAGCAGGTATTTTTACTCTAAATATAATGTAATAAAGAGAAAACTCCAGACAATAAAATGACAATAAATATCATTCATTAAATATAAGACATTGTTATTGCCATTGTGTTATGTTGTAACAGCATATCAAGTTACAAGCAACTTTACAGTTCTACTATAGCTTTACATTATGAATCTACTCTTACAGAGTACCGATACTTTATGGATATCGCTGCTGTATTCAGCTCTCTGTGTCAATTTTCATTATTCAGATCTTGACTATACTATGCTAGCTAGCCAGGCAAGGTAACATACGTCCAATGATAGCATTCGGAAATAATATTTTTGTTTTAATTGGACGTTTTTTTTTATACGAGATCACAAGCTTGTCTGGAACTAATATACTTAAGTATAAATAAATTTTAAAAAAACGTTCTTCTAATTACCACTACATTTGACCATCAATTAGACATGAATTTCAAGTTCCACCAGGATCGGATAAATGCTGTAGCTTCTAATAATTGTTCAATCTCTCTATGTGTGCATTGTTGTTCTTCATCATTTATGAAGCTAGGTAGGTCTTGTATAGTGCCCAGCTAAAAAGCAATCAACCCCAAAACACCCCTTTATCTATCTTTACATGTGTCTAAAATGTAGCATGAATTGTAGCAGGAGTTGAAAATAACAATGATTTTCATTTGCTGTAGACTTCTAGACTTTTAGACTTCGCTGTAAATCTACACATTTTGCCACTTTAATCAAGATGTCATTGTAATAAACAATAAGAATTATTGTACTGTTTCACACTTTAATCTGGCTTGAATCTTACAATGTCAACATCTTTTCCATCAGAAGACCACACATACAACATTTAACAACTGTGGTGAAGAAATAGTTAAAATCTCTGAGAATGACCGATAAGCGACAGAAACTCCTGCTAACATTACCCAGATCAGCTTCAAATTGATTATCTTGAGACAGGCGGACAAACGATGAAAACATTATTGCCAAGTAGTCTTTTTAAATCAATGTTCATTGAATTAATCATAAACAGATTCTGTATCAAAAACATTTAGAAGGAAAATGAATTACATGAACAATAGCACGCTCTGCTTCTAGGTGGGTATCAATGTTTTTCAAACTAGGTGATGACAGCTTACCTCCAACAGTTGCATCAGGTGAAAAAAAAGCAATTTCATCTTAGTGTGTAAACTGATTGAAAATAAGATTAATATACTAAATTGGGTGTTTATTGTTCACATGGTGCTCACATCTATCAGTAGAAATATTTATTTTGCATTTGGCTTGAAGTGTATTCAGTATTTTAGTATTCAAAAGCAACGCTGTAATGTTTGCTTAATTATGTCAAATATTAAGATACACCTATTAATACGATGATCAAAATTATTTAAGGTATTAAATGGGATTTGAAAGATGATTCCTTAAATATCGGACATTTTACGTTACAGTAGTCGTGCTTTGCTTGCCTTGATCCCAGAACTACACACCGATAGTTCACGACCAGATAGTAGTTTTGTACGCCCAATAATGAATTTGGCTCATTTTGAATGAACGGTTTTTGAGTTATTGCCATTGACTAAGTAAAAATATACCAAATGATCTGGTAACATGATGGGGGCTACATGTATAAATTAATCTTAGTCAAGTTCAAATTTGTCTATGTAGATGAGCGCTTCTTAGTGTGAATTTGATGATAACTTAAAAATATATCTTTGAAAATTTAAGAAATGAGAGGAGAATGATAATTCAATGTTTCTGGGTTATTACTATTGATTTAAAAAGATTTGGGGAGAAACTCGGCATAACTGACCGTAAATTGATGAGATATTCAGGGTTTTTGAGCTACAAATGCATAATGAGAAAATTTCGTATTATTATGAAGATCTGTAATATATTTTTTGTCAATAAAGATTTAGCTTTCATTGCTGCCAGCTGCCAGTGAGCTTATGTTACCTTGCCTGACACGCTATCTTTTAAAATCAATTACTCTGGCTTTTTATAATCGACCAATCCGATCGCTTTTAGATCTAATTGGTGAAAAAGACATCGTTTTATTTTTCAAAAAATATCAATTTACTAAATAAGTTTAAAAATTACCCTTTTATCAGTACATACATACTAGGATAATGATAAAAGAGATGATATATATTACATTAGACTTTAAATAAATAGCTGGGGGTCTATTTATAAAAAACACATATTTAAAAGTAGACTTTTGATCTCACAATATTTTGAAGTCATGCGCGTACAATCATCCTCAGTTTCTGTCAATTTATAATTCATTTCTCTCCCTGTTGAATAAAACATGATCACAAAATAATGAAATTGACTTCAGATCTGTCAACTGAACAATTTCCAATATGTCCTTCATGACAAACTCAGTGGGTATCACAAACTATCTGTTGTTTTGTGTACGTAAAGAGAGTGTCATATTACACTGTGGGTTTAATTATGTACGTATTTGAAATATAAAAACTTTATACATGTGTCAACTAATAACAGTCAAATTTTTCAAATATGTGGAAAACGAGGCATCATTAGTACTTTAAAAGCTTAAATGAAAGTTCAAGAAATACTTATTTGACAAACTTTATATCATAGTACATTGTAGGAATTTTGTGTCTTAATTACTTAAAAACGATGCAAAAGAAATGTGCAAAACTCAAACTGCTTTTACTGTTGTGAAAAAGTTATGTGCCAATTCCATAAGGAAATGAAGAAATGAAATCCTTATGAAATGTTTAAATGGATTGTCACTGGTTTTAAAATAATGACCTATAACTAAATATCAGAAGATCTTGTATTTTTAAAATGTTTATGCATCTTATAGTGTTATAAATTGATCACTTAGTAATATTTTCTTTGTTGTACTGTATTATGTTTTCTAATGCTATACTTCAGTTGAAAATTCTCCTCATTTCTAGTTTCAGGCAACACGTTGGCAATTGTGGATTCCAAAAGAAACCGAACAGCTTATACCAGACATCAAGTTCTCGAATTAGAAAAGGAATTCCATTTTAATCGTTATTTGACCAGAAGACGCCGAATAGAGATTGCACACACCTTATGTCTGTCAGAGAGACAAATTAAAATCTGGTTTCAAAATCGCAGAATGAAATGGAAAAAAGAACATAAATTACCGAACACTAAGAGTCGAATGCTAGAAACGGGGTTAGATGATGACGATATGAGTCCGACAGATCTGACAGTTATTTAAGATTAGATTCATCAGGTTTTATGGAATTTATAATAAACTGAGAATGTGTGAGGTATGGAATCCTGTATTTTATTCTCATGAAATGACGAAAGACCCATCAGCAAGAATATGTTTGGAAGTGGAAAATTGGATCTCATGTTACTATATTGTAATAAAAAAATCTTTTCTGTCCGCTCTTCTCCTTCTTGTATCAAAGTGTTATTCCTAGTGAATCGCCAACCATTGAACCCCAAGATGCTTCAAACTTTGATATTACGTGAAATGAAAGTTACTTGACATGCAATGACACTAGTGGCGATAAGAAACAGTGACATCAGGTGTTTCAAGTGATTGTAAGTTATTAACACTTCCGATGGTAGACAGTAGTTCATATAGTAAAACAAATTATACAATGCGTTTTACTGAACCAGAATGGTGCTAAAATAGCATTTATTCATTCTTGACATAGTAACACACTCGTGATCACTGAGTTATATAGTTCTATTCTAAAAAATGCCTCTAAACTGAAAATGTTTTTTGGCTTTGTTTTAGACACAGCTCATAAAATACGCCAAAGAGAACACGGAGGCCCTTTTAAAAGATATGCCTATTCGACAACTCCAACCACTGGATGTTTCATATCCCCTTCTTATTCATAATGAAATTCACAATAATTCATCCTAAATTTACGATTATATGAGAAATAACTCCTATAATCGTATTTCATGAACCAAAGACGCCTTTTTGTTTTGTTTACTTTTGTTTAAGTACTCGGTTGTTTTGTCCCTTTCTATTTATAGGTCATGTTTTTGATGTAAATAATCATAAGTATAATTAATAAAAGAAAATCCAAAGAACATTTTCTTGTGTACTAATATCGATTTCATCTTGATGTATGCTCTGTTTTTCTCCTTGTCTTGTGAGAGTTCCATTCCTATATTATGTTGTGTTCGTATGACTGGATCGAATAAACCTTTAACCGGCTTTCCCCAATTTTAATTTCATTTCGATGCATTTTGGCATACATATATATGGTTACTAGAATTTATAACAAAGAGTTGAGACATTGGTTTGTAAGGTAATACTATGTGTGCTCAAATTGTAAATTTAAGTGTAGGCTCTATACGTATGACGGATAAACGACTTCGGAAATACAGACTCAGTATTTTGGAGACTAATCTTTACAATTTCTTATACTTATTGTTTCAAATCCTTTGATATTTTGACTATACTTTGCTGGCTCATTATTCCTGATTAGATACACCTCAAATGACTTACTTTCACAAATCCAGAATAGGCAGTGCAAAATTCAGAAATATTTTTTTTTTTCGTATATAGTATCCTACAGATAAACTGCTTACTTATCTCCATTAACGTACATCTTGAATAAGGGAAGCAAGATTTGTTTGTCAGAGGATGCATCGTAGGTGCCATTGTCAAGCTGAAGTTACCACAATTATAGCTTAGTAATCAGTGGGGGTTACAGAGCTTCTACAAATTTTGAATTCAACCTCGACAATTGCCCCCTCATTGTGTTAGTCTGCGCCCTATTTATACCCCCAGTCTCGGAAGGGTGGCGGTGCCACTGATAATTTCGTAATTTGGAGGTGACGTTTCAGATATACTGACTTAGATCTGTCTTATTATAGAATTGGAAAAGATTTTCGTCGAGTTTGATGGTTAAAGGGCATCAAAACATTCACCCCGAACTAGTTTTGCCTTATTCTCACAATAATTGTACGAATCAATAAAATAACTCTTCGCGCAAATAGGTAACTTAATATGGATCTGAGCGACATTTAGGAAGACACCGGGTGACTGATTGAAATAGATGCCAGTTTTTGTGAAATCAATACCATATCGCTTTAACAAACTAGAAGACGTTTAAATGCTGTAGGTGTGAAACAAACATTTACGAATTCCAGTGGTGCTGAAAGAGCATCTGAACATTTAAAATGTTTGAAGCAATTTAAATTTTTTTATGTTTTCATTAAAGTAGACGATCAAAATCAGAAATACTTTACATTCGTAGCTGTAACGTTCTGAAAGACCTGTTCACACTTGTCTTCATTTTTCTCTTATCTCCCGATAAGTGCAGATCAGAAGTCATAAAATCAGGCGGTGTCAGGTCTGAAGAAGGGTGACAGAAACTTCAACGCTTCTGCATAAAAACCGGGTAATGGCGTGTCAGAAAATAATTCAATTAAGATATAACAATGTGTTGAGTGAAGTTACTGGGCCTACCACGTGCACATTTCATGTCTCAACAAATTTGCATTCAAATTGTTATTTTTCAAAACCTTATTTCCTCGTCTACCTTATATAAGGAGTAGCACAGGATGCGAAATACTGCTATGCCAAGAATATATCATTGTATCGTGTTGTTGTCGAGGTGTTTGAACAATATAATATTGGGTTTGATCCTCAGTACAGGATACCACAGTGGCCATATTCTTAAGAAAAATAATGCCAGTACAAATATTTGAATTTTCGGAAAGGAATGCCAACTTGGCAAACCAAACTACATCATCAGTTCTAGTGACTTTTTGGAATGCCCCGAAAAGAAGGTTAGCATTGCATTTATCAGACAGCAAATACGAGCACAGTTAACTTGGAGCATGGTTTATTCGGATTTTTGAATATTCAAACACCACGGCAGAGAGAATGTTCGTGAACGTTTAATGTTTCAACACGAACTATTGGAATGTAATTAATCTGTAATAACTCGAGAACATAATCTATGATTAATTAATGTTCTAATGATATCAAACAACGTGAAATAGGGAGCCAACAAACAAACTACAAACCTTTACACGTCATTTAATAACACATGTTTGATGTTTAATTGTATTACACCATTCTGTTAGATACCTGTTTTCAATTGTACAAGTGTAACATCTTTTACCTGTATTATTCTCTACATTATGCTCGTGTCTTTCAAGTTATACAAGCCTTTCATCTTGCCGACATCGGTGTCTGTCTATGAGCAATATGTTAAAAGAAACCGAAATATTTCAGCTGTCACAATTCAACATTATAACCAAGAATTCCGCTTTCGGAATATTGGTACTGTCCTTAAGATTGACATGGGAAAAATTCTGTAAGAATACAAGATCGTTTTCGGAAATGAATACTTAGTAATTTAGCAATGAACAGTTTTGAGATGAGTTTACAGTGTATATGATAATTTTACTGTAAACATAAAAACTAAAGCAGCGGCTGATAGGCAAATAACTAACTATTGCTTAAAATGACAATATTATGAAATGAGTTGATATTTGAAACATTTATTCGATATAAAAGGAAAATGTTGGAAGACTTCATATTCATGTGGGCGTATAAAAACATTGCAAGTGACCTTTGCTCCATTTTGCTCGCTGTCTGTTCTCTAATTTTTCATCAGTGATATTGGTTATTATTTGTTTCTTTATTTCATGAAAGACAAGAAGGAACATAACATACTAATAATTATTCTGTATTATCTGAAGAATTCTATTGCCATCTTGCCGTCTGAGAGACGTATAGGTTTTCGGCAATTATCATTTTAAAGAAAAAACATATATCAAATTACCCATTTCCCTTCTATTTTCTGATTTCAAATTAAGATCAAATGAAATGATATAAGCTTTAACATATCGTAAATCTTTTAAGTTGTCTACTTGTCACAGAATTGACATTGATGTAGACAAAAACAGCACAAAAATAACGTTGTAAAAACTCTGGTGACTAAAAGAAATTCAAGCTACATCAAATAGCATTGTTTTAATGCAATGCGACAGAAAAGGGATTTCATAGGTCAAAGTAGTCCAGTTTTTGCAATGTGAATGGTCATTAATCATAATCATATATACAGGTAAAGCTTATCTTCTTTCACAATGACCCTATCAGACACATACACAACGCATTGAGGTGTTAAGTTTCTTGGTAGTTTTTCATTCGACGCAAAAGAACTGATTTGACAATTTGTTTCCAAATTTGTAATTTTGGTCTGCCCTACTAAGTTTGGATTTGGACAGACTATGGAGATTGGATGGGATGAAACCTCTCAACCTCCCAAAAAATTGGCCGTTTGTAGTTTTGAACTAGTGAAACATTTGTCAGTTACAATAACTAACTTTAAGATGGAACTGGTTCCATCAATACGATTTGTTAAATAGGTTTATCTCCCCTTAATGGTATTGCCAGGAACCAAGTTTCTTTTAGGTTTACGTTTCTCGTTCAACCAGATGAGATGAAAGAAATGTCTAATTTTATCGTGGATATTGACAGTTGACCAGTCGTAGTTAAAAACACCTACCACCTCAATGAATAGTAGACTTGCATACTTTTCTCTCCAATCTGAGCTTAAGAAGACTTGTAGAGACCGATATTGTCCAATGGATCGAATTTTGGCCAGCTTTGACTTCCTTACTCTTTTAAACTGTCTAGGGATCTTGAACGTACACAGCCTATAGCACATGGGGCATTGGTGTACTGTTGGACGACTTAAAGTTTTTCCCTCTAACCTTCATCACTGGCGGCCAAAAATAGGGTTAAAAATCCAAAGATAAGACGTGATTAAATCTAGGTTATCGATCTCAATTTCAATAACATATACCTTTACAAAATATAATTGGGCATAACTCAACAAAAGCACATAATAAGTTCCCTCAAATACTCTTTTTTTAAATTCGGTCAAGTCAACTGAAATATATTCAGCCCAATCCTCCACGTAGACAGCAAACTTGTATTTCAGAAATATGATAATAATTTGAAGTGAAATAATAAGACGTCAAGTGTCAGTGTCACTTATTTAATTTTAATATGGAAATGAAAGTGGCATAATTCTGTTGACTGTAGCAACATATCCGTGTTCTTAAACTATGACATACGTACACTAGGCTTGTCATGACACTCAAAAATAGGGAAGTCGCCATTTAAATATACGTGAAAATAAATTTACTATAACATACTACTAAATTAACCTATTTTTGTAGAGTAATTCTGTTTCAAGGAAGCAAGCAACAAATAAGATTAAAATACTCGAGAAAAACTTTTGATGAGATGTGAGATGAGATGAGAAAAGAGGATATGCATTCCTTGATATATCTATTGCTTTTCCAATATATTTTTTGATCGACGATAAGAACGTGCAATGGTTGAACTATTTCAGCATGTTTCAACGTGTTGGCACTGGTACAATAATTTCGGAAACAAAATTGTTCCCATTGCGAGCTTTGTTTTTTAAAATCTCGTTTAAAATTTATGTCTTTACTTTGTGTTTCTACTAGTAAAATTTGAGCCTTCCGTTTTGCAGTTGGCAATATGCGCAATTTCAGTGGTATAGTCACTCTGTGCAACCAATAAGCAAAGAACAATATTTGAACGATCCCAAATGGACTTGTAGCCTTGTTTACAAACCTAGTTACCGAGACCCATACCCCCTTTAAAGTATACGGTAATGACTGTCCAATTTGTATACATGCTCCGTAACGAAATGATATTCGCCATGCTAGATAGAGGGTAATCGATTATTCTCCAGGAAAGAAAGTGAAATCTGTGCCTTATCGTTTTTCTCCATCGATTGTCAAGTTAAAATGGATTGAATAATGATAAACGGGAAATAAGGTTAAACGGTAATAAATGGCTCCTTTTTTCGTTCATCTCAATTTTACACATATTTAATGATACGAACCGTCGACAGTTCAATGGATTTAATGTATTGAGGGCTTAACTGGAGGCCGACTTTTTTCTCATCCATTGTGAAATGTACAGTTTGTCGACATTCAAAACTCATTAAACTAGATGAGCAAGAATTGTAATTTAGCCTAACATTTTGTGATTTATGTCTTTATTCGCAGTAAAACTGGTTTTCTTCTCTCACAAATCTTAGTTGGTGGCCTCTTCTTTTGTAACAATCAAGAATTGCTAACTTTGTGTTATTATCAAATATTTGTGGTGTATTTGAAGGTTCTGGTTTAAGGATATTGTTTATGATATACTCAAGGAATATTGTAGTATTTTAAACATGTTGTCAGATATATCATTCATCTTAATTCAGGTCAGTGTGATCTTTTTTAACGATTTTTTTTACTGGGTCATTTCTTTTTCCATCGCCATTTGCCATCACCGACGGTAGGCATGAACAAATGCTGCCAAAGTACATCGATTGTTGCTTGTAAGCACATGCCAGTACGGTCGACGCTCTGAATGCTAGACTTGCATGCTTGGTTTGGTATTTCAAATTTTATATATTAGCAATAAGTTAATTAAATGATTTGTAATTTCATTCAGGATATAGTTTTATAAATATACGTCGATTCGAATATGCACATTGCTATCTTTATTCTATTGTGATACATGGAGTGTTTTCAAATAAAGAAAGAATATTTTCCGATGTTCGATTGGTTAGTTTCAAACACAAACCATTCCTCTTGGGGCACAAGAAAGACACATGTCAGAGGGTTCTAATTTTTAATGAACTTCTCTTAAACAAATAGAGCTAATTAATTGTAATCATTAATTATAAGATGTTGTAAGAATCAGAAAAACTTGATGCCACCCTGCTAGGAATTGACAGAGAAATTAATGGCTGGTACTTATAATTATCTACTCGTATTGACATTGCAGACGATCGCTGGCGTTATGCAATATTTAGCCTGCTTGCATTTTTGAAAGTGAATATTTTAGCTTGTGGTGCTAAGGCAAATTTAAATGGTTTATTGCTTGACAAACTCTGAAACATTTTGCATTGTATGACAAAAATCATTTTCCAAATGGAAGTTACCTCCCTTGTATAGTAAGTAGACAGAAAGGCTTTATTCGTGAATTTAAAATGAAAGTAAAACGTTAGACTGGATACAAAAAGGGGAAAAATTGGTAACAACAAATCGTATTGAAATGGGCCAAACTGTTTTATAAAAATCCTAATTGCTTAATTGATTAATTAACAAATTTTATAATGAATTTTCACATCTTAAATATTCGACACAAAATACTGTGACATTTACACTGATTTTACAGTTTACATAGTAATGATTTTATCGTCTCTCCACAAATAAAATGTTAGAACAAATATGAGTTAAGATATTTTACAATCTTTATTTATTAAGACATCAATAACCTCAATATAGACGACCATACTTGACCACTGTTTATTTATTCTAGTGTTCACTACACAGTTCCTTATTATCATTAACGTTAAATAAATAATTTGCAATCGATTTGTTTGGGAATTGAATGACAAATGGAGAAAAAAGAACTCATTTATCATCCTCAGAGGGTGAAACTTTGCAGAGAAAACAATTTGTATTTGGAATTAAAGTAAAATGGTCAATTTCCTCCGTTTGGCCTCTGACATGTACAGATTAGAGCCATAAATCTTAACTGACCATTGGGTATTGTATTTTACTAGTGGTCAGCTGGACTGACAGATAAAAGAGAAAAACTGGCCAATAACTTAACATATGATCACTATACAGAAATATTTGAATTTCCTATACCAACAGCTTGATATCTACCGACATAAATAAGAACCATTTTTGATTTAAAATTGTGTTCTGTAATTTTCCATTACAAAAATAAATTTCGCCTTCCTTCCTAGAATAAGGTATCTGGTAGTCATATGTATAGTGTGCTTGTTAAGAGATCTGTTCTCATCATTTACAGCATGGCACTACCAGGAATGCGGATGCTTTGTTTAACACAGATCATGTTTGAGAAATCTGTGGACCATGTTTTCTGTAATTCACTTATAGACGTCTGATTGTATTTTGGCGGGTTCATTAATCATTTCCTTCGGTGTGAGATGATCAGAAACTTGGAGATCATTTATTTTAACTTGGATGTCATCTTCAAACATCACGACTTTCTCCTAATCAAGATAAATATCTGTGTGGAAACAATGCGAATTGGAAATATTAGCCAACTCACGGGATTAATGTGAGAAAAGACGGGTTAAGCCGATTTTTGTCCTTTTTTAATTGGACTCCGAAACGCTTACACTTGACCTTTGCACGGAAATAAGCAAGAGACCATTTAAAACAATTGATGAACACAAAAAAGAATTTTTGTTTATTTTCTGAACATTAATGTAGTAAGTAGTAAACGTTCCTCAAAACCGACAAGATTTGACAAGAAAATAGCAAAGAAATGAATGAAGTAAAAGTAACGAATTTGGTATCATTAAAAATTAAATATCTGGCATTCACATGAATTAGAAAAGGTATGGTAGGAATTCTACAATCATAAACACAAAGTTTTCAGTTTGAAAAACTGATTTTATATGACACTCATGGCATTGCGAACACGATAACTTTGCATAGCATGAGAGGCCATTTTGATCGGAGAAGCTTAATGATGTCGTTCCATGATTACACTCATATTGTATGCATTATTTATATTGTGATCAAAGAATTCATGTAAAAATACATTTATTTAAATATCTCCAACATATGGTTTGTAGATTCCTGTAATAAAATTCAAACTCTAAAATACTAATATCATTAATCGACAAAATAATTCATCTAAAATTGAATTTAAAGTATGCAGCAAATGCAAGAGTGGAAAGTGGTGAATAATTTGATAACAAGGGACCAGAAAATAATTTGATTATCATACAAGTAGAAATTCTAATTTAATTTGGATCGTGATCTGAATATATTTACAATAAATACATCGATGCCAATACCCAGTCACATGACAATTTACTATGATTTGGGCAATGGAGATATTTTTTTTCTGCTGAAGGCTTGCATGATGTGTATAATCAGGAGCGTTAAATGGGGTGTCTTGTCCAATTTTCGGTATCTTTTTGTAATGACAGAACGTCAGTTAAATCATGAATGTCGATGATAAATTACCAAATATCGTGTTATTTCGTCTCATCATACGCTCTATGCTTTTCTAAAAGATTGCTTCCACGTCATTACAGTCGCCAAATTGAAAGGCCTTCTCTGATCAATTGCATAATTCATGCAAGAAATTTCCATACAAACAACAGTACGGAGATGAAGGTGATAGTTAAAATAGAGTCTTAGAATAATTTAAAGGTTGGCTACCATTCGAGTGGTTTTTGAGGTTTGAGGCCGTCTCGCTAATTATACAATTAATGCTAGGGTAATGACTAAAAAGGGGGTTTAGTTAGCAGCAAACAATAGGCTAAATTCATTTTACGACAACTTATTTCAAATGATTGATTAACTTTCCTTATTAACATAATTAAATGGAAACAATTTAAATGTGACATGAATGTTACTCTTACTTTCATTGTGTGTGGCATTCATGCTCGCTTTGATTTTTCACCCTAAGCGAATGTGCGGTCGTTTGGATAAGTATGATATGACGTGT
The DNA here is from genome assembly GCF_000327385.1 of Lottia gigantea. Classification (NCBI taxonomy): domain Eukaryota; kingdom Metazoa; phylum Mollusca; class Gastropoda; family Lottiidae; genus Lottia; species Lottia gigantea. The sequence continues at coordinate 2,554,628 of NW_008707225.1, read as the reverse complement.
ATTTGACGACTGTTGAAAATAAAATTCAACTGGAAGTTTTTTTCTCTAAGGAACATTGTAATGTTGAATGATAAAAATCTTACGTGCACTAAAGGCAACATTTTTCTATATTGAATTAAATTTCGTTTTAAAAAGAATCAGATAGTTCTACCCTGCTCATTTATTAATCAGAATTTTCATCAAAATATTTTCAGATTTGTTTGATGTTTAATTTGAATTTAATTGAAAGTGTACTGTGATTTATTGCTAGCTTCATTATCATTATCCCCTACTGATATCGTTCTGTTTTCTACTACTATGTTACTGATGAAATGTTTTTAACAATTAATGACAATTAACCGTATGATGACGTCTTCACCATTTCACCACTGTTTTATTGTCGACTCCCAACTGATAATTAATTTTAACACAACTAATCTGTTATGTCTTCAATTTGTCCGAGCCTGGGAGGAGGCGAAGGAGGAGATGCTACCCTTATGGGGATAAAGATGTTTCTATAAAGTGTTCAAATAAGTCAATTTGGCATCCTGCTCAACAGTTCCCAGTTTCCCAGCTGTCTACAACCTATACATAGGCCACGTGGATCTCAGTAAACTTTGACAAAATCATAATTTATGGCCTTTGCGTTCATTCAATGATTTCAATGGTGAAGGACTCCTTTTATGTGTTTATTTTCAGCGATGTTTGTGACCTGATCAACTGTGCCTCATTAAAACTTCTCATCTCTCTATCACACTACATGAATTCAACATTTGCTTGGCAGTAACTTCTTAACCTTGACTAATTCATCAACTTGGAAATACTTTACTTAATTGTTATGTTACTTAGTACTAGATAGTCAAGTTTAAAACACCTCTAGAATTGTAGGAATATTTTATCTCTTTGATGATGTAATTAATTCCTGATGTTTTGATCTCTTAACTTTTCTCAGGAATTGTTCCAGGATCTCAATTGAATATTTTTTACATGCCCAAAATATTCAGCAAATATCTAAGTCATTATTTAATACAGTTATATAGTTCGCACTGAAAGCAATCCAAAACTTATGCCAATTCAACTCCGACTTCTGATGTTATTCATTACTTTCCCATCACGAAACATTTAACACCAATTTTTATTTTCCTGAGTACAAGAAAGTTATGTTTTTGTCGAATATCATAATTTTCTGGCTAGGACATATTTAATAATATTTTTACTCGTAAATAATATTTTGAAAATGATATTTCGGAAGTGTTGATATATTTGAACTTGTTGACTTAAGTTTCAACACGGTCCCAATAACTGTGTTTAAAATCAGTCAAAAGCCCATAAATTAACTGAAGCGGATAATGTAAAGAACATAATTGTAGATTATCAAGAGTTAAAATGTAATAAAAACCTGTATTTATATTAAATAATGTAATTCTCTATTTATTGTACTACATTTGATTAATTATGATATATGAGGTAATATGCAATATTATATATTCATTAGAATTCAACAGATTATTCAGCTCAGTAAGTTTAGAAGTGTGTGTATTGTGATGATCGTGTGTATTTCTGCTTTACGACATGATCCGTATGTAATTCATGTTTCCTGAAATTAACATTGTGTGCAGTGATGAAATACAGGCCAAGTTACGAATGATTGGAAAGGTTATATAAACTTGTGAAGTCCATTAGTGACACTTGCAGCATCTAAATGCAGCGTTCCATTTTCGCGTACAATACATTTTTAATGTTGTCTGGAAGTCTATGACGTCACAAATTCAGTCGTTTAGGGGAGTAAGAACTTAGATTGTATTGTTTATATATGGTATATTTATACTTTCATACTATTCTATTCACAATCACAATATGATTAAAAATATATTCAAAATAAGAATAAGCATAAAACTACATCATTTGCGACACGGATAATTATTTACATTAATATATATATATATTTCAAAAAATCTTAATTTATAATCCCTAAGTATGGACTATTGCTCCAAATTCAGTACTTTCTGTCGGATGTAAGAAAGCTATCAAAATACACTGTAGTTCATTGAATTTTTTTTTACCGTTTGATTGGAATTTAAAAAAGGGTGTTTTTTAACGACTTGACCGCAAGAAATGAACGTTATATTGGTGATCCAGGAGGAAAATTTGGTTGTTTCTCATTACCAATGCAAATCCCTTCATATCTGTCTTTTCAAGACAAAGATTGGATGAAATCCTTGTCAATCAAAGAAACAAACAACTCATTAGTGGACACATCATCCTCAAATCTCTTCGTTACATTCTCCATTTGTCTTGGGTAAAAGAAGTGGCTAAATATTGGTTGAAGTAAATCGCCGTTCCAATATCGATATCTTAGTATTGTGACATCCAACTCTCCAATGTGTCAGCTCTAACAAATGATGTTTCTATGGAAAAGATTGAAGGAAGAAATAGAGACGGGAAATTGTGGTTAGATGAGGATATGAGATAGTCTACACCCAATCAGTCTTTCATCTTGTCTTTCTATCGTCTTCTTTCTTCTCTAACGACATTTCACTTTAGTTCTACAACTTAGTTAAATGTCATCTATTTCTTGAAAGAATTGCTGTAGAATGATTCATTCCATGATAAAAGATGCGAAGCCGTTCTCTTACCAAATCGTACATAGAAAAGATGATTAGGTAATAGTTTTAGATTTTTACAAGTATCGAGACACACGACAAGGTGTGTATCATTGCCGTCTTTCGCGGGAAATCTTCCATGCAGATCACGAAGAACAGTCTACGAGACAAATTATTTTATTTACTTTATTTTCCGATTATCACCCGACTCAGGTATACACAGGAAATTATGAAAGTCAGCACAGTTTTGTTTTTGGTCGACAAGAAAACCATAGTCTATAGACGCCTTGGTCTAACTAGACCTTCAATGAAGCAAGGAAAAGGACACAAGAAACAGCTTTGCAAGGAACTTCACAAGACCATGGTAACCATGTTCACAGGCGAAGAAACATCTTCAGGATCTTTCTACTGGGATTCGGGATAAATAAGATCGTGATGGTTGTTCTCTTTGGTGCAATTCACTTCTAAACAACTTTTACTCCCGATATTACCATTCTTTGGACGAGATTTTTGATCAACGGAATTGTCTTTCTTGTACGGATTTTTATACAAAGATGCACCAAGCGACACTATATAGCAACTCAAGAATATAGCAATGGACCTTGAAATTTATGGTACTCCCCAAAATAGGCGAAACTTACAATATTTTTATTGTTTTTAGTTTGTGTCAAAGATGAGTAGATTTTCTGACGATGTAAGAACTTTTGACCGAATAACTACCTTAAACTGGGTGTCTGCTTTTTTTTCGAATAACTCTCAAGGGAACTGTGTCATTACCCATTTCATTTGAGAGTAAATCGTTTTTTTTTTAGTTGGTCGAACTGTCATACATTCAGCTAACACTGGACTACGAACTAGCTTGAATTGGTCTTGAAACACATTTCGCATGAAATACTATCTCCAAGATATGTGATATTATGCACATTTACACGATAAAAGTACAAAGTAGAACAAGGACAATAAATAATGTTACATATATTTCAATATTTTTAAATTTCTACAGGGTTCATCAATCAAGTTTCGTTTAAAATTCGTCAAGGGATGTATATTTTTCGACAATTATTCAATGTTGCAAGGCGCAAACACCAGTTCTCGCATAAATAGAACACTATTTTATTCGCTTTCAAGCAAAAATAAGCAGATTCCCTTTCACATGACAGAAAATTGCTGACAAAAGAGAGTTGGAATTGACTGTACGACACCTACTCTTTTTCGCAATGGTGAGAGGGCCACCCTAGATCGGAATATATTTGTTACAGAAAAGTTTTCAACTAGAAATAATACAAGTCGCATGGTATCCATATCAGAACATATATAACAAAATTTGAAAGATGAGAAAAATATGCACAGGAAGTTAGAAAATCAATCTGTGGAAATCCTGTATAAGGCTATGTGAAGATGTCAATACACCATAACATGGATAAATCATAATGTCTAGCTTCATTTCTCCTGATTTAATTCTCTGTTATAATTAACACTCAAACAAGTTCAATGTGAAAATATGATTAATAATTTATCAATATTATTGACAGAAAATCTTCTCTTTGTGTCTGCCTCGTTTCTTCATATATTGATTTTTTACGGATATGTTCACTTATTCTAGCTCATTGCATTAAATTCTTCAGAAATTGCTAATTTCGTCCATTTGAAGCGGAATGTCATAAAACAGTTAACTGAATATTTGTCTTTGAACGTTATTTATTTTCCATAATCGAACATTCTAATTAGCAGAGGAAAGATTCATTTTTGTCTCGATTGTCGTTTCACTATTTCTATAATCTCTTAAAAGTCTAGCAAAAATTAATAATAATTATAAAGCGATGATGTTTTTTCAAAAGTGTGCAAATTGGAGTTGGTTTAAATTGACAATTACTTGTAAATATTCAGAAAATTTAATTGTATGTAAATAAATTTTAAAATGGTGTACATGTACTATTATGTTGTTCCACTTTTGGCCAATAATATTGGAGTCTGGTAAAAGAAAGATTATCAGAATGGCGATCAGAACTGGTCTGTTTATTTCTGTGAATTTTTTCTTGCAACACTGAATAATTTGGTGCGAATAAATTGTGAACCCGTGCCTGTCGACATGTACTCATTGGTCACGGTCAAAATACAACATTCCCGTAAATCGTTTCAAAATTCTCATTAAATGGTCGTTGGGGCGGAGATCGGCGACCTATTAACGAAGCAAAACATTTTTTATTGTTCTGCCAACACATTAAACACATAAATAAATTCTGAACACGTTCTCTCCAACATTTATTTTTCTTGCCTTGCGATCAAAGTTCTCAACGCAGATTCCATGAAGTGCTTTTAGTTAAATATAAGTAATCTTTATAAATTTGGTCACGTCTCATCAGAATTTATTGTCATCGTTCCCAGCTCTTCTTTTAAAAGAAATTTGTATAAATAAAAAGCTTTTAAACAATTACTGTAACATTTGTTTGAAATTAACCTCATGGAAGATAAAATTGATATTTTCCGATTTTTCTGAAATGCAGAAATGATGATAAATGTGTTTATTCAATATTTATCCACCATCTGTAATGGTGCTGAAAGTCACAAATATTATTCTGCGTAAAATAACAAATTAAAGCTTACAGTGCACATAACTATGGCCACGATGCTTAAATGCTACATATGGTTTGTAGGGATGCTTACGTCATCAACTTCAGTGCTGGCGTAGTTGATTTATGGGTGGAGACAAAACCTGGCGGGGAGTCTTACTAATGGAGTAGAAATTGGAAATGGAAGAATGCTACCGACTATTACTGGTATGCCAGTGGTTAATTGAAAATTTTTCAGAAAGCTCACATACGTCCTTGATGGTCAAGACTCGTGTACTGGTTGGTCAGTAGCCAATAGAAAGCAAGCTGACCAGTACGGGTTGTCAGATAAGAGATAGTGAAGATAAATGAGAGTGGAGGATTAGAGAGTAGGCAACAAATTCTCGTCTGTTGTTATGCTTCTAGAATATCTGCTACACAAAGGCTTTAAGCATCTCCGCTCTCACCTGCTGAGTTTCAGTTTGAAAAATGACACATCTGTCATTTTTAGTTTGTTTCATCTTTGACCAATTCTTGTTTATTTATTCCAGCTTTTATTCTTTTATCTTTTCATCCATTCCTATCCTATTTTTCGAAATTCAAAATATTAACAATAATTGGGCATTTGTAGTATGGTAAATTGAAAAGGCTACCCAACGAAGCGATGCCATTTGAATTTATTCTGTAAGCGCCTATCCAAAAAATGTCTGTTCTTGTAATTATGCTTACAAATCTGAATTCAATAGACACATATTCCATTAATTTTCCAGCAATGTGTCAACTGAGATATTTTGGAATGAGATTTGTTACAGTAGGAATTTTAACAGGTGAAAATTGAACTTGTAAACGATCTATTTTGGTGGTCATATAACTAATTAAAATGTGGAGAATGTACTTCCTTCAATTGCTTCATTAATAATATACCGGTGCATTTTAATTAGAAAAACTCATTCGAAATATTTTCAATATATTTGAAGAGTCTTGGACTGTCGTGGTGCCCGTTTATTAATATTAAAAACTATTTAAGAATTTTTTGCATAGTTAAATCTGCAGACCAGCGGATTTGATAGGGGTGGGATCACCTGAAATAAAGGAACTTTTGGTATGTGGTATTATCCCGAGGTTTCAACCATTTACATCATCATTTTCACCTGATGATGATAATGTAAATTAATGAAACGTTGTGTACAATAAGTAAGTAAGTGTAAGTAATATACAATGACATTTTGTTCAATTATTTAAGGACAATTAGGTGCTCAGATTATTGTTTATGAATGAAGGCTAAATCATTATTAAGATTTTTGCAAATGTAATCACCATTTAAATAAAACATTATTTAATACTTCTCACAGTCAATTATTCAACACCTTCTTACAATCATTTTAATATATTAATATTCTGAATTTATTAAGTTAAGAAAGAAATATATCCAGGAGAAGATATCGAATCACGTGATATAAAAGATGCGCGTGAGAATAAAATATCAAAACTTGTGGTTTCTGTGATAAGAGGAAGTTTGAAATTGAGGAACTTGGTAAATTAATTAGACGCAGGTAATTATACTTTACTAGTTTATTGTTTTTACAAAGCATGTACTTCAATATCATTATTTCGTTGACCTCCTCTTTCATTTCTTAGAATTATATCGAATTCTGTAGTACAAAGCGATGGTTATTTACCTTTTTATTAGGCATATTTTCTAAAGAAAATTATCAAAATCATTCGTTTTAATCTATAAAAAAAAATAATACCTTAAGTCATATTTATCTATTTCAATTGTCAAATATTTTTATTAATTAAAATTAATAAATAGAAAGTGTGCTAACTAAATCTGCGCTTGTTTTTCATCAGTAAAATTGAAAATAAAGGCTGACCTTAAATAATTCACACAGACATCTCTTCGGGATTAATGACTTAAACTTCTAACAGAGCTGTTTTCCTTTTATGTTGTGTATTTTGTAAAAGAAAAATGATATCATATGACATTTTTACCTGACCACATACCGCCTCTGTCAGGCTTGGATAGTTCTTTTGACTTGACATAACGTTTAACCTTCGACACGCTCCGTAGAAATTCTTTTTACTTCGCTCTACTTTGATGTAGGACTTTCAATGCTCAAAACAGAACAAATTCATCATTTTCCCGACAGCTCTAAAGAAAAACGTTTAACATAGAGAAACTCGCCAATCCTTTAAAAACGCGATACCATACTTCAGAGGAAAGAGTAACTTTATTAAATGAGTTCCATGCTACATGACGCTAAAAAGACATATATCATGAGCGAAAACTTAGTGACATTTTGAAGACAAGTTTTTGCGGACTAAAGAGCTCTTCTTCAATTGACTATCCATAAAAACGTCAGGGCCGGTCTGATTTACTATGGGTCGGTTAAAGGATATTCAAGAATGGAAAGGAAAAGAAACGATTGTGCAATGGAATGACATTTACGGTCCATTCAATGGCGGAAGCTGAACTCATAATAAATTGAAGTATTTTTTAAGAAATCTTTGTGCAAACACGCATTGGCTTTATTGTCCTCGTGAGTGATTTATGTATTTTCATTTCTTGATAAAAACCGAAAGCAATTATTTTCACATTTCCATAAACTGATCTCGATTTGGAACAATTGTCCCCTAATTTTAGCAATGACTATGGGAAAATAGAAGACTGTAGTTTCAACTCCATTATTTTGATTTATTTGTTAGTTTTGTAGAATATATTTCACATAAATATGATTGATAAACTTTTATGATCAGATAATACACAGTAAATTATTTAATTGATATAAATAATAACTAAATAGATCCCAAGACGTATGTTTCTTTTATTTGAAGATACCGTCTTGTTTAGAAATAAATTCAAATTTATTCTATTCCTGTCAAAACAAATTTTGCGAAAAAAATATGCATATTTATTATATTTTGAATTAGCATCAAAAATCCAAAAGAAAATTTTCTTTGAAGCTAAAAGATGGAATGAAAAAAAATGTCTCCAGATACTGGAATAAATAATGTAATTAAGATTTGAGGGCATAAAATTAAGGAAGGGGGTATTTTGAGGGTAAGGTTATTTAAGCACCAAGGCGACAGATGTGGAGGACAGTCCTATCGGGAATTGACTTTGTAGATGAATAATGTTCCGGAGATGAATGTTTGGTCGCGACCCTCATTTATCAAATAGAATAAAATTAAATCGTGAATTTTAGCTCGCGTGCAATCTTCGACAGTAGAGGTGTCACGAGGTTTTGGTGCCGTTTGCCCGCTGAAGCATCTTCCCCTCACTGAAACCCCATTTATCATGATTTTGTCAAGTTGCTGCAAAACGAATCAGAAAATCACATCTTATAAAACCAATGGGGATTTAAAAACTCGCTTTTCAAACTCCCTCGACACTTGGGATTTTGGTCGTCCTTAAAATTTAACAATATCAAAAATTGCATTTTGTGCTTTGTTGACGCGGAAAGTCTCGAGAATGATTTACGATGTGCCATACTAATATTATTATAGCCAATTCCATCTTCTTGTTTCATCTAAAATATTTCTTTTTAAACAAATCTTGAATTCTAAAAATCAAATTATCTCATCTTCTCTTTTCTTTTCTTAGTCATTCTGTTGTATGTTCACACTTTCTTGGTTTTATTCAATTTCCTTTCATCTCATGGTTATCTCAATATTATCGTCTGATAAATATTTTTCTCAAATCTCCAAATTCACTTTTAGAAAACTGTGTCGAAAGAGGTTTTAATTTTAATCAATTTTGACATTTGAAATAATTTCTTCTTTTATCAATTATGAGTCGAATACAAAACAATAAAAACATTTATCATGACTTTGAACTTTGTTTCAAACAAATATTCCTTTGAAAAGAAAATTTGAACCTGTCTTTTGACTGTCATGTTTAATGTTTACTAACAAAGAGACGGCAGTCAAAATAGTCAAAGAAAAACTTGTAAAAACAGAATGACAATTTAGTATTTTTACTGTCATTTGACAAGTTTTCTCAGTAAAGCTTCACAAAAGGTCACGTGGCATGTTGAATGTCAAACGGAAACTGTTTTTTCAGACGAAGAGTCCCAAGACGGCAACTGTAAGATATGTTTTGTAAATTTGTTGTAAGTTGGGTTTGAGTTTCTATGAAAACAATTGAAGCTGTTTTAAGAATATTAAACTGTGATATTTATTATTTTTCAAAATAATAAAACATTTCGTTCACAAAGGAATTTAGTAAAACTTATTATTTGCGTCTTGCTGTTTAAATTTAACCTGTTCGATTTTCTGGTATCCGGTTTCTTTCCAGAAAATACACTTTTCTGTTTTAATAGTTTGGAAGACATGTATTAGCAAATATTTTAAAATGAGATTTTTATGAATTGTGTCAAAGGCTTCTTCGAATATTTTTGTTAATTTCATAGGAAAAAGGTTTATTGAACTGTAACCATTTGACGTCTCTTTCTGTCATACCACTATCCTGTTTAAATTAGTTCATTGACTATAACCGGGTTCATAAGTTGGCTAGATAGAAGTGCAGTGGAAGGGCACAGGCTCTTGTCTGGCACTTTTGAAAGTCCAGCGTTATATCCCGACATAGTTCAACATATGCCTTCGAAATCCCCTCTCGTGATGTAGATGGAAGGTGCGACTATCAATCGAGACTTGCTGCTGACTTTGCACTTTAAAGCCATTGACGGTAGGTTATATCGGGAAAAAAGAGTGAGCAAATGAAGGTGTCTTGTCCAGACGACATGGTGTTGCCCAATCATGTGCAGAAAATATAGGGCGTAAAACGCAGAATCATTTTAATTGTCCCCTTAGCCATGTTAACTTTTTTAACTATCAATTGCAGAGTTTGCGTTGTGAAACTAAAATGATGGGATTGAAATTTCAAATTTTCTATCATTCCAAATATGTAACAGTTGGTTGCTTTTGGAATGGCTTAGAACATATCATAACAGTCTTGACGCTACGGTTCAAACAGCAATCTGTAGATGGGTATAAAATTGAAAAAGTCGGTCTTCGAGTAAGACAGAGCAAGGTGTTTTACTGGTCGGTATATTTGTTGTGAAATATTTTGGACTGAGTTACCTCTTGTAGCATTCTTCACCTATAGCATCAGATAACCTATGATAGTACATGATAAATGTCATGTGAATATGATTTACAGTTTAAAATCTATCATCATTGATAATCATCATATTATCTGATTGTTTATATTGAAATATATTTCAATTCTGAATAATTGACACCAGAACCGCATGGTTCATAAAATCGTCAAGCTCGATTGGAGTCTCGTTAAGGTGTATTTTCAAAAGAAAAGAAAGCGCTGTTTTCCTCACATTTTGAATCATAAGAATGCTGCCATTCTTTTCATTCATCCCTTCATTACTACTTCATGTTGCTTTTTAATCAGAATTAAATCATTCTCCAAGTTTGTGAGTGTAATATTTCAAAGATAATTGATCACTGGTAAACCTCATGAATGCGATTATATATGGATTTAAATAAATGAAACGCCCACACTACTAAGTGGGTCTAATCCAATTCTTGATTACTTTGGTTTACTAGAGAAGTATGTGGAAAAGTCACTTTCCTTCATCAAACTTTTTGATAATCTATGTTATTTAGATATTATAATGCTATGATAAAATAAAGGATAGACTGAAGATTCGGATCGATATTGTAATATTTGTTCAGGGATATTTTTCTCATCAAAGATTTGTCAAGATGGCGAGACGGAGATTTCTTAGATCAAACTAATTTTCCAATCGGTCGAATCGGATTAAACCTCATTCATCATAGCACCAATCAAATCTCATGTCACAAACTTAAACATCTGATTCGACCAAACATCTGACACATTTGATCAAGAATCGATGGAACGTGGAATGAAAAACAAATATCTGTAGACTTCATTTTGATCATCTTGTGAACTCGTAAAGGTTTTAAGGAAAAAATCTTATTCCGGGAAGCTGACTTGTTCCTTCCATAACAGCATGTCGTAGTTGAAAGCTTTAAAATTATTTTGTTTCCATACCTTCTGAGACCTCTAAAAAAGTGCAAATTCAGAGGCAATGATAATATAACCTTGCCGGAAATGTTACCAAGATCATGAATGAATGGACCAGGTAAATGGTCAGTGAATGGTGTTGTATTGTCCAGTGTCTTAAAAATCAATATATAATGATTTAAGAGATCTAGTATAAAGAGTTGTCTTGTGAGAGACCATCAACACCATCGACTTGTTAATCTCATTCAGGATAAGTCATGATTTAGACATACAAGATGTATCATCTTCTCTAAATGACCCCACTGGCTACTTTTACCAATAATATTACACTTCCAGTTATTGACCGATACTCCCAGAATAGTCAGAATTGCCAAGCTGGTCAATCAGTCATTAGCACTCATTTTATTAGCTGCCAACAAGTTTTCTATAAAGATAAAGCTAAATACTGAAGGAAGTTGACGGAAATGCGATTCTTGTTTGATTAATAGCCCTGTCAAGTACTTTCGTACAAGGATTTGTACTTTTTGATTTGGGAAATTGTTGGCGTTTCTTAGATTTGAGAAGAGGCAATCAACTTAGAATATAAAGGTCTATTATATGCCGAGAACTTCAATAACTACTTTCAGAAATCTCATTAGGGTATATCAAAGACTTTGTATCTTTGATAACTAATAATTCCACAGTATCTAGTCAATAAAAGTATGTTCAAAAGTACTATTTTATAACTTAATAATTAACACAATATTTCTAATTTTTTCTTAAATACTTGACTTTCGTCCAATTGATAAGGGAAACCTCTGAAATGTTAAATCAAATGTGGAAGTAAAATTTAGTTTTAAAGTGTCAAGGTATCTTTTTATTTCGGATAATGACAGGAGCACATAAATAAGAGACAGATGTACGTTACCTTTTAAAATGAAAACTTGACGCCCAGTTTATCTGCAATGAAACGACAGGGTAGGGTAAACAAGCTGTAAATAACAGGGTTATTAGTTTTGACCATAATATTTGCACGAGACATGGCGAGAATGTTTATAAAGCGCTAGATTATGTTTCATCGCTTCATAATATGTATTTTTCTCCGCTTCATAATATGTATTTTTCTCCGCTGTCTAAGTTTAATTGTTAGTTTAAAAGTGTATCCATATCAAAATGAAGTATGGAAGTTTAATGTACGTAATATTAAGTTTTTATTGAATATAGCGTTCTTTTAATCGCTTTGATAGATGTTTTACTAATTTGAATAAAGAAGAAAGCAATCAAATTGTATGACTTCTAAAATACAAATCCCACTAGGTCAAATAAAAACAACTTTATGACTTGCAGTGCAGATTTGTTGGCAATAAATTCATTATATTTGTACATCAGTACATCATATTCCAGATGCTTAGAAATGTCAATATGCGTGGAAAATAAATCGACAAATTTTGATAAATAACGGTAAAGCAGTTGTTGGCAAGCAGGAGATAGAAGCATCAAGCTGTTCGGATGTTGAAGAAAGCCGTAAATCTGCCGAACTGAACACTAAGGCACCATTCTCTTAAATCATACTCTCTCGCTTGGCTAACCTGTAGAAATCATTACAAAATACATCTGATGAGTTTTCAAGCTGGTCAAAAGCTTTTTCGAATTCCATAGTGAAACATAAATAAAGTTGTGTAGAGTATAGAAGAGTTACTTTGACAAGTATTGTAAAAACAGATACAAAGTTTTATAGTTTATTTAAAATCTGATGATATACAAATATTTATAAATACTGGATATTGATAGTCTACAGATTATCAGGTTTGTATATTTTCATGGTTTATTTTTTGTCTTAATATTGTAATTGTGGAGATGTTTGTATTTCAACAGGTAACGTAACAAATTCCATGTTGGATATCAGGGGATGTTGTAAAAGAATGATTTTTGGATGTGATCTAATGACATCCATATCTCTACTTTCTCTTATGCTGAAGGCCTTTTTTCATTGACAAAAAAATAGGTATGCAAAGCTATTTATTTGGTATAGAAAACGAACCACATTTAAGAAAAAAATCGGACTGAAAAAATACCTTTTGATGTCGAAGTTGTTTGAAGACAATGTAAAGTAATGAAAATCTTCTTGAGTTTTTTGTGAACATCTTCACACATTAAAGGAATTGCAACCCATTTTCGCTTATTTTTTTCAAAAAGTACGACTCTACATATATTTTTTTTATGTATTTAATGACTTGGTGTGTTCATTTGATATTTTATGATCATTATTTAGTATTTGACATCAACTTCTTCAGGAATATTGATAATTTTCGGATACATAATTTTATAGTTCAATGTTTAAAGGGATTATTAATAGGTTTTCTAAATTTGTATCGGGGACACTGATACACATATCGTCTGAGTCTCTCGTAAATGTTTTATGACGTCACTGTCATAACGACTGCTATTGATGTATAAGGACCTTTGCGATAGTATCGTCATAAAAGGCATAGTTAAGGTGAAATTGCACGAGCCACAGACGTCTGGTTGAAATTATTGGAAAGTGAAAATCGATGCTATCTGTGTCCCCAATACACCTAATTTCTTTAGAAAACTTCTTTACAATCCTTTAAAGTTTCAGCTCATATGAAACTTTTTTGTGATATTTATAGATTTCAGTATCGTACACCGGATCTTCTTTTTGTGATTTCCTTTTTCAACAATATAGTGGTTATTAATAATTCAGTTCTTATACAATTTCGAAATGAAACATAAATTATGGGAATCTGTGGGTGTCATCATATTATTCCTAAATAATTCTATTATTAGTTATAATATGATTAATATGTTTTCATTGTTGAGCACAGATGATAAAATAGGAGATTTAATATTACATGGACAACCATCTGGCAATACGGACTGTAGTCTGAACAACAACTTAATTAAACCTTACAATGGTCAAATAATGCATAAGATTGATTTCAGTTTTTAGTACTTTGTTATTAATTTGTAAACGAATCAATAACATTTTTTTAATAAACTACTATTTTATGTTCATATGACCCCAACGTGATGGAAGCGTTCCACCTCATTAAGTAGGACAATCACAATGTCATGACAAACTTTTGCCACACTCAAGTGTCATAAAACTACTGAATGAAACTGAAACTTTAATCACAATGCCAAGATATAACTTCAAAGTGTTCAAAATGAAAACAAAATTAATGACATTTATATTTATGCATGTAATTTCGAAAACGGTATGAAATTCAGAAGACGTTTACGGTTGGTGATTGCAGTGAATCGAAGCGTTAAATATCAATACCACAGTTTGCAATGTAAGCGATATTTCATTATAGTGTCCAGTGGTTTAATCATCAAACACTTCCAATCTTCCTGAAAACCAATTCCATCTTGGCTATTCACACCGTACTATAGTTGGTAATCTCAAGCTATTAGTCTCAATTCATATTCTATAGTACTTTCACTTGGTTGAACACACAACGACTTTTACTGATCCAATGATAGTCCCCGTGGAATAAGCTGTTGATTGTGAATCGTGCTCACGTACTACTTGACAGTGAACTCACCATATTGAAGCAGTTTACTGCCCAATTCAAGCTGTTGAACCATTACACAAAATATTGTTTTGTAATATTTGTAAATCTTTAAGCTTCTGTAATAATTTTTTTAAAGGTTATTGGTTAAAACTAGATTTAAAATCAGTTACGTTTTCGGGAAATTGACTTTGGTCTTTTCTTTATTTTAGAGTTATCCACATCAAAAGTGGGTAGAAGTTGTACGACATCATAGTTTGAAAACCCCTTTTCGGGTTCAAAAGCGTTCATTGGCTGATTCAACTGTTTTGAAAGATGTCAACTGGCTTTCGTAAAGTCAGTATAAAACAGGATCTAAAAAACACATATCGATTTTAAATGTTGAATGACATTATGATATGTATTTACCTTTAAGGGAGTTGTGAGTTGCGTTCAGAACTCATGGTCACTTTCATTATTCGCAACCTTACGCAACTGGTAATCACTATGCTGTGATGGAACCTAGACGAAGGTATCTGTTTCCCAGTTGATATTGAGAAAGATATATGTTCATTTAAAAAAAAACACATATAAATATAAATACCAATTCATTAAAACAATTATGAATAAAGACAGCCAAATGATTAAAACGGGAAAATGGACAATAAGAATTGTTAACCCTCAAATGCTTATGATTACCTAAAATTTGGGTACCAATTAATCAATCAGACGTGCTTCTTATGTCAAAGCTTAACAAGTACTTTATCCTGGATAAGCGTTATAATAAGTGACAAGACTGTAGGTATCGTATTGTCATATGACAAAAACATGACAACATAATTATATATTGTCATTACCAATCTGTCCTAATCCAAAATGAAACTTTCAACTTAGTACACGCTCTGGCGGGCAAAATACATGTTACAACTTATAATCCAACATTGTGGGGTTTCCACTGATTTTTTGTTAAACCCGCGTCGAAAACTCATACTATTTGAGTCATGGTCGATTGTAAAAATTAACAAAATCTTGTGGCAATGATGGATGAGGTTCCGATTTGGGTGTTATTTGAACCTCCGTCTTTGAGCAGAGGAAATAAGCCAGTGTTAGAGTAAAATCGCGTGTTTAATGTATATCTCCCCTATGATTGTCGCTTGTTATTTTTCTTTGTTCATCGCGAGAGAATCAAGTATCACTTTAACTATTAATTCTTGAAAAGTGGGAGGAAAAGTTTCTCAACGTCTATCTTTAATCGCTATATCCCTCATTGATCCCACCGAACCCTCCTCCTTCCCTATTGTCATTCTCCTCAGATTAATCTGTTCGAGGTCGGAGGTCGCGACAGCACCGTCGTCCTGAGGATTGTAGTGAACGTTGATATAAAGAAACGTATTTCAAGTAAATACGAAAGTTCTCTTCGTGATATAGATCTGTAACTTTGTGTTTGATTTGGTTAATGATCTCCTTGTCTTTGTGCAAGTCAAAAATGGTAATATCAATTTTTTTGCTCGGAAATTTGAATTAAGAAGCGGGTGGCGATAATTGGCTTCGTTCAATTTCTTTAAGAAGAGGAATTATTTACCAGCTACATAAAAAGAATTGTGTTTTAATTTTTTATTCTCCATTAGATTTTAAATTATCACAGTTTGTTAACATTGTAAAATCTTTCTTGGTAAAATTTTTAAAACAGGTCGATTTTCAACTCATATATTTAAAATATGATGTAACTATGTGAATTTAACGCACAACGCCACTTTCAATTTCATGTTCAGATTAAATGCAATATGATAAAATTTGGGACTTAAACTTTTTTTGAATGACATTTAAATAAAAGTAAAAATGCTTCATATTATATTTATACCAAAAACGCCAAATTAACTTTCTGAGTTCTTCAAAGGGGATGCCGAGTGGACAAATCCAATCGAAGAGTGACATCCGAAAGAATGAGCATGAGCTACCTCGCAAGCGACAACGTTTACAGTATTAATTATGTTCGGTATACTATATAAAATAAATGAGTAACACTTTTGGTAAAGTACTAATAAAATAATAGAGCATATTAAAAGAGTTGTAAAGAGGTATGCAATTTTTTTTATGTATATCAGGGACACTGATAGCATCAATTAAGCATTATTTTCTCCAAAACTAATTTTGATGAGGTCACTAATGGTAAAATATACGTTAACCTCATTTCCCCTTCGCGATTAGTGACGTCATCAAACACTTAGGTTTAGTGGATATGCAGAAACCACAGACGCCTGATTGAAAATTGGAGTGGTTTAAATTGATGCTATCATTGTCCCCGATATACATTGAAATTTCAGAAAACCTCTTTAAAATACCTTTAAATTAATATTTCGTGTTAAGGCATGAAGTGTGTCTAATAAATTCGAAAAATTGTGGATACTCTAGCACCATAGAAATAAATTTACATCATTTTAACGAGTTAAATAAAGAATGCATCAGATAATGTATAACGATTGACTATAAAAAAAACTAAATGATTGTCATAGTATTATTCTGTAATATTAATACACTTCAATTAATTCAGTGTCACGTTCAACAAACTAACTGTTTATCTTTCCTCTTTTATGATTTTTACAGTAATATTTTTGTTGTCATTGAAAATGACTCGACTAATAAATATGTCAGAAATTATAAAGATATTATTTGAATTTAAAACTTATTATGTCACCTTGACACAAAATATAGTGAATATTGGTTCCCATGGGACCCATTCCGACTACGCGCATACAAAACTATTTGTTTGTACTTGCAAGTAATTCTAAGTTGATCAATGGACTATTTTCCATCGAGTAGTTATCAAACACTGTATTATTTGTCTTTCACGACGTCCTTTGATTGGCTGGTATTGGCTATTATAATAATTGATCATCCAATCAAGTAACATGTTGATATTTTCTATTAAATTCATTATCATTTTTATATCGAATAATATTTTCATTAATAAAATGATTGAAAATTTACCGTAAAAACGTTTTGTCAAATAAATATATATTGATGTTTATTTTTGTTAAGAGTTAACAGGCTATTTACAGATTTAAATATGAGTTTGTTGGGCCTCCATGATATAACTCAATATCCAATAATACGGCTATTGTAATCAATTCTACAATTCATCTGCCTACAAGAATAGTGTATTTTCAACATGAATATATAACACATAAATTCACAGCTACCTGTCAAAGTATGAAAGGGAGAAAAAAAATCCCATTGAACTGTTTCTAAGCACTTAGCATGCTTTAACTTTAAAAGGCCTTTATATCTGAGCTCGGGGCATTTATACTGGGTGAAATCTTAAAAATGACACTTGACTTTTCTAACGACATGTGCACCGCCTTTCCAAGTAATACGTTTAAGATTTCGATGCGGATCAACGCCTGCTAAATTATTCCAAATTTCGAGAAAAATATTAGCTTGTGCTCTTTTGTAATAGGGCCCGTATTACTTTTAAACTCCATGTTTTCACGTAATCACAAATGTATGACACTTGAATGAACCTTAAGTTGTTTAGAAGCCTAGCAGAAAATCTTATTTCTATTTACGAATACATTTAACAAAAGAATTGAAGCTTGTAGCAAAACACCTGTATAGTAGATTTGTTAAAAGATCAGTCAAATGTAGACCAATTAAGGTGGATAAAGTACAACATAAACATTTTTTATTTCATTCATTCAGGCTGTAATGCTATTATATCTAATTGATCTAATGTACGGCTACAAATTAGTTTTGATATACGACAATTTTAATGGGACCACCAAAGTTTAAAAAAAAGTAAAACTGTGTCTTTTTAAAATAAGTGTCTATCTTCTTTAGAATTATTTTTTATGAGCAAAGAAAAATATTGATATTGTAGATCAACTACTTTATGCGTTGGTTGGATTCATATAATGACATATTAATCCACATTGTAAACAATGTTTAAAAGTATCAAGATGATGCTCTTTCGAAATTTTATTTAAAAGTTATACATTATGTTATCTAGAGATTTATCTGGACGGTAGATCTAACATACAACCTATACATATGCAAAAATATTCTAACCATATGACTGGTTGAAGTGTACGACCTTTTAAGGTAAAGTTATTTCATTTTACTGGACATAAGTATTAATTTTACATTACTTATCATTTACCTATCGACTTAGTCACTGTCGAGTTTAGTCATGTGTTAATGGGATGCAAACTCATGAAAATGACCCATATGACTCAGTCAAGGTGTTTCCTTTAGCTGTAATCCACATCCACATTTATTCATATACACAATTTTAAGTACACATTCCCAATGGATTACTATAGAAGATTTCAAAACCACATAGGCTGTATCCTTTTAAGTATATACTGTCATGTCATTTATCGACCAGTGACAAATAAACACAATTCTATAAACGAGGTCAATATCTCGGATAACCTTTTATATTCCAAACTTTCAAAACGAACTAATTCATCAATAATGGATAATCCAAGGCTCTGAGGAATTCTTCTACTATAGACACTAGTCCATTTGATTCTAAGTGAAAAGCTGAACTGTTGATATCAGAAGGAATACCTGGGTTAAATATGATTGTCCCAGGTGTGATATGACATAGTCATACATCTTTTTACCTCAATTAGTGTCTTGTGTTGTCACAGGCTATAATTTATTATATTAATTTATCACTGTAACGACACACAAAATAAAGCTTCTTTATTTTCAAACAACACCCTATAATTTTTGCCTAATTTCCAAACTAGTGTGTCTATAGCCTTTCTATTGTGATGATAATTTTTAGTAATGATTAAAATATTAAGACGGCGGTTGGTCTTGTTAAAATATAAATAGTAATTTAAGCTATTGAATGTCAATAATTAAGTCAGACCTATTATTTAGAAACACTTTAGTTCAAGTTTACAGCAGTCTCGGTGATTTCGATTCTATATTGAAGACATATTTATTAATTCGTGATAAGATTTTCAGTTATTACAATTTCAGATTTGGGTCGCCAATGTCAGTTAATTGGGTCACTTTCAATATAAAATGCAAATGAAGAAAACTGTATTAACGGAAATGAGGACAGTTTAAATCTCAAATGCGGTCTTAACATTCTAGCAAGCAGTTATTGGTGATGACTTTAACAATTTCTGTCTGTGAAAAGGTGATATCCCCATTACGGGTGTCATTTTCATACGTTCAATTTTCATTCCAAAAAGACTTAAGGAAATCCGCACCATGACTCCATAAGCTCGCTCGCGAAGGAAATGAAAAATCCCCTTAAATAAATATATTTTATTTGACTGTTGTTTGACCTACTTGTAAAACCATTGTGACAACCGAGATGAATAAATTCCGTGAAATCTCATCGAACTTTCAATAAGTCAGTATCAGACATGGTCAATCGGATAACATCATAATACAACATAAAAACATGCTTGTCTGCAAATTCCATTACGGCAAAGGTCAATTCTTGAGTGATCTTATTTTGCAAACAACATGTAAATTCCTAATATGGTATCGGTGTTTTTGGGGTGTTTCGTTTTATCTCATTTTAGTATAAAATTATATTATGTGAATCTGTTTTTGTGATGTGTTTTCGAATTCTTTTATGGGAAAAAAACACCCACGTTTCTCTACAAAAGGCATATCGACTATGTGTCCTCTGCCATATCCATGCACGTGTGCTGCATGCCCTGTACGTTACAAATCCTTCAATGGTTCGAAAAAGGGATTAGACTAATACCTCTGTACTGACAAAATCTTAAAATCGCACAATGCATGGCACCAACTCGATTAAGTGCAGAAGATAATCTCTATTCTATAACAATTCGGTTTGAGACATATTTAAAACAGATGATTTCAGGCCCAACATCAAATTAATACATCAAACAACAATACATTATTTATGTGTTTTTATCACTTTTGATGGACAAAACAAAAGAAGAAATACACCTGAAAGTTTTGTGATTTACTCCAATTTGACACTAATGTTTCGATTGTCATCAACAGTTTATCAAAGATATCACAGGCTGCTTAAAGGTTATTCTGGTAATCATGAATCATCTGAAACAAGATTTTTGAATTAAAATACTGAATGATATATCTCAGTTTCATTATTATTATCATTATTTTATTATTGGCTTCTGGTGTTTGAAAGGCAGCAGTGACACTATTATCAATCTTGGTCTGTAAATGGCGCCAGATTTCAACTTAAATCCATGTAAACTATAACGATAGCTATGTTCCTGATGACTGGGGGATATTATTTCATCTGATACGAAGAATACTTCCTGGAGAGTTGATGTACATATCATGCATCTGAATTTAACTTGTAAATCATACATTTTAGCTAGAGATAATCTCTCAGTTTGGGACTAATAATATTAAATTGGATTTTAGGAAGCAAAATGTGATCTCCCAAAAAACTGCATTCCCTGACTGATAGTGGCAAGATGAAATGTGAAGCTCTATTAACAATAAAGCAAACTAACAAATGCCACAATACATAATTCTGCTTAGTCTATGAATTACAAACGAAGTCTGGGCATGGTTGTCAAAAAAACTTTACGATAAGAATTTGTTCTTAGTGTGGAATTTTACATTGAGAACTAGCACTCTTACGACAAAAAAATAAGACCTTTGGTCACCCTGGTACTCATATACTTTGAACCTATGGAAAGGTCAGCGAAAACTCAGTGGCTGTCAGCTCAGAAGGTGGCGTGTCGTTCTGAACCAGATTAAGATTTTATTCTCATCTCTATCTCCAAAAAGATGACCTTATAGTGAATACGTTTCCTGTTTTGCAACATGGTGTCCACGTTGGTGACAAGCTTTTTATTACAATATTTACCAATGTTTTTATTAACCTCTCACAATCATATTATTTAATAAAATTCTGAAATAAGATCTATACATGTACTAGGTATTGAACCATGTCGTTAATGGTGTGTCTCTCACTTAAATTCAAATAAAACACGTTGCTTGGAAAGCTTAATGACATTATAGGGTCTCATTTGTTACAATGATAATTATACTGGAAGTGAATGAGATTTTATTACTAGGGTCCTGATTTACCTGATTACAAAATGAAAGATAAACCTTCATTAAATCCACATCTTTTGGAGAGAATTATGGGCCATTTGTTTAATCGTCTACTGCGACTAAAGACAGACGACCGTTTCTGGTGATTTAAGAGAGAAGTAATAAATTACATCGGCCATCTTCGGTCGTTAACTTCCCATTCTAAACGACCATTTACAACTTTTGGCATTAGCAAACGACATAAATTTCAATATGGCGACGTGGATGTTTTATGAGCAAATGACATTAAAGACATATGATAAATCATGGTAAAGAGAGTTCGTATTTCACCATTGTATTTGTTAGTTTGTCTCCGTTGAATTCAGTCAGTTTCTCCTTCTTGTTCCTGTGTGTTTGTTCTTCCAATGTTGGTTACGTATTCCAATCGGATTTACTATTTTAATTTGGATTAAATTGGGATAGACTGTATACGCTGTAACCACGATGCCTTCTGTTAGTGAACGTAGGTCACTGTGTCATGGCTGCATATTTCAACATTTGGATTACCTGTATATAATGTTTAGAAATCTGTCAGGTGTGAAATTGTATGATAAGTGTTATAATGTATCTAGTATAAATATAGCTAACATGGTAAGATAATATTCTACTTTTTATTTTTACAGTCTCTATGTTAACTAGGGTTGCTAGAGGTCAACCAATTCTCAATGGTCATGATGTGACATTCAAACTGAAAACTACTGACAAAAATTGCTATAAACAAAAATAACTTGACATTCAATATAAAATCCATGTAAATTGGCAGTTAACTTGTTAGGATAAATTGGATATCTGGAGTTTTGCATTGAAAGTCAAAATATTTGAAAGCTGGTCTCACTATTTACATCACAGACTGACTTCCAGACTATCACGAGGTTCCAAGATTAGACGTTTTAAGATAATTACTTTCAGAAAGATTCATAGAACTCGCATTTCACCATCAAACAAATTAGAAACGGAATGGAAAAGAGCCACTCGATCTGAAAATAATATGGGTGCAATCATGATGAAGGTCAAGAAAATATGAATGGTTCACTTTCCATTTCACTTCCACCAAACCACTTGTTTATCGATAAATAAGGTTTCAAAGAATATGATCATACAACATAATGGACGTTGTACTATGACTTTTTATTGGCCCATTCATTGACTCTTAGAAAGACCTCTACTGTAATGACTCACAGCTCTTACGTTAAAGTCAATAAATTCAGATGAGCATCATATATGGTTGACATTAAAGTTGCCATCTTGATATATATTTTTCACTGTTTTTGTCATATATTCACAGTTCTACCGATAAAGTAGTTTATATTACAGATTTTACTTATTAATTTTATGAAAATGTGGTATGAACAATATGTCATCAGTTGAAATTCAGCTTCACTTGTCCATTTTAAATGAAGGATCAATGTTTTTCTCCTTAATTTCTGTTCTGTAAAATGTATTCCTACCAACGAAATAGTAGGTCAAGTTAAATATTGAAATTTTATTGAGAGTCTATAATCCATGATCGATGGTGGTGCAAGTAGAGGTTGTAAATCCTGACTCATTCTCACTAAGATTGTCCGAAGTTAAGCATTGATATTTTATTACTGTTCGCAAATGTTTATTGAATCGGAATTTTTTTGTAACCAGTCAAAAAGTTTGGCCTTTCACTTAAAAATGCTGTCTGTGTCTGAATATTTAATGGGTATTCTTTAAAATCATTATTCGGTGCTTGAATACAAGCAGACACGAGGGAGGTTAACTTATAAACCTTTTCACATTTTGAAATTGTTCATAGATAGAGCAATATTTAGCTATTCTGTGTAAATTACATGTTTTAACTACTGAATGTAGATCTCCATATCATATTTCATGGTTTATCTGCTATCTTATAATATCATCATCTATCTACTATATAATATCTTTACTTTACCGTTAAAGTGTTAACTTTTTTAAAAGCCAGAGAATTAGATTTTGACTAGGCTTTAAATAGCCACGTTATTTTGAATTGAAAACAGGTCTTCATCTGAGATCTTTATCTGATCACATTGTTGAGGGAATTAATAGGTCTGGTGAACAAGGCGATCGAAAAGACATGGAATACCATGATACTTTGATTTGTTGTGATGAATTATATTGTTTTCTTCTTTACAAAATTTGTAACAATTTTACACCTTTAAGCCAACCTGCATAAAAGTCCTGTATATGCAAACAACATGGTCAATTTGAAAGCCGTTTCCCATCTGCCGACGTTAAATTTAAGTTTT